>NC_072405.2:139925984-140229015 GCF_028858775.2 Pan troglodytes
CTGGAAGTGCTGACTTCATTATTCTTCATGAGCCATCTTTCCCACCCCGTTCCCCACTGCTGCTTTCAATAATAACATCAGCTTTGGGAGTCTTATTTTGATGGAAGGGAGGGAAAAAGTCATCACCCAAACCATGCCAGTGTGTCTGACAAGCCTGCATGGGTGACTTTCTATTCTCTCATTTCTGCGGCTTTTGTTGAATTTGAAATTCATTCACTCATTCAACAAATATTTAGGAGTTCCTACTCTCAGTGCTTGGGGATACAGCAGTAAGTAAAACAGACAAAAATCCATGCCCTGGTGAACCTTACATTCTTGTAATAGAAGACAGGTGTTTCTAAGTAAATTGTAAAGTATGCGACAGGGTGTCAAGTGTGATGGAGAACACAGAGCAGAGAATCGGGGAAGTACCAGGGTAAGGGATTTGTTGCAATTTTAATTAGAGCAGTCAAAGGAAGCCTCATTGATCAGGTGACATTTGAGCAAAGCTTGAAAGAGGTAAAAGGATTAGCCGAGCAGCTATCTGAAAGAAGAAGAGAACTCAAAAGATGGGAAATGACCATTGCAAAAGCCTGAAGGTGGAAACAAGTCCAAATTGCTTGAAGAATAGCAACAAAGCAAGTGTGGCAGGAGAAGCAAGCCTGAGGAATGTAAAAGGGTGGGTGAGGTCATAGAGGAAAAGAGGGGCTGGATCACAGAGGACCTTGTATATCATTATCATGTCACCAACTTTTTTCTGTATGACATAGGAAGTCATTGGAAGGTTTTGATCTAGTTTGTGCTATAAAAGATCCACCCTGGCTGTCATTTGAGAATACATGACAGATTGTAAGGGAGAGGCAGGGAGACCATGGCAGTCTTCCAGGTGAGCAATCGGGGTGACTTTGAACAGGTGTTAATGTGGAGGGCTGAGAAATGGCCAAATACTGGATGTCTTATAGTTCACTGAAGCCAACATGCCTCTGTCTGTGGGCCACATCCCTAATTTGGATATATTATTATAAAAGATGACATAATCTCTATCTTGGTATTGAGGAACTATGGTATTTCAAAGTTGAACTAAAGGGTTTGCTGGCAGAACAGAAGTGAGGGTGAGAGATAGGTGACTCAAGGACGCCTCCAGAGTTTGACATCTGAGCAACCAAGGATGGAGCTGCCCTTAGCTGGGATGGGGAAGTGCTGGGAGGAACCAATCAGAAAGAGTGGGTGAGGCTTAGGCCAGAATACAGTTTAAGACATGTTAAGTTTCCATGTCTATTAAAAATATAAGCGAACAGGCCGGGCGCGGTGGCTCACGCCTGTAATCTCAACGCTTTGGAAGGCCGAGGCAGGAGGATCACGAGGTCAGGAGATCGAGACCATCCTGGCTAACACGGTGAAACCCCATCTCTACTAAAAACACAAAACATTAGGTGGGTGTGGTGGCGAGTGCCTGTAGTCCCAGCTACTCGGGAGACTGAGGCAGGAGAATGGTGTGAACCCAGGAGGCGGAGCTTGCAGTGAGCCGAGATCGCACCACTGCCCTCCAGCCTGGGCGACAGAGCGAGACTCCATCTCAAAAAATATATATATAGATAATATATATAATAAAATATATATATAATGTATATTATATATAATACATATTGCATATATTATATATAATATATAGTATATATTATATAAAATATATATAACATATAGTATATATTATATATAATATATATAATATAAATATTATATATTATATAATATATATTATATATGATATATAATAAAATAGATATATAATATATTTTTATAATATATTATATATGATATTATATATGTGTTATATATAATATTATATATATATATATGAGTGAAGAAGCCCTATAGGTACTTGAATATGGGCATTCAGGCAAGAAGTTTGGGACAGATATAAATTTGAGAGTCATAAGATGTAAATAATAATTGACACTCAAAGACTGAATGAGATCACCAAGGGAAGGAATTTAGATAAAGAAAAGAGAATGTGGTGTAGAGCCCTGGGTCTTCCCATGTAAGAGGTCTGAGAGGAAAAAAGAAACCAGCAAAGGAGACAGAGCAGAAGGTACCAGTGAGATAAGATAAAATAACACAAATAATTGAAAATGGCCAAGAGTTCTGGGCTGATTTGGAAAGAAGTAAAAAACAACCTACTTACAAGCTTCTGAAGTAAATATCATAAAAATGGCTCCTATCTATGCTCAGTTAATGACTGAGCAGCCAGAATGGGGTTAATGTGGAAATGACCATAACAAAGAGATGGTAAAGAGTGGAAAGAATTTAAGATAAAAAGATAAAGGGGCCAGGGTGCAGTGGCTCATGCCTGTAATTCCAGTGCTTTAAGAGGCTGAGGTAGAAGGATTGCTTGAGGCCAGGAGTTTGAGGCCAGCTTGGGCAACATAGCAAGATCCTGTCTCTATCAAAAAATACAAAATATTAGCCAGATCTGCTGGTGTGTGCCTGTAGTCCCAGCTACTTGGGCAGCTGATGCTGGAGTATCACTTGAGCCCAGGAGTTAGAGGCTGCAGCGAGCTATGATTGCCACTGCACTCTAACCAGCCTGGGTGACAGAGTAAGACCCTGTCTCAAAAATAATAATAATAATAATAATAATAATAATAATAATTAAAGACAAGGGAATCATATAAATGATTGTACTATTTATTTATATATGTAATGTGTTTCTTTACAAGCTGCCTTGTTCCAGGAAATAATTGAAGTGGTTTGTGAGAAATTGGCTTGTTTGCATCAGATATTTTCAACTTTCCAAAGCAATTTTACCTTCCATTCAAATGTACTCCGTATCGCCCATTCGGCACTTTCTGTGCCACATTCATTCATTCATTCATTTGTGCCACCAATACTTATTCACAGCACAGTAAGCCAGTGTTCCTGGCGGGGTGTCCTGGGCCAGCTTGAAGACACATGGCTCCAACCCGCTTTTCAAGCTTGAAGCCAACCCAGGATACAAGACTAAGTATTTCACAACTAATTTGTCAGGCACTCACGAACCCTATTTTTAAATCTGAAAAAAGCAGACACACAATGGATAGGTAGCCAGGCTAGCAGACGCCAAAACCTCCCATGCTAAATCAGGGTCCACATTGCCACTAACTCACTTCTCCTTTCAGAGGTAGGCAGGGAAAGTAGGAAGTCACCCAACAGTAATGACAACCAACGTGCTCAATGCCTTTCAGGTTGAAACTCCATGTTCTCATCTTGCCTTTACGTTAAACAATACAGCAGTGTTAGTGGGTGAGCACAGCTATACCCCCAGTCTTGGATGAGGAAGCAGAGGCTCTAGGGAGGTGAGGTGGCTTCCCCAGGGAATAGCCAGAAGGCAGCTCAGCTGGAACTCAAGCCCAGGTCTCCAAATCTTTATAGCCAGCAGTGGGTTGGGTGCTTGGGGGAAGCTCCAAACGGATAAACGGTAAAAGGCCTGACACGAAAATAAAAGCAACTATCATTAGAGAAAGCAGGCAATTGAGGGGGCCAGGAAACAGCTGGAAGGAGACAAGGCTCAGAGCAGTTCCAGAGAGCAGGCACTTGGGGACAGATAGGGAGGAGCATAGCAAGTCCCTAAGGGGGTGCGGCAGGGAGCCCAAACCATGTACTGCTGCCAAGAGAGGGATCAAGGGAGCTTCTCAGTTTGCAGGGCACAGCAGAAAGAACCCAACAGACCTGGATACTAGGCTGGCCAAACTTCTCAGCTTACCCAAGACTGAAGTGGTTGCTGCGATAAGGAACTTTCCATCTTAAAACCAGCAAAGCCCCAGCCAAGCCAGGATGAGTTGATCACCCTAGTTAGAATTCCAGCCCTGTCACTTCCTAGCTATGTAAACCTTGGGCAAACTACCTCCCCACTTCTGATCCTAATCACCACTAAAGTAGGGGTAACAATGTGACCCTGGCAGGTTGATCATGAGATTTAAGTGAAAAAAACTCTAACATAACCATCTGGCATTTGGAAGGCATTCAATACATGGCAGACATTATTATTACTACGAAGTTATTAAAATGAGATTTTCAACTGTACTTTTCTCACCATTCTTGAACTTGAAATGCAGTCTTCGGCATTCTCCCAGAAATGATTCTCAGGAGTTGGGTTTGCAGCCAGCTGTTATGGATCTTCATAAACACCAGAAACTTTGAGAAGCTGAGGCAACACTGTACAAGGATTAAGTGAAAACCCAGCTGTGAGCTCCTGGGTCCTGTTGCTACTTCTTGGAAGTTTCTATAACTTGTGGGATTGACATATCCTAGATAAACTTGGCTGCTGAATTGGTGTGTGCATCACACCAGGTTGACCCTGAGAGTAACAGCGAAGCCTTTCTTCATGACCTCCCAGACACCAAGCACTAGGTGCTCTTAACCTTCCCTGTTTATCCCAGACTATGCCCACGCCCATTGCCCACCCAGCCATCCCCATCACATTCCCCAAGGGGGCTGAAAGGAGTCATTGACTAATCTGGTAACATCACAACAACTGACCCCAGCATACAAAATCTAAGTATCCCCTCTATGAACATCATTTGAATTTCCAGGAGTACTTGATGCATTAATCATAGCTCTATTATAAGCAGAAAATTCAGGCTCATGCTCTCTCTTGCTCTCTCTCTCTCTCTCTTTCTGTTAAAGTCCTTACTTTGAGACTCTGCATTATACTGTAAGCTATATGCTCTTTGAGCATCAACTGTCATTGTACTTATTACACTGTAGTGTCATAATCTGTCTATGTGTCCTGAACTCAACAGAACTCTTGAAAGACAAAAACCATGTGTCATCCATGGAAACAATATAGTATAGCTATTAAGAATACCACGTCCCAACTGTTAATGGGTACAGGTTTATTTTGGGGGGATGAGGCATGCTATGAGACATGTTCTAAAATTGACTGTGATGTTTGCTCATCTCTGTCAAATATACTAAAAACCATTGAATTATACACTATAAATAGGCAAATTATGGAGTACATGACTTATCACTCAGTAAAGCTGTTTTGAAAAAGAAAAAGGATGCTACTGCCTCCCTTTAAATTCTGGCTTCACTACTTACTGTAGCAAGTTACATAATTTCTCTGTGCCTCAGTTTCTTCATCTGTAAACTGGATTAAAGCAATACCTACCTCAAAGGGACACTAAGAGGAATTAAATTGGAAATTATTTTTAAAGTCATTAACAACAGTTTCTGGAACATATAGAGCAGTATGCAAGGATAGTTTTTTATTTTTCACCTCTATTCTCAGAACATGGTTTAGTGCCTGACACATAGTGAGTAAATGATAAAGATTTTTAAAATGTATAACCCAGCTTATAAGTACCTACAGGAACTCAAATATGGGGCACGTTAGTTGCTATGCCTTACTCAATAGAAAGAGGACTGAACTAAGTTGCCAAATGACTTGGGTTTGAGGCTGGGTACAGTGGCTCACACCTGTAATCCCAGCATTTTAGGAGGCCAAGGCAGGCAGATCACTTGAGGTCAGGAGTTCGAGATCAGCCTGGCCAACATAGTAAAACTCCGTCTCTACTAAAAATACAGAAATTAGCCAGGCATGGTGCCTGCAATCCCAGATACTCAGGAGGCTGAGGCAGGAGAATTACTTGAATCCGGGAGACGGAGGTTACAAGATCATACCACTGCACTCCAACCTGGGTGGCAGAGCAAGGCTCCATCAATACATACATACATCATACATACATACATGACTTGGGTTTGAGTTCTGATCACCACATTAGAGCAGGCTGACTTGAAAAAACCACTTTCCCATTTACCCTGAGACTCTGCATCCTCATCTGCCGAAACTGACAATTTTGCTTCTACCGAACTGAAAGGGTAGTTTCAAAGATGAAATGAATCAATGTGTATGAAAGCTCTTTTAAAACCATCATGTGCAAATATAAGTTTCTCCGAGAAATTTGTCGTCCTAAAGATGGCCCGGGTTGCCCTCTTACCCTAAAAGTCTCCTTATTCACTCCCAGCCCGCCTCACTCGTTCATCATTGCAGGAAAATGTGCCAAAGATCAAAAACAGGTGAGATCCGACCCCAGGGAAAGAGCAAAGAAGTAACTGGACTGTAGGCACCAGCTGGTCCTGTTCTGCCCTGCCCTCGTAGAACTGTGAACAGCTAAGAAGTGCTGTTCCTTTAAACTTTGCCCCTTTGTGGTTCACAGATGAGTAGATTCAGGCAGCAGCTGTCAGCTCTGCAGGCAGCAGAGAATCTTTCCAGAGCAGCATTCCCAGCAGTGTCAGCGTGGGAGGATGAAATTAGGTGAGCCAAGCAACCTGAAAGTCCTCATTCTAAAGCCTCTACTGCCATCTACTGCCTCTCTGAAGAACTCATTGGCAAAAAGCCAAGAAAAGACTGCAATGGAGGTGGGGTAGAGAGGAGCCTTAGCGATAGACTGAATTGTCTGGATCAATTAGTCCACCCTTCATTCTCCAGCTGGGGAAAATGAGACCCAAAGAGGTAAAGAGGCTTGTCTGAAGTCACTCTGCTAGCCCACGGCAGCCCATCATCTCTTGGATACACATATTAGCTCTGCCCCACAACACACTGTTTCTGTCTGAATATATAAACTATCAATAAAGCTGGCTTCGAGCAGAGAGGTTTGTGTGGTTGTTATTATTGAGACAGGGTCTCACTATGTTGACGAGGCTGGTCTTGAACTCCTGGCCTCAAGTGATCCTCCAGCATCAGCCTCCCAAAGTGTTGGGGTGACAGGCGTAAGCCACCACACCCAGCCAGAGGAAAGAGCTTCAGCCAGCTACCCTTTTCCTCGCCATTTTTTGGTTCCACCTTCTCTGCTTTGCACCAGAAACCCCAGACTGGACCTGTTGTCTTATCCATCTAGAACCCAGTGTCTCATACTGTCCAGCAGTCCCTTTCAGGGAGAAGACATTGAGCCGTTCACTTGAAAGCATTTGCTTTCTTTTTTTTTTTTTTTTAAAGAACATGAAGAATAGGACAAATCCTGTTTAGCAGACACTCCACACCCCCATACTACAGAAAGCAAACTAAGGCTCAGGGACATCGAAGAATTGGCTTCTAATGTGCCTGACATTAGGATCACCTGGGTATCTTTTACAACCTCCAACGCTCAGGCCACACCCAGACCTATTGAATCAGAATCTCTGGGTTAGAAAACAGGCATCAGTAGTTTTTGAAGCTCTCCCACACCCAGGTGATTCCAACATTTAGGTAGGCTTGGGAACCACTGACTTACGTTCTCCTAATTAGTAGGTAAAATGGCAGGGACCCAAGTCTTTCAACTTCCAGGCCACTGAAGAAAAGTGATGTCCGTATTTTAGCTGTTTGCATCACCCTTTGAAGATTTTTGCCACTTCCACACACTAACTATATTAATATGTGAAGTGACCCCATTTTTTTACTTAAAGCAATGTATTTTTAAAAGAACACTCTTACTCTCGGGAATGGAAAAACAATCTCTTGTCACAAAACAAAAATCAACCTTTAAAGACACACACTAAAACCCAAAAGTTAAAATGAAAAAGTACATCCATGTATGAAATAAAGTTATCTCACTTTCTAATTTGGGGGAGCCATTACAAAGAAAGATACCCTCTCTGCTCCTGATTAGACTGAAAGAAATGTGGCAAAAACACATTTGGGGACAGAGAGTATCTGTGCTCACTCCGCACTTCTCCATGTATACGCACCATTTTCTCTCTCTGTCATTCTGTCTCTCTCTAGCCTCGCTACTAAGCTCGGGAGGAACTCCCATCAGCTTTCCCTGTGTTGTAAGACCTAAGCCCAGGACTGCGGGTTCTGGCCAAATTGTAATTGTGACAGCATCCTGCCCAGGACTTACCCGACAGCGGAGAACTGTCACTCATTACTAAGAGCAACAGACGTTCTTTCCGCATTGTCCTGGCCCTCTCTTGATAGGCTGGCCCGCGTGTTGGGGTGGAACCGTGGCACCACCAGCTCTTTGTGACCCCACCTGTGACTGCAGCCCAACTCCATGACCCCATTTCCGCTTCCTACAGGTGAGTGTCATCACGCTGTTTGCGCAGAACACAGCTGTTTGGCAAGGGCACGCAGTAGATGTGGAGTCCCAGCCCCAACTACTCTGGGCAGTGTCCTTTTCAATGCCACGGACCCACTGGTGGCTGACTGGGGCTGTCTTCATTGACAACAACAAAAAAAAGTTAGTTAACAATTGCTCCTGAAAACATCATTTGTGCCTGTTTTTAAATTATATGGTAATACATCTTTTGAACAACCATTTGAAAGAAAGCTGGTTATTCCATTTTTTCCCACTTAGAATCATCAACTTTACTCCTTTAAGAGAAAGAACTTTTTAAAACTGATTACCACATTAATATATGGTCAATTTAGATATTTAAGTAAAAGAAGAAAAGCAATAAGAAAAAAATTGAAAGCACTTGTAGTCCCACCACCTATAGAAGACCACCGTTAACCATATGCAATCATTCTTGTCTCTTTATTGTGTACTTTGTGCATTTTTATACAAATTAAGTTCATACAAAACATACTACTTGTATCATTTGTCTAACATAGCAATATATTACTATCATCTTTCTATCATTCAATGTTCCTATATGAAATCATTTATAAGGAATGTAGAATATTGTTTTCAAATGACTAAGATGAAGAGAGTGAACGAATTGATGTATTGAGGACCCTAAAAGTTAGATATTATAATGCCCATTTTAAAGATGTGAAAATGAAGGTAAGTGAGCAGCCAGTTAACCATAGAACAGAGATGCCCACCAGGTCTGCGTGGTTTCAGGCCTAAACTCCTTCTCCCATACCCGTGTTTCCTCCGCATGCCTTGTCATAAGACTCACCTTGGAAATCTGCATTATCAACATGTAATACATTTTATTATAAACTGAATTCCAATTGAGAACCTACAAAAAGCTACCTGAGGTCAGATCATGATTCAGAAGAAACAAGTTAACAAGATTGTGCCTCTGATGGAGACCAGACATGGTCAGATATGGTTTCTCACAACCTTACATGTCAAGAGGAAAGAACTCCAGACTAGATGTCAGGAGATCCGGGTTGTATTCTCACCTCCTCCAGTCACCAGCCAAAAAGTCATGGCCACATCATTCAATTTATCTGGGCCTCAGTTTTCTAATCTATATATTGGGATAACACAACCTTCCCTGTCAAGCTGAATAGATTCTAAATAGCAAAGGAAATAATGAAGCAATATACAAACATAAGAGACCTTTATGAATCCTACTACAGATCCATCAGCGGTGAATTTTCCAGCCCTCTAAAACACATCAAAGAATTGTAAACAGAGAAGGAAACTCTGAGCCCAACTAATTTTAGAGACAGAGAGACTGACTTCCTGAGAAGGTAGGCAGCTTGCCCAAAGATTCAGAGTGAGTTAGGAACCCAGCTAACACTAGAAGCCAGTGTCTGGATTCACACAGGAATATTCCTTTTATAAGACCACCTTTACGGTGATAAATGTCCCAGACGCGTTCACATAAACACGTTGACAGCAATTCAGTTTAGTTCCATTTATTTCAGTTAAGTAAAGATAAGCTGAGCATTTGTTTGCCACGTACAGTGACCTCTTCAGTCAAGGAATTCCAGCTCTTGTTTTTGTCTTAACTTCTTTCAACTTTGAGGATTTCTTTGCATGTTCCTTACCTAACAAGACCAGCCTGAAAAGAGTAGAAAAAAACATAAAGAAACTTGGAGTCTGAATTTTCCACATGCTGGGAGCTCTCACACCCAATTCCAGATACAGCACTCTCCTGAATGTGACCTCAAGTGGTTTCCTCAATTGATCACATCCCAGGAATTTGGAGAGCTTCCAGGGCAGGGAAAATTAGTTACAGAGTCACAGAGCGGTGCGGCCTGTCACATGAAAGTCACTTCCAGCTTGGAACGGATTGCACATTCCTGCCTTCTGAGTGGTGTTTCAGATGACTGGGATCTGGCCTGTCTGCGGACAGGCCCCAAAGCAGCAGAAGGAAGCCAGGGGGCAGGGGCATTCCAACACTGTGCCCGAGACCCGCAGTCACAGGAAAGGAGAACTTCCTGAGGCTCCTCCAAGACTTGCCTCAACTTAATGGTGTTTGAGCAAAAACATCAAGTTTCCATTTACCTCCATTTTGAAACACTGAAAGCATTTGTCATTAAATAGCATGATGACTCTCCTGCCTCAACTCAGAGCTTTGTCAAACCGCTCACATGGCATAAACAAGGATGATGGGGTTTCCTACACATATATCAGAACTTCTAAATGCTTCTTATATGCCAAGTACCATTATATACCATTATATATATACCATTATATACCATTAGATGAGCCTTGGCTCATCTAATCCTTACAGACAACCTCAGGAGAGAGGTGCTGTATATCACTATCACAGCCAAGGAACCTGGGGCTCAGGATGGTTAAGTAACTTGTACAAGGTCAAAAATTGGCAAATGACAATGCACGAACTTAACACAGATCTGTCTGACTCCAAATCCCAGGTCTACACTGGCTGGATAAATATGAGGTAGAGGCCACACGTAGTAGCTCACGCCTGTAATCCCAGCACCTTGGAAGGCCGAGGCGAGTGGCTAACCTGAGGTCAGGAGTTCAAGACTAGCTTGGCCAACGTGGTGAAACCCCGTCTCTACTAAAAATACAAAAACTAGCTGAACGTGGTGGTGCATGCCTGTAATCCCAGCTACTTGGGAGACTGAGACAGGAGAATTGCTTGAACCCGGGAGGCGGAGGTTGCAGTGAGCCAAGATCGCGCCATTGCACTCCAGCCTGGGCGACAAAAGCGAAACTCCATCTCAGTAAAAAAATATGTATATATGAGGCAGAATGACCTTCAAATAATACACAATGGTTTCAGAATCTGGCCTCTGTTTTGTTGATTGCAAGGCCCTGTCATATTTCCAAGTCACCTATTGCTGGGTTTCACAGCTTTAATGGTTTGAAAAGTCTTCCTTATGTCAAAATGTTTCATCAGGCTTCGTTCCCGCCCTCTGCACCCCACAGTCCTCTTCCTTCCCAAACTCTCCTCTGAGAAGTCTGTCTCAGCCCCCATTCCCATGAAATACATCTGCTGACATCACAAAGGGATTCTTGTCTAACTTCCATCTCTCTAATTGAAGTTTAAGCAAAATGTTTCTTGACCTAATCCAAGTAAAAGAGCATGATTGTCCTCTATTTCATGTTATTCTCACAGTTACAATATGTGCTTACATCTGCTGGTGCAAAATATGGTTAACTTTTTTTTCTAAAACCCTAGGGCTAGGAGTAGCTTGGAAATTCTATATTTTACTTCCCCTTGCCTTCAGACGGATCCCTGTATGTCAACAAAACATGAAAACACCCTGTGAAATCCATTAGTAGCCTCACTTTATATACTAGGAAATCGAGGCAGGGTGATGGATCTGAAGTCCCTCAAGCAGATTGTGGCTAGAGCAAGAAGGGAAGCATGGACCTGGGTCTCTCAGAGGAATCCCTGTCTTCCCATACAGCCTTTTTCCATAGCATCTATGCACTAACTATAAGCTACCGACCCTATAAAGGTCCACGGACATATGAGAACGTTATCTTCTTCCAGGCATTCAGTTTCATTTATCTGACATTTCCTGCACTATCCTAAAGATATAGAGGCAGGTAGATTAATTCACTATGCCCTAGAAGTCCTGGTCAAGGTCTCAGAATCAAGAACTACCTCTCTAAGAGACAGGCATTGAGCACCCTCTGTAGGCAAGGCAGAGTCTTGCAAGCTGGCGCCAATGATTGTCCTGCGTCTGCCTGGTCCACATACTCCCTGGACGTCTGTGTGACAGGCTCTGTAGAAGACAAGCATAAAGCAGGCCTGAGGGTGAGTCCCAGCCCAGCTCTGCCACTCACCAGCGGTGTGGCCATGGGCAAGTTACCTCCATGGACTAGACCTGGGCTTTCTCATCTTTAAGTTGGTGTTAATAACAAGTTGGGGTTAAATGCTGTCCCTCACTCAATACCTATGTCCACATCTTAATCCTTAGGACCTCTGAATGTGACCATATTTGATAAAAAGGTCTTGGCAGATGTAATTACGTAAAGGTTCTTGAGATGAGATCATCCTATATTATCTAGGTTGTCTCTAAATCCAGTGACAAATGTCCTTATGACCACAGAAAGAGAGACACCGGGAGAAGAAGAAAAGTCCACGCGAAGAAAGATGAAGGTAGAGGTAGGAGTTATCCAGCCACAAGCCACAGAATGCCTGGAACCTCCCTAAGCTGAAAGAGGCTTAGACAAAGTCCCCTCTAGAGACATCAGAGTGAGTGTGGCCCTGCCAGCCACCTTGAGTTTGTACTCTGGCCTCCAGGACTCTAAGCAAAAAAATTTCTGGGGGATTTTTTAAGCCATGAAGCTTTGTGGTCATTTGTTAAAACAGCCCTAGGAAACTAGTATCCACCTATTTCATGGTATGTTAAGCATGGAACCTATTCCAGAGTAAGTACTTCATCATATTATTGGTGTTATTCTTGCCCTTGCCATGCTCCAAGTTAACTTAAGACCCTTTTTATTCTGACGATACCTCCTGGAGACCACCCACCCATCCAAAGCTCCAGAATCAAGGTTTTAGTATTTTGATTTGGGGTTGCCTATTTGTTAGGGGGAGGGGCTGCACATACCTATTTGCTATTTTTCAAAATAATAGCCCCAAATTTTGATTCAAGTGAAGCTGGATAGACCCTGAAGGGTGTATTTGTTAAAAATTTCACAGCTCATTCTGACACAAAACTGGTACTGATATTCAACCAATGCACACTGACCAGCATCCTCTCTGATTTGTCTGGGACTTGGTCCTTTGGTGAAATATTTGCCCTCTCTCCGCACACCAGCACTGCTCTCCCATCACCACTCACCTGGGGAAAATCAGCCAAGCTGACTGGTAGGCCCAGAACACAAAGCTGGGGACAAAGCTAGTCCAGAGGGCTTAAAATGTGTTGGGGAAGCCAGGTTTGCATGAACACGTCCCGGGGAACAGAACACGCATGGCAGCATGGAATGACAGGAAGGACCTGGGCACAGGCCCCTGGTGGCCCAAACTCCTCCATACAGGACTGTTCTTTTTATCTGTTGTATCAACTGGGAATATGCATACAATTCTTTTTGGAAAAAAAAAGTTTTAAAGCATTCTGATGATTTTTTAAATAATTAAAAATTTAAAACCGCTGATAAGACATACTTATTTTCTAGGCAAGAAACTGGGTTCCAAAGAGATTAAGTGACATGCCCAGGATCACATAGTGAGGAACTGATGGCCGAGACCAGAATCTTGAACTCTGGGTCTTATCCAGGGCCCGTCAGCTCCACCAGTAGCAGCCTCGGCCACCAGCCCCACCACTGAGGCCTCAAAGCACTGATCTCTCAGGCTCCAGTGCCTCTCTCTAGGTGCAGTAGCCCCCACATCCCTCAGAAGGTCCATGCCTGGCAGGGAAGAGGATGCCTGGGCAATGCTGTCAGCCTCTCCTTTGGGAATGGCCTTGGTCTCGGTCTGCACCAAGGCAGCCCAGTTTCTAGGCCATTGCTGCCAGAGGCGGTGTCGTTGCTTGGGAAATCTTCCTGCTGATCAGAACTTCCTCTCCACTGTACCTTTTCCCCTCCTTAGAGCCAACATCCAGGCCTTATCTCAGATGAGGAAATGTTTAGGGCACAGGACCGTTGAGATATTTCTCAGAACACAAATTACGAGGCACATGTTTTCACAGAGAAGAAAATAAGGAGAAGACACACAGTGATCACCATGCTGGTTCTGAGAACAAGCCCTTATCTGCTCTGACCCAGCTCTGGACTCACAGGCTGGTGTCAGCCTCACAACTGGTCAATGAAGCAGCCAGGAAAAGTCCAAAGCTTTAGGTGGGGGAGTCCATCGCCCAAAGGCAAAGGTGCAAAAAATAAACACTTAAGAGAGAGCTGCAGCCTCAAAGCCCTGGGCTGTACCAGGCCGACATACCACAGCAAAAAGCCTATGAAGTCCTACAAAATGTAAGCACCTCACCAAGCTGCTAGCATGGAGGGATTGCACATTAAAACTCTGGTCACGTTACAAATGTCTGTGCAGGGTCTTCCCGCCAGGAAACCCCAATGCGGTGAGGAGGATACTATGCATGTTTAAAAAACTAAGCAGTCATAAGATTACAGTAATCATTCCAAGCAGGACAAAAAGAAAGAAAAGATGAGGTGATACAAAGTACTACATGGTCAATGAATGACCAGATAAATGATGGAATCAATAATTACTAGAAGAGTTCAGAGGGAAAAGTTCAGGTAGGAAGGACTAGCTTGGCTGAATAATATCTATCACTCATTAAATACCTACTATCTGCCAGAATTTGAGAATTTTTCTTTCAACGACTTCACAAGGTCTGTGTTAAGTATCTGCACTTCACCAAGGGGAAGGCTGAAATGTGGAGAAGCCAGGTGACCTCCCACAGTAACTCAGCTGTAGGAACCAGGGTGAGTTCTGTCTCGTTCTCCTGAACAATTACCTGAGTTTCCTTAGCCATAGAGGTCCTGAGAAATTGCTTGAGTTCCCTTAGCAATAGAGGACAAGGAGAGCTTGGATAAAGCCAAAAGGAAGGAGAGGGATCATTGCAGGCAGGTGAAAGGAGCAGCTGAAATCACAGAGGCAGGAAAATCAAAAGTACATGTGCGGCTGTTAACAGAGATGAATTTAGCTAGGGTGGAGGTTTCTGGAATGGATAGAACTTATTGAGTACTTTCTGTGCTAAGCAAAGTTCTAAGAACTTTATATAGATAATCTCATTTAACCCTCACAATAACCCTGTGAGGTATGGAGTATTATTATTCCCAAAGTATGGATAAGGAAGTCAAGGCATAGAGAGGTTAAGTAACTTGCCCAAGATCACACAGCTGATAGGTAGCAGAGGTAAGACTTGAACATAGTCAGGATTGAAAGTCCATGCCCTTAATCACTACAATGTACTTGAAGGAGTTTGTCATAGAAAGCTGGAAAAGCTGGATTCCCTGTGGGGTTGCCTTGAATGCCAAGTGTTTGCACTTAATCTTTCTGCAGAAAAAAAAAAGGAATTATAAGGAAATAACTGTTTCTATATAAACAAAGCAAAGCAAGGGCAGAGAAGCTCTCAAGACAAAGTCCAGCCAAATAAAGGGCTGCAGCCTCCTCACCCCTTGGGGGTTCTCTGCATGTTTCACTTCCACGGCAATCATGTGATCAAAGCAGAAAGGTTCTTTTAGTTGTGGTGAGAAAGGTGGACTGGAAGAAGGGAAGAACAGTCGGACGCTAGCGCCAGAGGCAAAGCAGGACGT
Organism: Pan troglodytes; assembly: GCF_028858775.2. NCBI lineage: Eukaryota > Metazoa > Chordata > Mammalia > Primates > Hominidae > Pan > Pan troglodytes. Next base: position 139,941,302 of record NC_072405.2, read on the forward strand.
GACGAAGGCATGCAGTACGTGGGAACTGCAGGAAGGCTGGAACAGTGGAGGTGGATGGTAGAGCAATGGAGAAGGAAGGGTCAAAAGGCTTTGATGAACCATTAGAGAAAAGTAGTCGTTACTGGTTGTGGCTTAGGTTAACCTACCATGAACCCATTTTCTGACCCAAGAACTGGGCTGACAGGTCCCCATAAGAGTGAGGCAGAATGTCTGAAGCTATCTCTGCTCCAGAAAGCCAAGGACAGTCTGTCTTTGTGTTTGTGCCTGTCACCTTCTGCATGCTTCTGGGAAAGGAGTTCCTTTGACCAAGGAGCCCTCCAGGGGAAGGCCTGTCCAGAGACTTAGAACCAGGAGAAAGACAGGACACTAGGAGAGGCACAGATCCTCCCAGAGATCAGCCTTAAGAGCCCCCCAGACTCTCCTATGTAGAAATCTACATGGGATTCCCCTGGCATTTATGGAGGGCACTTCCTATTATAAGGAGATTTCATATATATTACCATCCTTGATTCCATTCACCCCTTCCAAGAAAAAACAGAGCCATGGGAGTGTGGGGCAAAGAATGAGCATTTGTTAGAGGCTGACTCTCTTCCAGGTAGCATGCTCTGTACTCTCCTGCAGCTGTTTTAGATCATCCTCACACTCCGTGGGACAAGCTCTTACTCCCCCCACGTTAAAAATGAGGACTTGAGCTCCAGTGTGATGAAATGACTTCTCATGATCATACAACCAAGAAGGAATAGGCTAGAGATGGACACTGCCTTTGCCTTTTCCCTGGGACAGGAAGGCAGACCTAACCTGACCATCTCACAGGTAAGGAAATATTCAAGGCCCCAAAACACCATGGAGATCAATACCAGAGCGAGACTAAAATCCAGAGCTCACAGTTTCTAGTCCTGTGTTCATTTTGCATTTCGTTATGTTATTTGAGCACATTTGTGTTTTGGCAAGTTCAGCTCCTTAAGGAAAGGGTCCAGGTCTTTACAACTTGACATCCCCACAATGGCCAACACCATGGATTGCCTCTGAAGACATGAAGCATGTATCGCTGATTTGTGGAATGAACCAACTGCTATAACTCATCTCTTTGGTGCCAACGTCTCACTTCTTCAATTCATTCTTCATGCCACTTCTAAAAGTACGGTGCTAAAGCGTTTCTCCTCTTATTCAACAAATGCAATCCTTTTCCACCTTAAGACTCAGCTCCAGTGCCATCCTCCCTATGAAGCCTTCTTCAATCTCACCATGATAATGCCCTGTCTCTGCCTCTCCCACGCTGCTTGACTAGTCCCTCTGCTATACACTCATGGGCGGCTCCTCCATGACATCATCCGTTCCTTGAGGAACTGTCAGTCATCTCTGTACTCTGAATAAACATTGATGAGCAAACACATAAAGGAATGCATGAATGGGTGGATGGACTCGTTAATAAATAAAGACATAGAGAAATGACAAGATGGAGAGGTGAAATATTGGGACTTAGTAGTTAAAAGCAATGGACTTTATGTCAGAGCATCCAACCCTACACAGAGCTTTACTCCTGACTTGCTGTGGGATCTAGATAAAGTCACCTCCCCTCTCTTGGCCTCTTTTTGCTTGTGTTTTAAAAGAAAGAGTTAGAGTAGAATTGCTGCAACTCCTCATTCTCTAATTCTGTGAATGAAAAGTTCATCCTTGGACAAACCCCATTAACGGATGTTTTGTATCTCCTCCCTTGAAAACAACAATTGTCCCTCGACCAGCATCTTATCTGAAGCAAACCTTCTCTGCCTCATCCCCACCAGAAGCTTTGCTATCTCTTAAGGGACCTCCTCAGGGTGTTTGTGAACAAAAGCGAGTGTCTTATCTGGTCACTCTCTCCTGCACTATCCTGCCCTTGGAAAACAGGAATGGATTTGCAGAAAACATAGCCTCTGATAGTCTTTCCACCCCAGGAATGGCTAGAAAGGCAGCCTCGGCTTTCTTGGAAAGACTGTGTAATTTCATGCTACTATCAGGGCTGACAAGGAGGCAACCCCTAGCCCTGGACCCTTCAGCTAAGTTCAACTCCAGGTCAAGTCAGGGGCCCCCAGCAGCTCAGGGGCACAGGATCCACAAGGAAGAAATTCCAGGATGTTGCCAGAAGCTAACAACAGTTCCCAGCTGTTCCCAGTCGCCTCTTGCCATTGAAGTAGTTTGGAGTGGGGGTCTTCACACAGACACAGCAGAAGGAAGGTCAAATGAATGACTGTGCCTCTGGGCCAGGGTGGAGGACAGGCCAGTGAGAACAGAAGCCTCTTTGTTATTGGCAGCTCCTGCACATGGCCCCCTAGACCCTTGATGGAGACCTCCCTCTCCCCCAAATCTTGGGGACCTTGACATCGGTGGTATTGATGCAGCTCTCCTCATGTCATCGTGGTAAAACTGCTGCTTGCAGCTTGCCTAGGGCCTGGAGCCTCGCTCTGCAATTCCTTTTGGAGCACATGCTGTGAAACTCTCTTATTAAAAGGTAGTTCCAGAACTGATCTCCCTTGAGTGGAACAAAAACAACATCTATCTTAGAATTGATTTTGTGCGGAATGCCTGCTCCCGCCTCCCCACACCTCTCCACTCACCCCCATTCCCCCAACCCCACTCTTTGTCTGGCAAGCTCCTGCTCATCATTCAGGTCCCAGTTTTGATGTCCCCACTCAGAAATGCCTCCCCTGCCCACCTTTCACAAACCAAATTATGCCCCTCCTCTTAACACATTCATCCATTTTGCCTGGTTTTTTTTCCTTCCTAGAACTCACTACAGCTTGTACTTGTGCATGTGTGTGTCTGTGCAGTGATTATGTCTGCAACTAGTACTTCAATCTCCTGATGGTAGAAGCTATGTTTGTTTTTTCATCACCAAGAACCCGCACACCTGCCTAGTACACTGCAAATGATCAACAAATAGTTGTTTTTTTAAAAAATGAATAGATACATGAATGAATGAATGAATGATTTAATATAGAAGAGTATTATCTTCAGAATCCTAGAAGAGATATTTTACATTTATTAGGAGTTATGAAGCCCTTAATACATGGTATCTTAACTGTTTCTTTATTTTTACGTAAAAAATATATATAAATGAAGAAGATACTTGGTCCCCAAGGAGTTCACAGGCTACTGGGGGGCCGGACATGTAATTTGTCAATTCCAAATGCGATGTTCTCATAAATCCTCACCTGTGGGGTAAGCATTATGATTTGCATTTGACAAGGAAACATTAAGATGCTCAGAAACATTAAGTTTTTTGCTCAAACCACAGAGCTAGTGAGTGCCAGACCTAGAAGCCAGGTCTCCTGAATCTTGGGAAAAAAAGGTGTTCCACCAGCTGTCCTCCTGCCTTCTGGACTTGGCCTGCTTTTCAATTCTTGCATTTGAAAGCAGACAGGTCCAGAATTCTGGGAAAACACACTATTCACCAGGAGTGACTCTGGCAGGACCAGGAGGTGGTCTTGCTTCAGGAGTCTGACACCCTTCTCCCTGTTCCAAGCTAGGTACTAACTCATTCTGAGAGGGAAGCTTGGGCGACAGCTGTGAATGCCCATTCTCACCCCCACTGAGCTGGTTTTCACATCTTTCCTGGGTCAAGGGATTTTAGAGGGCTTGTGCTGAAGAGGTTTCCTTTGAATGTCAGCAACCATCTGAGGGGAGAATGTTGGCCATTAGCCAATGACTCCAGGTCTACTCTACTTGGTTATGTCAACACTCCAAAGAGAAGATAAGTTCTGGATGGATGCAGTGGCTCACGCTTATAATTCCAGCACTTTGGGAGGCTGAGGTGGGTGTGGGTGTTCAAGACCAGCCTGGGCAATGTGACAAAACCCTGTCTCTACAAAACACACACACACAAAAATTAGCTGGGCACAGTGGTACATGCCTGTAGTCCCAGCTACTGGGGAGGCTGAGATGGGAGGATCACTTGAGCCAGGGAGGCAGAGGTTGCAGTGAACAGAGATCACACTACTGCACTCCAGCCTGGGTGATAGAGTAAGATCCTGTCTCAGGAAAAAAAAAAAAATGTTCTGACTTAGAAACTGCTCCCCCAAGAGCCAACTTGATGAGCACCTATGAGCAAGTTTTCTATACTGCAAAGCACAAACCTTTGAACTCACAAAACCGTGTTATTTGGGGCAAGTTCCTCAAATTCTTTGAACCTTACCTTCCTAATCTGAAAAATAAATTCTTATGATACTTGTGAAGATTGAATTTGATGAATCATATACCACCTTGTATCATGTGATAGCTCTCACCATCATCCTCTGGTGTTTTAACCTTCATTTTCCTCCTCTATTTCTTACTCCATCTTTCTCTTGGTCCTTATCTCATTCTGTTATTTTTTGGACATTTCTCATATTGTGAAGGTCCTTTAGGTTCAGATCATCTCCTCTGGAGAGTAACTTCCCACCTCCCTGTGGTCAGCATGCAGGAGAGTCCAAAATAAAGCACAATTAGAATTTCCTGGAAGAGTTGAGAACAGGGAATTTTTAACTCATTCTTGACAATAGAGTGGAAGGTTTCTGGTTTGAGGAACATGCAAGGGCTCTCTGAGCATAGTGTTGGGGTGCCCCATCCACGTAGTGGATCTTGAGAGAGGAGTTGGGCCATGGAGCTGGGCAGAGGAAGATGAGACTCACAAAGTTTCACAGGGCCATCATGGAAGCTCTAGCTAGCACCCGGAATGCCCTCCCATGGCTATGGAAGGAGTTTCAGCACAAGAGTGAAATATCACATCTGTGTTTGATGAAGATGAATCCCATGCTGGCCATGGGAAGGATGGATAGGAGACAAGAGAAGCTAGAGACAAAGACACCAATTAGGAGGTTTTTAAAGTGAACGCTCACAACCATGGCAAGGCAGAGAGCCCAGACTAAGGCAAAAGACAATGAGGATAGAGATATGGCAATGGATCAAGAGCCACACCTAAAACACCAACACCACACACGGGACTTGGCAATTGATTTATGCAGGAGGCAATAGAAAGAGCATAAAAATGCTCCTGAGGTTTCCAGCTCGGGAGGTGAGGTTTCCAGTGTCCCCGTTAAGAGAGATTTGGAATGCCAGAGACACACCCACAACAGGAAGAAACAATGAATTTAGTTGGTGACATGTAGTGTTTCAGTTATTTATGGGACATCCAGGTGATGTCCAAAAGGTATGCAGTAAGTGGATCTGGAGTGGAACCGAGACATCTGGATTGGAGATATAGTTTGGGGGCCATTTGGCATGAAGGTAATAAGATAATATATGAGTGAATAAGAACACCATCAGGATAGAGTCCCTACTTTAAAAAATAAAAGTAAAACAGCTGAAACACTGGCATTTAGAGAAAGACAAGCCAGCCAAGGAAAGCAGGAAGGAATGGACAGAGAGAGGGGAGAAGAAGTAGGAAAGACTGAGAGGGCTGGGTGAGGGTAAAAGGAGGAGAGAAAGCAGCCATATGGCAGTTATGCAAATTCATATGTTGAAATTCATAGAACTGTACACCAAAATAAGTCAAATTTTTGTACAATAGTTTTAAAAAATAAAATTAATAAAATACCAAAAGAAGTTCTTTATGAACCTACTTACCAGTGGAGGAAACCACTGTCAATACTTTGGCAGATTTCCTTCTAGTCTTTTCTATTATACACTTTTTGAAATGAAATTATATGTGCTATTAACAAGTACAAATGTCACCTTTCTCAATTTATATTAAATTGTTCTAAAATTCCATGTGTTAAATAAATAAAGTGGTACAAATACGGGAAAGGAAGGAAGGAAGGAAGGAACGAAGGAAGGAAGGAAGGAAAGAAGGATTGGAGGGAGGTGGGAGAGAGGGAGGGAGGGAAGGAAGGAGGAAGGGAGGGAAGGAGGGAGAGAGGGAAGGAGGGAAGGAAGGAGAAAAGGATCATAGATATTGCTGAACCTAGCAGAAGGGAAAGGTATGAGAAGAGGATATGGTTTCTTTCAAATTCATTTTAAATCTTACCTAAAGCTTGGACATATACATCCATTTAGAAAGCTCTTGCCCCATTTTTCAAAGAAGGAACAAGAAAAAACTTACTTTTTTTTTGGAAAGGGAGGTGTGGCACTTCAAGTCACTGTCTAAAACTCTCTTACATGTAGTAACATCTCCATCTGCAGGACATGAACGATATCACCGTAGAACTTAAGGAGGTTGTTCAACTTGGCAAACCTACAACCCCAATAAACATGGAGGTTTGAGGAGCCTCTCAGTCCAGAACCATGTAGCAACATAACCCAGCAGTACCTTCACCCTGTCCCCTCCCCTGTTAAATACTCCACTATCCCTGTAGCTATAAAGACTTAAATATTAAACATACTACCAGGGAATATTGTGTTCTGAACCCCATTGAAAGCAAGGGGGACTGGATGTGATTTAAGCCATCTTATGGCAAAAGGGCAAGTTGGTATATAACAAGCATTGGTAGAAAATGAAGGACGCCCAAGTTCCAGGCCCAGCCCTGCCGCTAGCATGGTGAGGCCCAGAGATCCTCGTAATCAGATCGTGGGCTTTGCCAGCATTTAGATGCGGATGTGGGGTTCACAGCATGGCAGTGCTCCCCCATGTAGCCTTCATAGTAATTATGTTGATTTGTTTTTCACATCCGACTCCCTGTCTCATCTCCCAGTTTGTCAATAACAAAGTAATAAAAGAGGGGTGATTAATTAGCATCTTCAAAGTTTGCATCTTCCCAGAGAGTGTCTGCATCTTCCCAGAGAGTGTCTGCATCTTCCCAGAGAGTGTCTGCTCAATAAAGAAGGCATGGCCAGGCAAAGCTCATTAGGGAAGAGGAGGGGACCTCTCAGACCTCACTGGAAGAAGCTGCTTGGAGTGACCCCATTTTCCCTTACCCCCTCCTGTGACCCCACATATGTGACCACAAACCTGCTTACACAGAGATGAAGCCCCGTAGCATTTCCACTTTTGGGTCTTTAACTGTGGCTCTCTCATCACATGAATCACCCACTGACATTCTCTCTCATCACATGAATCACCCACTGACAGCCCCAGGAACAGATGAGGCTGTGAGATTCTCAAAGAGAAAAATGAGCTTAGAGCCCCAAACTCCTGGGGTTGGTCCCATGTAAGCACGACACTAACATGGTTCTTGGGCCCAAACTGCAGCAAAGTAAACAGATGTGGGCTTAACAGCCTCCAGGAATGGAGGAGGCAAGGGGAGAAGGGATAAGCAGTTGTCAAAGGCAAGGATGAGAGACAGAAGAGAGACAAGGGACCCTTGCTACCCACTGATTTAAAGGGCCAGGTCCCAAACCCTAAGCACCCATCATGAGTCATGATCATAATCTCACACTATCCTTAGAAATGGACAGTAGCACCTGAACCACCATTGATGAAAGCCCAGAAAAGCTGGATCCTTTAAATAATCAGCTCTTTGGGGTAAGGAATGGAGGTTGCCATGTATTTTTAATGGATAGAGTATACAACTGTTGAGTGCCTACTGTGTACTCTTGCTGCCAACACTTGAAATGAATATTTTTATCTTATATCTTATACCTACATGAAGGGAGAACTTCACACTAGATGCTCTATTCACCAAAATACTCCATAGAAATTTTTAGTAAAAGAGAAAAAGTTTAATTTCCTGCTTACTAGAGAGGTAAGCAAAATGCCAGTTCGTTTAATTCTTGGGATCGATCATCTTTCTAACATACCTAATTCCTTTTCTCTCAATAAATTACTACACTCAGATAAGCTAACAAGTTGTTGATTTTTGATGTTCTATGCTTTCATTAATATAGTGTGTTTATTTAGTTCCTAGAAGTGCTTGGACACTATATAGACATACACAGCAAGTACAATGGTCAGTAAAACATTCCAGCTCTGTCCTTCTGGAGCTCAGAGCCACGGAAGGTGGCTTCAAGGTGAAGGCCACAGGCTCTGGGACCAGACAGCCAGGGTTCCCATCTGCTACTTCCTAAGTGGGTGATCTAGGGCACGATGCTTAATCTCTCTATGCCATATTTTTCTTAAGTGGAAAATGCAAATAATAACAGTACTGAGCTCATGCAGTATGGTATGTATTAACTGTGGTTGTGGTAAAGAGCCTAAAACTGTGCCAGATACATGGTGAGCATTTAATAAGTGTAAATGATTATCATCAGGTAGCAAGCTCTGAGGGTCGTTCTAAATTAATAACTGTACTGAACAGTGCAGAATATCCAGTTTAAAAGGGGAGGAGATTACCCTGGAGAGTGCACTGACCCAATATTCTCCTTGCATGTTGGGGTAGGCTGAACAATGCCCCTCCAAAAGATGGTCATGTCTTAATCCTTGGAATCTGTGAATGTCACTTTATATATAGACAAAAAAACTTTGCAGATATGGTTAAGGATCATGAGGAGACTGTCCTGAGTTAGCCAGGTGGATCTAATATAACCACAAGGGCCGTTATAAGAGGCAAACAGATCAGAGTCAGAAATAGAAGAAGGGATGTGACAGTGGAAGCAGAGGGAGAAAAGGTCATGTGATGTGGGGCTGTGAGCCAAGGGATGTGGGTGGCCTCTAGAAGCTGGAAAAGGCAAGGAAGCCTACAGATGGAATTCAGCCCTATAGATACCTTGATTTTAGCCCCTTAAGATTCATTTCAAACTTCTGATCTCCAGAACTATAAGAGAAGACATTCATGTTATTATAAGCCACAAAGTTTGTGGCAGCAAATACAAATGCAAAGGTGAATAAGAAAGTAATCTTATTTCCTTTTACTATATCTCTTTCGAAAGGCAGCATGATAGAGTTGAAAGAGCACGGGGCCTGGTGTTTGAAATCTGTTTCTACAAATTACTTTGTGTCTTTAGATAAGTTACTTAACCTCTCTGAGCCTCAATGCTCCATCTTGAAAAGGAAGATAAACATACTCATTTCAAGTGATGGCTGCAAAAGTAGGCCCTCAATAGTCGTATCACTCTTACCATTAAAAATATTGGGCTCTCTCCACTCCTTCCCCCAAAGAGCTGACTATTTAAGAATCCAGCTTTTCTGAGCTTTGTTTAATGGTGGTCACAGGCCACTGTCCATTTATAAGGATTTGACTTCTCATTGCTATTTGAGTCTGGGACTGAAAGTTTAGATCTATATTATCATTTGCCAGAGATAATATTTTAATGTGTTACTATGTCCTGCTGATACCTTAGCTCTACCCAACCTCGCTTCCCACCCCCTACTCATGAGAACCAAAGACCCCCTGGATGACCACCTGTTCTCTGTTTTAAGCCACCTTGTCATCAGCACACCAGTTCACCATCTCCTCATTGGTAAATTAGAGAAATATGTTCAGAATCTTTCTTTCGTTGGAGACAGGGTCTTGCTCTGTTTCCCAGGCTGGAGTGCAGTGGCATGGCCACAGCTCACTGCAGCCTCAAACTCCCCAGCTTAAGTGATCCTCCCGTCTCAGCCTCCTGAGTAACTGGGACCACAGGTGTCTGCCACCAAGCCCAGCTAATTTTTTAATTTTTTGTAGGGACAGCGTCTCACTACATTGCCAGGGCTGGTCTCAAACTCCTGGGCTCAAGCGATCCACCTGCCTCAGCCTCTCAAAGTGCTAAGATTATAGGCATGAGCCACCATGCCCGGCCAAGTTCAGAATCTTAACCTGCCCTTGGAAATATTATAATGATGACCAGTGTGATGGCTACTGGGCACTGCACTAGAGCCTGTGTAAGAGGATGGACTCTTTTTATCCCTCCCATTCTTTTCCTGGGAGGGTGTTTCCAGGCTTAATATAATAACATGCTAGAATTGAGTAACAGGAGGTAATCAATATTAGAAAAAAAAAACATAAAATTTCTCATGTAGATGTTCCACTCTTAGTCAAGGGAAAGTCTTCTCCTACAATGCCCCTACCCCTTCTCCCTCTTTGCCCCCCACTCTAGCTGCAAAATGGCCTTACATGAGCTAAGGCTCTCATCCTAGCCTAAGTGTCAAGGAAGAACGAGATGGAACCAGTGGACCCAGAGGATGAACTCTTAGTGGGGAGTGGGCAGAGGCAGAGAGGTGTGTCATGGGGCTGCTGGGGGAGAAAGAATAAAAGAGATAGCTCATGGCAGAGGGCCTCAGGGATGTCCATACCTGCGTGAGAAGGAGAGCTCCCTCTCACCCTTCCTCTAAACTCTGTCTCCGTGCATGGTCATGAAATAGTATGGTTTTCATCCTGGTAATGAAGTGCACTTTTCCATCTTTGCAAAGGTTACCGGCAAAGCAAAGACGCTGCCAGCATGCACATCATTTCATTTAATCCTCACAAGAACCTGTGGAGAGGGTTATGTCATTCTCATAACGTAGTTGAGGATTGATATCCAAGGACCACTGTGTCCAAGGTAACCAGCTAGTCAGAGCCAGGATCCACACCAGCTCAGCCCAGCTCCAAAGCTCATGCTCTTTCCAGGCCTGGCCCCACCACTGCTGCTGAACCTTGCAGCCCTTCCCACACCACCCCGCCCCCACCCAATAACATGGCCTCCAGAGCTGAAAGCATTTCCAGGGCCTCTTCCAACAAGGCCCGAGAAACCCTGGGTGGTCTAGAAACCTTGAAGTGAACATTGAGTTTTATCCTGGAACAAATGAAGAGCTGGAAGTAAAAGGTCCTTCCCAAACTGGAAACAGCTGGGCCCAGCTGAGGCGTAAGATCAAAATCACCTCTCCACGCTGCACCATGCTTCAGGAAGAGGCGTATCCATCACAGTGTCTTGGAAGTAGGCCAGGGGTGTCTGCTGAGAAAGGGTGCCGCTGGTCTGCACAAGTGTGGGGAAGGGGGGACTCAAGGATCCTGGGCAGCTGCTCAGGGGAAGCTATGTTTAACAGCAAGGACTGCAGAAATGCCCCTGGAGCTCTGTGGACAGCTGGAAACAAGGCCAATTTGCAAACATCCAGGGTCATCCCTGCACACACATGGAGATAGAAGGCAAGGAAAGAAACGGCTGTTCCTGGAGCACCTACAATGTGTTGTAGGCGCTAAGCCATGTGCTTTCACAGATGCTGTCTGAGATAGTCCCAGAGCTCTTCAGGGTCAAAAGCCCCTTCTTTCCCAGCCTCCACCAAGACTGAAGCACCCTCCACGACAGCCTGTTCTTGAGCCAAAGTTCAGTTCTGTCCTGTACTTTTTCTTTAAACTGAGCTGGACCACACCACCCAGAAGAGGCTATTTTGTCCTGAACCTCCTAGGTTCATATTTATGATCTTTAGTACACATAGGAATTCCACCTTCCTAGGTCTAGGCAGGGGGCTGATGATCTTTAGTACACAGAGGAATCTTTAGTACACATAGGAATCTTTAGTACAAATCTTTAGTACACATAGGAATCTTTAGAACACATAGGAATCCCACCTTCCTAGGTCTAGGAAGGGGGCTGATGATCTGCATGTTTAACAAGTATCCCCAGGTGATGTGTTTAGGTAGGTTGTCCCCAGAGCACACTTTGAAAGCATTTCTTCTTTTCTAGGCCATTGTCTTAAAGCCACTTTTTTGGGACCAACACTAGCGTGTGGCCCTACTGCCCTCTGCCCTCAGAACTCCCTGCTTCTGCCCTGATATCCAGGCCAGCTTCCAGCATCTTCATTTCAATAGCCCCTTGGTACAGCCTCCATGCACAGAAATGTGGGTTTTGTACCTCCCAGGTCACCTGACTATATTCCATCAGCCAAGCCATACACACTGACAGGTATGCCTGCAGGAGGACCCTTTATAAATTTGTCTTGCCCCTGTGAATTTCTCTTCTTGGCCTTCTGGATCCCAGCTCTCCTCTCAACCCTCAGTGCTTTTCCCCTAGCCCACCCCACGCCCTCCTACTCCACCCTTGGCCCCAAAGAACTCCATCATCTGAGCTGACTCCTTGTCCCCTAAGACTACATGGCAAGGGAGAGAGTCTTAAGGTCTCCAGAAGTTCTCAGGTGTCATACACAAATGCGGTCTGGCAGAAAGGAGAAATTGAGCAAGTAAGTGCTTTTCAGAGTTTACAAAGGAAGTAGGCCAAATGGCAGGAGAAAATTCAATGATGATGGAAATCTGACATGGAAGCCAAAATTAGCCTTCTGGAAAAAGGATGCTCCTTTAAGTTTCCAGTCTTAGCTTAAAGTTTTCTATGGATCATGCATCCTACTCCATGCTAGAGCTGTGTTAGCTTGAATGCGAAATGAATGTCTTAAATAGGTTATGGCTAAAGCGGAAAAATGAAGAAAACCTGTGCCTTTCTCTATGATATGCTTAATTCTAGAGGTTAGGTTTTCATACTCCGAGGCAGAATAAAAAACCTCTAATCCATTTCTCAGAGATGCCTAGGAAGAAGGAGGTGAGGTGAATTTGGTTGTAGAGAATGGAGGGGCAAGAGCCCAGTGCATGAAATGAGCCAGTGTTTCAAGGGCTCAGTGATGAACTTGGGCTTCAGAAGAAAAGGACATGACAGGAAGCCAGGTGATATGGACAGCACAATCTGCCATCGCTGGTCCTGTTAAGGGAGCACAGATGCAGTAGAAGATCAGAGTGTTGTGTTATTCACTAACAATAATTAACACAGAATAATGTTAGTGCAGAAAAAAATGATACCCCCCCAAAAAGAAAATCATCTTGCTCAGCCCCACATTTTACAGATTGGAAAACTGAGGCCCAAAAAGAAGGAACCCACCCAAAAACATTGGCCTGGCTGGTCATCTACAGCAAAGATGAGAACAGCTGCCCAGTGAGCCCTGATGCTCCCCAGCCCTGAGCATCTCCCTTAACAGTATCTGGCTTCTAATTCATCACGAGGCTTCAAGGGCTTCTGTGTTTGGCACAAAAGTGCAGCACTTTGACCTGCAATAAATCACTGCAGCTAATGATCTCCTTGCTCCTTGTGACTGTCTGTGGACAGCCTGTTCTCACTCACTCATGCAGTAAGACAGCTGAGGCCACTGCTTGCCTTGAGGGAACCAAGAGAAAGGGGGCATCAAAAGGAGGAAGCTAGATTTATATTCTTTTCCCCTCTCCCTCACCTCCTGTTCCTTCCTTCCTTCCCTCCTTCCTACCTCCTTCTCTCCTCCCTTCCCTCTGTCCCTTTTTCCTTCTGCCCCTCCCTTCTTCCCTCCTTTTTTCCTGTGTCACACAAATATGACACTATAAACAAACAATTTCTATGTTAAACCCCGATGCCACAACCTTGATAATTTGGAACAGCCCCCTAATATGCTCACTTCAAGGTTGGAGTCTTACGCAGTGTGGAAGCACTTGGAGGCAAGCTTGGCCATTATCTCCTGCCACACAGGGGACTGCAAAGATGCCCATGACCTGGTCCCCAGGCCCTCCAACCTGGAGGTTTCTGCTGCTTCGGGGCCAAGCTTTGGTCACAGGAATCCTTTGTCAGGCTGCCTCAGATCCCATCTGAATTGACGACCACCCAGCACCCTTTCCTGTGGCTCTTGCCAGCTCCCTAATATTCAGTTCCCTGAATCTTCACTGCTGTGGAACCTACAGATTCCACTTGATTCCCCCAACCTGAGGGAATCTCATGCTGGCTTTAGGGTCTAAGTCAAGCACTTTCATTGCTTCTCATAGACATTTTGTCCATTTGTGAGACATGGCTTCTTCTGAGGACTCAGGCCTAAACCATTTGCCTCTCTGTGCTTCAGTTTCCTCTTCTATAAAAATAACTACCTACTCATAAGATTGTTAAAAGGATTAAATAACTTAGTAAATGTAACTTATTTAGAACATTGGCTACCATATAGAAAACACCATATAATCAATTACTATTATAATGAATGATGTGTTGCAGCTGCCAAAACAAAAGTAATCGTTCTTTAGGCTGCATTAATGGAAATATAATAAGTATAATAGTGGAGGTGATAGTCCTTGTATAATCGCCACTAATGAGACCACACACAGTATATCTCAATTTCAGAGGAACTATTTTAAGAGAAATTTACATAAACTGAAAAGTATTCAAAGGAGATGGACCCAAATGGTGTAGAAGAGTAACACCTTCTTATATGAAAGGGGGCTGTATTAGTTCGTTCTCATGCTGCTAATAAAGACATACCTGAGACTGGGTAATTTATAAAGGAAAGAGGTTTAATTGACTCACAGTTCAGCATGGCTGGGGAGGCCTCAGGAAACTTACAATCATGCCAGAAGGGGAAGCAAACACGTCCTTCTTCCTTCTTCACATGGCAGCAGCAGGAGAAGTGCCAAGCATCAGATCTCATGAGAATTCACTCACTATCACGAGAACAGCATGAAGGTAACCACCCCCATGATTAAATTCCCTCCGACTGGGTACCTCCCATGACACATGGGGATTATGGGAACTATAATTCAAGATGAGATTTGGGTGGGGACACAACCAAACCATATCAAGGGCTGAAGATCAGAGATGGTTAATTGGATGCAGAGAAATGTGGAGTGAAGGGGAGGAGTAGAAGAGAGGGGGCATAGAATTTGTCTTCAAATATAGGAAGGGCTATTTTGCCATCTTCATCTTTGTGTCCCCAGGTCCTGGTAGGATGCTTGGCACTAAGGTCATGCTTAATAAATTTTATTGGTTCTACTTGGTTGAAAAGTCAATCAGGTAATCAATCAATCAATATATTCATATGGATAAACAGTGACCTGATATTGGAAATTATAGGGAAATAATAGTAATTAACATGAAGAAATTTTAAAAATAAATTTAAAGATAGGAAGGGAATTCCCTTGCCCTTGGAATGATGACTCTTAGTGTCTGTTTAGGAAGGTGATGCTGCTGGAGGAGGGGCTCAGGTGTAGAGGAATTGAAACTGGTTGATGTGGATGCTTTCCAGATTTTCTATTTCTCAGACCAATACAAATTTTCTCCACCAAAAAAAGTCAGAGGAATTACAGAGGGTTGCCAACTTTTTGCCAACAATGGATATTACAACTAATTCAATTATCATCCACTATTGCAGTCATTCTGTAAAAACAAAAATCAAAAAAAGCACATTTTAACAGAAGGGAAGAAAAGGAAAAACATGATCTCAGAAGAAAGGAAATGCTTTAAAGTCATAACCTTGGCTTTCCAAACATCACTCTCTTTTCCTCACTTTTCTGTAAAGCAGTGAAAACATCGCCGAGCAGCACCAGTTTGAGGGTCTGTATTTGAGAACTACTGAATTCAATGACTTCAAAGTCCTTTCCTGGCCCAGATACTTGCCATTTCCAGTCCAAAAATGGAGCCAGGCACTTAGCAGGCATTCAGTGTATATCTGTGGAAGGAATGATGGAATCACTTGCAGGCATTTGATTTTAGGCAACATTCCTCATCCTCAAGATGGAAACCCCATGCTACAAGCACAGAAGCAACTCCCCAAAAAGTTCATGGAGGAAAAATATCAGTTAAAACTCATGAGGACAGAAGAGAGGCTACATTGCTCTGCTCCAGCTGACCTTTGGAAAGCCATATTCTCTCTACCTCCTGTATTTCCCCCACCATTAATGAACATCCTACTATTTCCATAGTATTCAGCTGTCAATAGGGCACTTGTGTGCATTACACCATTTGTTCATTTATTAAACGTTTATGGAGCATTCACTGTGTACCAGGCACTGTGCTAGGTTCTGGAAAATAGAGAATATTTAATAATAAAGTGTTCTCTCTCCTCCAGACATGGTGGTACCCCCATTCTGTGCTCCCCAGCCATCATTACCTGTCACTTCCTCTCACGGCACTGTAAGCTTCTCCACAGCAGGGGTTGCATCTATTTAACTCTGGATGCCCAGTGCCTGGAAGGATGAAGTGATCAGATGGAAAGAACCAAAACAAGCTCTGCCATATTCTCAGCCTGGATAGAAAAAAAAAAAAAAAGCCCAGATAAGTAATGCGGCTGGTGCTGATCAGGCATCTAAAAAATATTTGATTGGATAAGCCCTGAATGCAAGGATGGCTGCACAATCTGCAGGGCCCAATAGGAAATGAAAATATAGAGCCTCTTGTTCAAAATGCAGGGAAAACATGCCCTCACAGGAACTAAAATATAAAGATTTTTTTCTTCCTTTCATGGTTTCTTTTTCAGTTAGGCATGGTGAGGGTTTTGTATTTGTTACTCAATATCATTCTAAGGAAAAAATGTAAGTACCATTAATTTTACTGTTCTTCTTTATATTGTGCCATGCCAGTTTTAAATGCAAATATAAGAGCATTTAACTCAAATGCAGAATCACCAAAATTATATAATTCAAAATTGGTAGTCTGTATTTCCTTCTTACCAGAACAATGGAAACAGCACAAAGCTATTCTTACCAGAACAATGGAAACAGCACAAATGTTTTTATTACATTTCTTGATACACATATATTCTACCAATGCTTTCTACCTTTGGTTTACTGATGAGTAAGGAAAGACTTCAAGGAAAGGAAGCTATGGCTCATCTTATCTTCGCTTTTCATCAACCATCATTCTTGGCATAAGTGGTTGACTAATACAAGGAAATAGCACAAATAAAAACAGAGATAAGAGGATAGAATTCTTTGGTGGTTCATGCTTCTTTGAATGCCATTGCTTTCTTTTCGCACTCAGAGTAAGCTCTAGTCCAAATGGCCTGTCTTGTATGCACTTTAAGTCATGCTGATCTCCCAGGCATCGTGAGTCCACCAGAGTTCTGTGCTCCTGGGCATCATGAATGTCCCAGTGTGAATGGCATGGTGAGGCACTGTGGACACCCATACTGTGCATCTCTCCTCTGTTCAAGTGTGTGCTTCACTGTCCCGTTGGACTCCACTTACAGAACGTAAGTTCAAAGATAAAAAGACTAAGAATTTAAGACTGTGGCAGCAGGGCATTAAGCCAAGAATGAGTCATGGACAAGCTCATAAAGCCGGCTCTGCTTAGAGGGGCCCCAGAGTTCACAGCCAAGGGAACAGTTCCTGAAGGCTGACTGAGATGCTGAGTCCAGAGACCTAAAGACCCAGGCTAGTTAGGCCAGGTAAAGAGGGGAGATTGGTTGCTTATGGGAGCTGCCTTAGCAAGGAGAAAAGCATCCCAGGCTCTGCAGAGAAAATGGCAAATGCGGCTCTGTCTCCCTGCAGGACTCAGAGAGTAGTTTGGGATGAGAAGCAAAAGAAAGCAGTTACGGTCCTCCTACACTCAGCCTCAAGGAACCTCCTAGAACCCAGAAAGGGAAAAATAGCCAAGACAACATTCTTATATTCGCCAGGACTCTGAGGCCTGAGCAATTTCACTGCTAGCCATAGAAGGGCCATCTTTCACATTGGTGATAGTTGTCACGGGAACGGAAGTCAGGGGCAATGGATTCGGCACTGGCCACGCAGCCAAGTGGGTTTTCTCCTAGGACAGGGCCCACTCCTGGACTTTATTCAAGCCTTGCCAGATGGAAATTGGGAATGCCGTCCTTAACTAACAGCAAACAAAACAGCTGAAATGCCTCTTCTAGCACCAAGTCTTCTTCAGCTGTAGGTGAACCATTGGTTTTCTCTCTGGTTCACCAGCCAGATGTTGAAAACCTTTCCAACTCTGGACAATGGCCCATGCCACCTACTGGCTGAGTGTCCTTGCCTAGGTACCTTTATGGGCCTCAGTTTCCTCATCTGAATATAGGGGAAATAATGCCTTCCTCAAAGAGATGTGAAGGTTAAACGAGGTAACACATGAAGAAGGGAGTATTCTCTTTGTTTTTCCTTACACGTCCCCCTTCATTTTGTATATTCTATCTCCCTGTTCAGAAGTATTCCTGCTGTCTGTGTCCAAGAAAGTCCTGAACAAATCTTACCCCATCCATGGCACTTCTATTTCCAGCTGTCACTGAATTCCCCCTTCTTTTTTTTTTTTTAATGTTTATCTATCCCACACATTGGAGCAATTGGTTACATTCAGCTGGCTGAATGCTACTGTGAAAAAGGGATGAATGGCACTGGAGGAATTTCTAAACTCAGTAAGTCTCAGTAGTGTTTGTTTACTTTATCATCAGAGTCTTCAGCACAAATCCTGACACATCAGAGGCACACAGTAGAGTGAATTACGACAGTGTTCAGCTTCAAACTCTTTTTAAAAGTTTCCTTTTGGCCTCAAAAGGTAGATGATAGATGGCTAGATATAAATAGATGATAGATGATAGATAGATAGACAGATAATAGATAGATGATAGATAGATAGACTGATGATAGATAGATGATAGGCAGATAGTTGATATAGATAGATAGATAATAGATAGATGGTAGATGATAGATGATAGATAGATGATGATAGATAGATAGATAGATAGATAGATAGATAGATAGATAGATAGATAGATAATAGATATGGAGATAGATAGCTATGTATCTCCACACTTCCATCATGGCCTGCCAAGGCTCTCTGCATTATCTGACCCCTTCCCAATTCTCTGTCCTCATCTCTTGTCATCCTTCCCCTCCATCATTACTTTCCAACCCCATTAGCCTGTTTTCAAAATGTCTCCTCAAAAATGTCAATCTCTTTCCTACAATAAGGCTTCACGTATGCTCTTCCCTCTGTCTGAAATGACCTTTCCCCACTGGCGGCAGCGCTAGTTCTTTCTCACCATAGAGGTCTCAGTTTTATTGTGGTGTTCTTTGATCATCTCATCTAAGGTGGTCTTTCAAGTTTCTGTGATGGTAGAAACTATGTCTTTGTTGTTCATCTCTGGGTACCAGCATTTAGCATTGTGCATGACACACAGTTGGTAATTAACAAGTTGAATGAATGAATGCAAGCATAAATGATAAATGAAGTAAATACTATTTTTTTTCTTCTCCTCATGCACGTATTTTTTTTCTGGGTGCTTTGCAAATGCAAACAGTATCTTCCACTAGAATGCCAGCAGGGTGAGCATTATAGATTTCTTTTGTTTCCAGTCTAGCATGAAGCACAGTACAGTGCTTGTATACAACACTCAAAGAAATTTTGATGAATGAATGAATTATTGAATGAATGAGCAAATGGGCACGTACCCAAAACTTGCTGGACTGAACTGAATTAAGTAGACCTGCCGGCATAAAGGAAGTGCCACATCCTTGCACCGGCCAACATGTGTTCTGCATTTGTCAGTGATGCTTTCTTGTGTTTGGTGTGTTCACATGGTCGTCACCATCAGCCTGCTAATGGGATCATAAAAGAAGGGGAATCAGGGTCCTGGGCTTTTTCAGAGTCATCAGCTCAAAGCCCTTTTAATGTGAGTTCCTGATTCGATTGGGTGTGGAGAGAAGAGAAAAGGTGATGAATGGCCCAAATACAAGGAAAATTCAAATACCTGACTTTGTTCTTATCTTGAGAAGAATGTGACAGCCTGAAAGAGTCAGCAGCAGGCATACTGAGTCATGATGAACTAAGAAACTCAAGAATGTCCCTTGATAAATGTTTGCTGGATGAATGAATGCTTCTGTTGCTTATTACCTTTTAAGTGAATGGGGTCAAAGGTTGCTATTAACCCAAGGCTCATGGGGGAAAGATATTCTTTGTGACCTGGCAGGAATTATTACCAAGGGCAGACGAGGCCAGCAAGTTCACATGGCTAATGAAGACAGGGTCACAAGTTTGAGGCCCCCTAGAGACTAGTTATCTGCAGGCAGAGGGAAAATCTGCTTCACAACCATATCACATGCCCTAATGCTGGGCAGCCGTCTTGCAGATTCATGCATTCCTCCTGGACCATCTTGTCCAGGAGGGGAAGGTGTAGGACGGATGCCTTTGCTGAAACCCCTTATCAAAGGAAAACAACCAAATATTTGTTTACATTTGATTAGGACATGCTGCTGGTGTTGGTGATGATGATTATAGTAGCATTTATTGAGTAGTTACTCTGTGACAGGTGGTATGCTAAGCTCTTTACATGAATTTTTTCACTTGATCTTTACATGCATGTACAATCATGCCACCTTACAAATGAGAAAACTGAAGTTAACAAAATTACTTCACATCCACTCTCTTATCCATGTCATCTAGTTGAATTGATGGCAGCCTTGCAAGGTAGAATTTATTCTCTTTCTTTTACAGATGGGAAAACTGAAGGTGGAAGAGATTTGTTGATTTACCAAAAATCACACATTTGGGAAGGAGCAGAGCCTCCTACCAGATCCCGGTATTCCAAAAGTCAGTTCCATTCTCTTAGCTAGGACAAAACAGAGACCGTTTTTTCTTGATAAGCAGATTAATAACATGGTCTTTACACATGAAGTGTGATGAGTTCAAGACCAAGGAAAGCAAGGCTGACCGTTGCAAAGAATTGCCATCTAAGAGGTGACCCAACCCAAACCCAGGGGTTTCAAGGCTGATGAGGGGGCACAATGAGATACAAAAGGAGAGACCAAAGGGTCCTTCCTGCAAGCCCAGTTCTGCCACTTACTGTGTGCGCTGGGCAAGTTACTTGACATCTCTAGGCCACTAGGCACTGTTCTAAATGTTTTAAACGCATCAACTGATTTAGTCCTCATACTACCATTTGAAGTGATCATTAGTTAACCTCATTTTATGAATGAGATAACTGAAAAACAAAGAGACCAAGCAGCTTATCCAAGATACCCAACTAAAACGAGGCACAATTGGGATTTCGATCCAGGTAGTCCAGTTATAGTGCCTGTTCTCTGAAGAGTCACAGCATGCTACTAGAAATAATAATAAAAGGGCCTGGCATGATGGCACACATCCATAGTACCAGCTACTTGGGAGCCTGAGGCACAAGGATCACCTGAGCCCAGGAGTTTGAGGCCTGCCTGGGCACCATAGCAAGATCTTATCTCAAAAAATAAACATCTTAATTAATTAAGAATAATAATAACAATAATAATAATACCTAGTTCATAGGCTTTGGGGGATAGAATGCATACAAAATGCATAGCAAAGTGTCTAACATGTAGTACTTATTCAATACATGGCATATTTTATCATTGAATACATTTCTACCTTAGGAGTTTTATTTTTCAATAGGTATACAGGAATATCATGATTAGCAGCAGTTAGATGATACAGACTGATGGATGGTCCAGGATAGTCTAAGACTTGAAATTAAACATTTCATGCATGGGCCAAGCTACAATTCCCAGAAAAGCATCTAACTCAGCAGGCCAGTTCTGGTGCTAGGCCTATTTCCTAATGATGGGTTCTAGTTCAGGGTTACCAGCAGTCACAGGAATACAAAGCAGCAAGAAAACAGGGGCAAGTTGTACTCTACACAAGTCTATATCTAGGAGGTCCATCATCAGCCACCAAGACCCGAATCATTGGGCTGCAGCTCCAGGACAAGGCTATAAATCCTGGAGAGGAAGATCCCATGAGGGCAAGGCAGGTCTGGGAAGTAGATATGTTATGAAAACAAGGGCTTGGGCACAGAGACTAAGGGAGAGATAGGTGGCTGGGATCAAGATAAAGTTTATCCCAGTTACCAGATAACTGGACAGATGATAAATATTAGACAGGCAACCCAAGTGAGACCTGAAATTAAATTTCATTTTACCCATCTAGAGTTTCTTAAAACTCTCCTGCCTTAGGGCAGCAGGGAGGCTCAGAGCTTGGCATGAGGTGAGACAGACGAGGCTGAGAGGTTCCAGCTGGCAGTGAAGAGCTCACCAAGGCTGGGATCCAGGCAGGGTCCAACACATTCAGACTGAAGCTGGATGAGCAACTGTCAGGGATGTCGGGGTGAGGAGGCTGGCCTCTGGTAAACGGTTGGATCAGTGATCTTTGCTATGCCTTTAACTCTGCAATCTCTCGAATGCAACAGACTCACGCACTTTTGCTCCTCACTCCTCCATGGATCCTCATGAGCTCACTATGGACTAAACAGAGACTTGCTAGAACTGCTTTACATGATAGCACTTTTGTTCCAAATGTGGAGACAGCACAATGCTCCAAGAGCTGAACCTGACAGAGATGTCTCTGAGAACAATCTCCCTACAACAGCAAAGCCATCCTGAAACCTACAACTTCACAGCTGTGTGTCTGTTTTCAAAGGTGATGTGACTGGCCGTGGGGAGGCAGGAGCCCCAAGAATGGTGCTGAGGCTCTCAAGGAGCAAGGAAGGGACAGTCCCAGCCATCAATGGAGCCTTGTGGCCTCAGTGGAAAGGGAGGAACGCCCTGTCTCAGGAATGCAACCTCCAGAGTGCAGAAGACAGCCACGCTTTGCCATTATGAAACCCCAAACACTCTGGGTGTGGTGAGACTTTTAAAAGCCTATTCTGCTGTCACTGAGGAGCCTTGGAAATGTGGACAGCATACCACCCAAGGCCATTAAATACCCAGACAGCTCCGGACAGAGACAAGAACAAGGATCCAATGAGCTTGAGGCAGAGTGTCTCAAAGAAATAAACATGCGGTGAAGGTATTTCCATAGCCAGTAAATACTGTCTTTCAGGGGGTTCAGAAGGAGACCAAACAGCCTGCCCCCACCATCCCCCAATAAAAGAGTGACACTGTGTAACTAAGGAGTGAGCGGCCAGGCACAGAAGCCAGAGTTCCCAACCACCCTTTAATTTATAGGCCATAAATGATGGAGCCCATGATCTATTGCCCCTGACTCAGGGGGGATTTATTCTGACTAAGAGCACACACAGAGCCCACTGATATAACTAATGGCCTCGGGTGGAAAAAGGTCGGGCTCTCACTAAATGCTAAGTAAAGATGTTTGGAGCAGACAGTTATAATACTGAGAGATGATTCCAAACATCACATGAAGCAGCAAACACTACTCATCTCAGCTGAGGTCAAGCTGCAGGGGAGAAAAACCCGGGATGCTGCAGACAGGGAGTGACAGCCTAAAGCAATTGGCAACAGAGCTTCATCTCTCACAACCCTTCCATTTTACATCTTTTCAAGTGTGCCTCTTACCCGAGCTTTCACCCATCAAAGCCCACTCTCAGGTAAAGGTTGGATCCACTCCTTCACACTGAGCTGCCAGTGCTGGGAGGGCCTAAACCTCATCTGTCCCATGATTATTGCCGCTCCAGAGATAGTTCAGTGCCCATCACAGAATGTGGGCTTAATAAATCTTTATTCAATGAGTAAAAAGACAGAAATAGTCTGTTTTTATTAATTCACTCATTCATTCATTCCTCCGTCCATCCATTCATCCAACCAGTGTTTCTCAAAGGGAACTTGTTACAAAGAGAGAGCTTCTTTCATGACCAGTGCCTGGGAGGCAAAAGAGACTTTAATAATGTTTTATTTTCACTGTGTATCTTATTGTTGTCATCTATCTATAGCAAGTGATACTGATTTTCCATTTATGGTAGTGATTTCAAGTTTCATTTTGTCCAAATTTCTTCCTCCAAAATAAGAAGTTGATTTAAATTTAAAAACTTCAGTAAATAAACACACAGATTTTATAATTACATGGCCAAAATCCTCTAAAATGAAGACATTCTCAGATGAAAGATGGCTAAGAGGATTTGTCACCAGCAGACCTGCTTGAAAAAAATTGCCAAAGGAAGTTCTTCAGGCTGAAGAGGAATTATATCAAAAGGAATAAAACTTTGGAATTAAAAGAAGAGTGGCATAAATGTAAATAACTTGATAAATATAGAGATGATTTTTCTTCTCTTAAATTCTTAAAAATATGTACAACGATTGAAAGCAAAAATTCTAACATTGTCTGGGAGGTCTCCAATGTAATAGACATAATATACATGTCAATTATAATACCAAGGGTAAGGTTAAAATGACCTGAATGATGGTAAGGCGTCTATGCTTTACCTGAAGTGATAACATATTAACTCTAAATAGAATGTGAACATTTAGGTGTGTATATTGTAATGCTCAGAGAAACCACTAAAATAATATAAATATTATGACACAGGGTCATAAACAGTGTCTCTTCCCCAACCTAGATGTGAAAGCCTTATGATTTTCTGGGCAGTAGACAGAATACTCAGAGGGTCTTCTTAACTCAGTAGTGGAAAATAATCAGTCCTAGACTAAACACTGTTCTGGCCCAGCCTATAAAAAAGACATAAAAGCAACACTCCAAAAAATCTGTTTCCAAGTAACTTAACTGTGTCCCAGAACAAGACTCTGTAATATAGGAACACAAAAATATCCAGCATCAAACAGGGTAATTAGAGTCCCTAAATGAGAGTGATAGGAGACAGAAAAAAAAATATTTGGAGAAATATTTCTCTAAAATGTCCAAATTTGATGAAATCAGTAAACCCACAGAACAAGAACCTCAAAACCCTGAGTATAAGTAGTGAAAGAAAAACTATCAACCTAGAATTCTATGCCTACCTTAAATGAGTTTCAAAATCAAACTAAAATAAAGTCAAAACAAAAACTTTTACAGACATATGAAAACTAAACAAATTTATTCACCAGCAAAGCTGCATTACAAGAAATACAAAAAGACATCATCATTTAGGCAGAAGGAGTATGATATCAGATGGAAATGTGGATCTACGCAGTTGAATAAATACCCCTGGAAGTGGTAACTGCATGAGTAAACATATAAGATTTTTTATTATTTAAATATCTTTAAACAAACTAATCTGTTTAAGCAAAAATAATAACAATGTAGTACAGGTTTTATAATACATGTACAAGTAGAATATATGTCAAAAATATCATAAGGTTGTAAGGAGAAAAATAGATAATGCCATTGTAAGTTTTTTATACTGTACACGAAGTAGTATAATATTACTTGAACCTAAAGCAACTTCTAAAATAACAATACAAAGTTATAGCAAATAAGCCAACAAAGAAGATAAAAAGGAATTATTTGTTTAAAAAATTACTCATTCCGAAAGAAGGCAAGAAAACGGAAACAACATATGGGCAAATTTTTTAAAAAGTGGCAAGATGATAGACTTAAACATGCCATATCAAGAATCCCATTAAATGTAAGTGGTCTAAATATCCAAATTAAAAGGCAGAGATTTTCAGAATGTGGGAAAAAGCAAGACACAATCATATGCTTTCTACAAGAAATGTACTTTAAATATGAAGACACAAAGAATTAAAAATAAAAAGGTAAGAAAAGATATAATGTATTAATACCAATCAAAAGAAAGATGCATTTGGTATTTTATTCTCTTTGTAGCAATTGTGAATGGGAGTTCACTCATGATTTGGCTCTCTGTTTGTCTATTAGTGGTGTATAGGAATGCTTGTGATTTTTGCACACTGATTTTGTATCCTGATACTTTGCTGAAGTGGCTTATCAGCTTAAGGAGATTTTGGGCTGAGACAATGGGGTTTTCTAAATATACAATCATGTCATCTGCAAACAGAGACAACTTGACTTCCTCTCTTCCTATTTAAATACCTTTATTTCTTTCTCTTGCCTGATTGCCCTGGTCACAACTTCCAATACTATGTTGAATAGGAGTGGTGAGAGAGGGCATCCTTGTCTTGTGCCGGTTTTCAAGGGAGTGCTTCCAGCTTTTGCCTATTCATTATGACATCGGCTGTGGGTTGGCCATAAATAGCTCTTATTATTCTGAGATACATTCCATCAACACCAAGTTTATTGAGAGTTTTTAGCATAAAGGTGTGTTGAATTTTATTGAAGGCCTTTTCTGCATCTATTGACATAATCATGTAGTTTTTGCCATTGGTTCTGTTTATGTGATGGATTACATTTATTGATTTGCATATGTTGAAGCAGGTTTGCATCCCAGGGATGAAGCTGACTTGATCATGGTGGATAAGCTTTTTGATGTGCTGCTGGATTCGGTTTGCCAGTATTTTATTAAGGATTTTTGCATTGATGTTCATCAGGGATATTCGCCTGAAATTTTTTGTTGTTGTTGTGTCTCTGCCAGGTTTTGGCATCAGAATGATGCTGGCCTCATAAAATGAGTTAAGGAGGAGCCCCTCTTTTTCTATTGTTTGGAATAGTTTCAGAAGGGATGGTACCAGCTCCTCTTTTACCTCTGGTAGAATTTGGCTGTGACTCCATCTGGTCCTGGGCTTTTTTTTTTTTTTTTTGATTGGTAGGCTATTAATTACTGCCTCAATTTCAGAACTTGTTATTGGTCTATTTAGGGATTGGACTTCTTCCTGGTTTAGTCTTGGGAGGGTGTATGTGTCTAGAAATTTATTCATTTCTTCTAGATTTTCTAGTTTATTTGTGTAGAGGTGTTCATAGTATTCTCTGATGGTAGTTTGTATTTCTGTGGGATCAGTGGTAATACCAGCTTACAAGGGATGTGAAGGAACTCTTCAAGGAGAACTACGAACTACTACTCAAGGAAATAAGACACAACACAAACAAATGGAAAAACATTCCATGCTCATGATAGGAAGAATTAATATCGTGAAAATGGCCACACTGCCCAAAGTGATTTATAGATTTGATGCTATGCCCCTCAAGCTACCATTGACTTTCCTCACAGAATTAGAAAAAAACTACTTTAAATTTCATATGGAACCAAAAAAGAGACCATATAGAAAAAACAATCCTAAGCAAAAAGAACAAAGCTGGAGGCATCATGCTACCTGACTTCAAACTACACTACAAGGCTACAGTAACCAAAACAGTATAGTACTGGTACCAAAATATACATATATATACCAGTGGAACAGAACAGAGGCCTCAGAAATAACGGCACACATCTGCAACAATCTGATCATTGACAAACCTGACAAAAATAAGCAATAGGGAAAGAATCCTCTATTTAATAAATGGTGTTGGGGAAACTGGCTAGCCACATGCAGAAAACTGAAACTGGACTCCTCCCTTACACCTTATACAAAAATTCACTCAAGATGGATTAAAACTTAAATGTAAGACCTAAAACCATAAAAATCCTAGAAGAAAACATAGTCAATACTATTCAAGACATAGGCATGGGCAAAGACTTCATGACTAAAACACAAAAAGCGATGGCAAAAAAAGCCAAAATTGACAAATAGGATCTAATTAAACTAAAGAGCTTTTGCACAGCAAAAGAAACTATCAACAAAGTAATCAGGCAACCTACCAAATGGGAGAAAATTTTTGCAATCTATCCATCTGACAAAGGGCTAATATACAGAATCTACAAGGAATTTAAACAAATTTACAAGAAAAAAACAAACAACCCCATCAAAATTGGGCAAAGTATATGAACAGACACTTCTCAAAAGAAGACATTTATGCGGCCAACAAACATATGGAAAAAAGCTCATCATCTCATCACTAGTCATTAGAGAAATGCAAATCAAAACCACAATGAGATACTACCATCTCACACCAGGTAGAACGGTGATTATTAAAAAGTCAGGAAACAACAGATGCTGGAGAGGATGTGGAGAAATTGTAACGCTTTTACACTGTTGGTGGGAGTATAAATTAGTTCAACCATTGTGGAAGGCAGTGTGGAGGTTCCTCAAGGATCTAGAACCAGAAATACCATTTGACCCAGCAATCCCATTACTGGGTATATACCCAAAGGATTATAAATCATTCTGTGATAAAGACACATGCACACATATGTTTACTGCAGCACTATTCACAATAGCAAAGAGTTGGAATCAACCCAAATGCCCATCAACGATAGACTGGATAAAGAAAATGTGGCACTTATACACCATGGAAATACTATGCAGCCATAAAAAAGGATGAGTTCATGTCCTTTGCAGGGACATGGGTGAAGCTGGAAACCATCATTCTCAGCAAACTAACACAGGAACAGAAAACAAAACACCACATGTTCTCACTCATAAGTGGGAGCTGAACAATGAGAACACACAGACACAGGGAGGGGAGTATCACACACCGGGGCCTGTCAGGAGGTGGGGGGCTAGGGGAGGGACAGCATTAGTAGAAATACCTAATGTAGATGACGAGTTGATGGGTGCAGCAAACCACCATGTCATATGTATACCTATGTAACAAACCTGCATGTTCTGCAAATGTATCCCAGAGCTTAAAGTAAAATAATAACAAAAAAAATCTTGAAAAAGAAAGATGCATTTGGCTATATTAAATTCAGACGAAATGGACTTCAGAAGACACAATATTACCACAGATTATAATGTTCATTTCATAATAATAAGAGATCAATTCATCAAGAAAACATAAAAATTCTGAATGTTTATGTACCTAATAATAGAATTTCAAAATACATGAAGTAAAAACTGATAAAACCAAAAAGAGACGTAGAAAAATTGACAATTATGGTGTAAGATTTCAATATCACTAACTCAGTAATTAATCAAACAAATTGACAGAAGATTGGTAAGGAAACTGAAGACTTGATCAATACTATCAACTAACTTGACCAAATTAACATTTATAGAATCCACCACTCTATATAAGCATAATACACATTTTTTTCCAAGAGTACATGGAATACTTACGGAGGTAGATCACATTTTGGGCCACAAAATAACTCAATACATTTAAAAACGATTCAAGTGGCCAGGTACAGTGGCTCACACCTGTAATTCCAAAACTTTGGGAGGCTGAGGCAGGCAGATCACTTGAGGCCGGGAATTTGAGACAAGCCTGGCCAACATGGTGAAACCCCGTCTCTACTAAAAATACAAAGATTAGCCGGGTGTGGTGGTGTGCACCTGTAATTCCATCTACTCAGGAGGCTGAGGCACAAGAATCTCTTGAAATCAGGAGGCAGAGGTTGCAGTGAGCCAGTATCACTTCACTGCACTCCAGCCTGGGCAGCAGAGCAAGACTCCATCTCTAAATAAATAAATAAGTAAATATCCAAGTCACATAACTACTCCAATAACAAGTGTTCTCATCCATAAATGGGAACAATATCTACCCTTTAGGAGTCCCCATGAAAAATTCGAAACAATATGTAAAAGAATATGAACAGAAAAGACACTCAATCATGTAACTATTATAATGTGCTCAAGGTAGCCAAGCTAGAAAGTAGACAGGATCCAGAGTAGAAGCCCTAGTCTGCCAAACATCAAAGCCAATACTTCCCAATATACAAATCAGATACCCTCACAGTGTTTTGGTGAGAAGAAATAGAATAGTGCTTGTGATCATCCTTTGTAGGCTAAAGACCACAAATTCACATGTAGCAAATAATTACTATTATTATCAACATTTGAGATTATGAATTTGAGTATGTACAATGTCCTGATATCAGGATGTATCAAAAAGTTTCTTTTTTTGTCTAAATTCTCATTTAATAGAGTATGTTTTAAAAGCCAATAACTTGATTGTCTCCTGAGTACTGTAATAAACATATACACGTTCAGATCCACATAAATATATCGTGTATGAATATACATTTAAGAATAATTCCACATGCATAAAATATTAATGTTATTCTATCTGTATATATACACGTTTTATTACATATTACATGTTCATGCACCTGTGTACAAATACTATCTACATTTGCAATAATGTCAATATATATAGTCAATAACAGATTTGCGATAGTAATGTCAGCTTATACTTACATGTTAATTTATAGTTTCCAAAGCAATTTCATATACATCATCTCATTTGATGTTTCCAATTGTCCTACACTGTAGGTAGGCTAAAAATCATCACAACAAAGCTTAGTGGGAAAAGCATGCCTTCTAGAATCAGGAAGATTTGGTTTCAAATTCTAGCCAGGTCTGTTGCAGAAGCAGACTCAGAGATGTAGTGAAAATAAAATGGGATAAGTGCAGTGGGAAACTGAAATAGATACTGGGAAGCCCAACCTCAGGTGCACAAGATGGACAGGCAGAGAAGATGGGCTGGAAGAAGTTCTATCTGAACTGTCTTACAGAAATGACTGACATAAGAGTAATGGATCCCAGGGGATCAAGGCCCCACATGCAAAGGCACTGGGACAAGAAATCATTTTTGTTGGTTTCACTTTTTCTTCTTGAATCCTAAACCTGGGTCTTCCAATGGCCCATTTTTCTTACCTATTCACCATGTTCTCCCTTCATGATTTTACTGGCTACATCATTTTTAATTATTGCCTCCCACTTTAGAAATGGTCTCTCTGCATTGACTCAGTCCCAAATTTTCAGCTACTAGGTTAGATGCCCAGCTATCAATAGCAACTCAACATGTCTACAGTAGGTTTCACTCCCACCCCTTTGCCTTACTCCAAATCATTTTCCTGACTTCTTTGTTTCTGTTAAGAACAGACAGCACCATCTTTTTAATCATCTGGCTGAAGCTGGCAAATCCTACTGCCTTACTCTTCTCTCCTTCATCTACCACATCTTTTTGTAATTCTTCTCAAAAGCATCCCCAATTTTAATTATTTTACAACTGTTAGTGTTAAAGACTTGATACTGCTTAATATTCTAGTGTATTAGCCCAGGATCTTCTTGTGGAAATGGTAGAAATTCCAACTCAAATTACCTCTCATAAAGATAATAATTTGTGGGAAAATGTAACTGAAAATTAGACTTCAGACAGGGCTGGATCCAGGTCCTCATTACTACCAAATATCACTCTCCATATTACTGCTCTAGTTCTCTCTGACTTGACAGCACTCTCAGTCACTTTTTCTTATGTAATAGCAAACAGAACTTTGGGTTTACATCCTACCAACTGGCAACCCCATTGGTAAGAGGATACCTCACTCATGGTTCCAGCAAACACTCTATGAATGATCGTTGTGGTTTCAGAACAATGCGCTGTATGTTTTCTCCTTGGCCAGACCTAGTTCACTAACCCCACCCTCAGAGTGGGGGTTAGATTAGCCCCACCCAAATCACAATGACTTAGAGTGGAAAAGACGGTCCCCAAAAGCAGAATTGAAGAGCTACTACCCTAAACTGAGAAAGGACAGCTAGTTGGCCAAAAAAATTAAAAACATATAAAATATCCCTCCAGTATGTTCCTTTATGGTATTTCTTAATTCCAATTTCATTCCAGTTTAAGTCACTCTATTCCCTGTTTGCAAATTAATCTTAAAGATACATTTGATTATTTCTTCCCACTGTTGATGAGTGTTCAATGACTCCTCACTAGAAGCCCTACGGTGCTCGGGGAATAGCAATTTGCAAGCAAGTGTGAAAAATTTCAGAGCCCTCCTTGAATGAGAGGGAGAGATTTTGAAAGAGGTGAAGCTTTAATGAATAATCAATGTGGGTGAGTGAAGGAGTTACAGTTTTATTTCTGGTAGCCCAACTGGACACCTTGGGTTAGTGCAGCTTATAAACAAGTCTGTTACATAAGAATTCACCTGTCATGGATGGGATTCATAGAAAAGCATCCAGAAAGGCAGAATTTGGCAGCTCTGAGTTTCCTGTGTAGCTGTCAAAATCCTTATTTCACCTACAGGAGTCCTTTGGCCCTTCTACTGCCCCAGGAGAGCTACATGAGTTTTTCTCTCTTTCTCATATGTCATGAGCCCCACTAGAATGCAATACTATGAGGACAAGGAATGTGTCTATTTTATTGATGTCTATATTCCAATGCCTAACAGAGCACCTGGAAAATTGTACCTTTAATATTTACTGAATAAATGAATGAATGAATGGTAAATGCCAAACAATGTCTTTCTCACTTCAACGTATGTTAACCCAGAGTCTTACATATAGCATAGTCTTGCATACAGATGGATTTAACTTTTTTCAAAACACATATTTAAAAAGGATTCTAGTCATATGTTTTTGTTTGGGGCCAGCGCAAATTTTGAGAATTAAGCTGATTTGAATTATCTACGCACCAGAGTTCTAAAATTGATAGATTCTAATCATAAAACTGTAGAATGTTCACAAACAAGAGGGAGGTACTCACCACATTCTATTTTTCTGTGCCATTCCCATTTCAGTGTAAGCACCACTGAAAGTAAACACCAAAAACATTTTCAAACAAATGTTATCTATTCTTAGATGTGAATCATGCCACTGTTAGCCAACCATGAGTAAAACTACCATCATGCATGCACATCCTTCCTCCCAACCTAGAAAAATTCTACCCGTCCCAGGGTCTTCTGACCTTGACACTCACCCTCTGCACTGCTAGGTGGCCATCCGGGCTCAGCATCTAGCAGTTTTTTTGTTTCTGTTTTTGTTTTTTGAGATGGAGTCTCTCTCTGTCGCCCAAGCTGGAGTGCAGTGGCATGATCTCGGCTCACTGCAACCTCTGCCTCCCGGGTTCAAGCTATTCTCATGCCTCAGCCTCCTGAGTAGCTGGGATTACAGGCATGCGCCACCACGCCTGGCTATTTTTTCTTTTCTTTTTTTTTTTTTTTTTTTTTTTGCATTTTTAGTAGAGACAGGGTTTCAACATCCTGGTCAGATTGGTCTCGAACTCCTGACCTCATGATCCACCCGCCTCGGCCTCCAAAAGTGCTGGGATTACAGGCGTGAGCCACCGCGCCTGGCCGCATCTAGCAGTTTTTTACTGCTTGGGAAACCTAGTGAATTTTAATGCCATCGATCAACTCTGCTCAAACACTCCTGGCATGAACCGAGCAAAGCCCTGGTTGCTAGGCAGCCATTACAAAAGCACAAGGATTTCCAAAATAAAAAGAGACCCAGAGCACACTTGAATCAAGGGCAGTTGCACTGTTTATTTGCAAGTGATTGGATTGCACCCTTACCTTGGTTAAATGGTTTATTTCTCTATGAATTACTCTAGAAAATACTACTACTCTAGTCTTTCCAATTTTTAACTAAGCTGAAAGTATTTTTACTTTTTCCAGACTCTCAGTGAGGAAAGAATGAGGTATGTTTTAATGCTGGAACTTCTAGCAAATAGTAGGTGTTCAATAAATACTTGTTGAATTAACTAATTAATTAATATGTGGGCACAAAAGCTTGCTTTTGCATCCTAAGGCAATCATGGCCTCTGGGGAAAGCCAGGCTTGCTGTATCCTGAGGCAATCACTCACTCTGGAGAAATCCAGCCTCCATGTTGAGAGGGCACTCAAGCCATCTATGGAGAGACCACATGGTTAGGAACTAAGGCCTCCTGCCTACAGTCATGCAAGACAGCCATCTTCAAAACAGATCCTCCAGCCTCAATTAAGCTTTCAGGTGACTATAGCCTTTGCCAACATCCAACTGCAGTCACATGTAAGACCCTAAGCCAGAACCAGCCAGGTAGGCCATTCCCAAATTCTTAACCAGCAGAAAGAGGAAAATATAAGTTAAATGTTTATTATTTTAAGCCATTATGTTTTGGGGGTGATTTGTTATGCAATAGATAATACAATCTATTTGTTTATCAATAGATTGTATTGATAACACAATAGATAATACAATAACAAATTTGTTTGCAATAGATAATACAATCTTCTTTCACCTTGTCTGAGATGACAGCTTATTAAAATACAAACTCCTGGAAGGCAGGTTTTCTGTCTTATTCCCTCCTGTATTCCTGGTATCTTGTATGCATCCAATAAACAATGAGTGACAACTCACTTAATGACAAGCTGGTTCCTAATTTTGTATAGAAAACTATATATGTTCACACACCGAAACAGAAGTAGAATTCTTCAATAAAATGATACTTTTTAGCGAAAAAGCGTTAGATAGCATAATTATCCAAAAAGGAACTATTGGAAATTATGGAAAAAATGTTATTAGAATTCACATAATCCTCCTCACTTACTGGGGTGGGAGGGAGCTACCTATAGAAGGAATACAGGGCCTTGAAGTATTCAAAGAAATAACAATTAACAAAGGGCATAGTTTGAGGAGCCCAGCTTCTCATGAGAAGAAAAAGGCATTGCAAGGTGGCACAGAGGGACTAAGATCTCAAGCTCTACTTGGAGGTTTTCTTGAAGTGCTCCTGAAGCAATATCATAAAAGGAATTTGAGAATACAAGGCCAGTTGAACAAGTTAACCCTTCAGCCCCTTTCTAACTTGAGCTGTTGTGATTGCTCCTGTCCTCTGCTAGCCTGAGAAAGCTCAAGAGGAAGACCATGGGGCCACCAGTTTCCACATTCACATTCACACACGCCCTCTCTCCATCAAGTATCTTATTAGACTATCTGTTGGAGTACAGGCTAAATAAGTGTCCTCAAATAAGTGATGGTGAATAATGGCAGCACGTCCCTGTCCTGTTCCCTGACAATAAAGCTGGTATCGATTAAAGGCAAGATTTATCCTCCCTGGAACCTCAGGTAATGAACTGACTACCTGTATTCAAGTCAAAGACACACTCATGCGTTCTTTTCTTTCTAACGGCTCAATTTCCAGAGTTGATATTGTGTACTCTGCCACATGCTGTGAGGTATGTAAGAAAAGTGGCATGTGGCCTGGCATCTCAGTTACTT
This sequence comes from Pan troglodytes, assembly GCF_028858775.2. NCBI lineage: Eukaryota > Metazoa > Chordata > Mammalia > Primates > Hominidae > Pan > Pan troglodytes. Next base: position 139,975,423 of record NC_072405.2, read on the forward strand.
ATCACCCCCCTCCAGAGCCAGGGAGCAGTTTCAAATGTGTTTGATTGCCCAAGATCTAAAAATTAAAAATAGTAATTTAAATGTCCCAGATCAGAGAATCATGTTCTTCTCTTCTTTCCATTTGTTGCTTTTGAGTCTCGCCACGACCACAATATCAGGTACACAGCAGGCCTCTAAAACTCAATATTACTATTGCTGTTAGTTCCAGTCATTCAAGAAAAGCTTGTTGGGCATCAACTATGTGCTAGCACTATACTAGGTTCTTTATATACACTATTTAATTTATGTCAATAGCAATCCAATGCGCTGGGGAAAATGAAGCTCAAAGATTTTGAATTATTTACCGGAGGTTGCAAAGTTAGGGATCGGCCCAACTCCAAACCCAGGTTTTTCTGGTTAGCCCTGCTGCCCTAATCAATACAGTCTTTTAAATGAAGAAGACCTTTGTATCCACCAAGATAATGAATCCCAAGATTCTCACCACCCCTGCTTTCTTATGTGTTAACCAAGATTCCAATGTTTTGAAAGACTTTAATTGCCTGGCTGAATTTATTTAAAGAGAATATTCCTCTGCTTATGGAAAAATATTTGAAACTCCCAACCCAGGTCTTTGCTCAACATGAGACAATCAGATTTATCACAGAATCCATAATGATCCTAGCATAAGCAGTTGACATTTTACCAAGGCATGGCTTTTCTGAAATATTGACAATTGTTCTAAGTTCCTCATCATTCTGGTCTTACCTCCCAGAGATTTTTAAGGGAGACATTTAATACAATCAATGTAGTGTTTCAAGAAGGAGGTTCTATTCTGATATTAATATAGAAGGAGACCAGTGTTAGGCCCTCAGTTGATGCCCCACTTCTCCCAGCCCACTCCATGTTAACCCAGCAAGGAGAAAGACATGGAAGAGGGGAGGCAGGAGGGCAGGGTGTGAGAGAGAGGAGATGGCCTTGAATTCAGTAGGTCCGGAAGCATATAAAGGAGAGTGGCAGGCAGCACCAAGCATCCTGCTGTTTGACAATGCTGCCACCTTCTGGCATATATTGGAAATTTACTAGAAAAATATTACTAGTCACTGTCATTTTATAGATAACCCACAAAGATGTGATCGGATATACGAATAAAGTTTGTTTTAATTACCTCCAAGGTATTCCTGGCATCTATTGAAACTAGAATTCAATACACTTACTTTTCAAGCTCCTGCCTTTTAAAGTATTCCATACTGTGCCTGGACGATTAGAGAAACTTCCTGGATGTCGTACTTACCTCCATGCAGGCTCCCTTCCAATCCAGTCCCTCCCCTACCCACCCCCTGCCTCTAGCAGTCAGAGTCTCCATGACTTAATTTCACTTGGAACAAATTCAAATGTGTTTCTCTGGCCCCGGAAGGATCCCAAACTGGTAGCCTGCAAGCCCAGTTACAGCAGCTCAGCTTTCATATATATGACCAGAATAGTGTTTTAAATGACTACAGTGGGATACCTCCATGTCTCAGTCTTCCAGCAACTTCCCAACCACACCCAATACACACACACACACACACACACACACCTATTCACATACTCATTTACGCACATGGCCCCTGAAGTCAAGAAAGTTTACTTGGAAATTTACATTCATCCAGAACCTCAGAATGTGCCCTTATTTGGAAATAGAGCCCTTGCAGATGTATTTAGCTAAAAAGAAGTCATGCTGGATTAGAGTGAGCCCTAAATCCATGACTTACGATGGACATATAAGGACATATAACTTATGTCCTTATAAGAAAAGACAATTTTTTTTCAAGATGGTGGATTAAAGCCTTTTAGTGTGTGCTCAGCCACTTGGAAATAGCAAGACAGTGCATAAAGATCAACTCTGTGAGCTTAATTCAAGAAGGAAAATGGGAATCCACCAGAATTGTGAAGGACATTCCAAATCCCAGGGAGGAGAACGCCGGCAAACAGCCCCCATGACAGTGCATGGCTGATAAAAGTAAGTGAAGCCCCAGTACGTGAGAGAGAAAGAGAACCTCCCTCTGTAAGTCACATTTCCATGGGGATCCGAGAAAGACAGGCCGAGGGAGAGCACTTTGTTTCTCTCAAGCTGTGGAACTAAGTTGGGGAGAGGTTTGAAGCCACTGTGAAGGAATGGGAATGGGAAAAGCTACAGACATATTCCCAGACTCAGGACTGAGATCAGGATGCCATTTTTAATCTAGGCACATACAAAGTCACCCATTCTTTGCTGACCCGGTAGCATGACTGCGCAGGCATTTTAGTCTTGGGTAAGAGATTGGAGCACCTGCTCTGGAGTAGGATAGGAGCCTCCACAGTCAGAACTGTGGAAAGTGCCTCAGCAGTAGGTGCTAGAATTGTATTCTCCCCCATCACAGGTCTGGGGCAGAAGAAAAGCTGCTACAGCTGCAGTTTTATGTGGGCAGCAAGACTTCAGCCAGGGCCATCTTGGCAACCTGGAACCCCCCTGCATATGCCATTGCTGGGTGCCCAGACTGCTCCTCTGAGATCATGGTGTAGCAAGGCCCTCTCCACTCCACCCCAGACAGAAATCCAGGCATTGAGAGCACACTTGGCCTGGACCAGCAGCCTAAGCTGCCCCATCCATCCTGGACATAGACTGTGGTGCAGCAAGGTCTTCACTGCTCTACACCCAGGCAGATCTCCAGGCATTCAGAGCACCTGCTTGCCCAGATCAGCAGCCTGAGTCTCCTCACCCCTCTTGTGCAGAGATCTTGGTGCAGGGGGCCCTCTCTCCTCCACACTCAGGTAGATCTCCAGGCATTTGGAACACCCACTCAACTTGATAAGAAGCCTGACCTGCCCCACTGTTTCTGTGCAGTGACCCTGGTGCAGAGGAGTCCTCTGCTACACACCCAGGCGGATCTCCGGGCATCTGGAGCATCCACTTTCCTGGATTAGAGTTCAGGTTGCGCCCGCATCACCATACAGAGAATAGGGGACTGAGGAAGTTTTCCAGCTCCACACCTAGCCACATCTCTGGGTGCTTGGTGGCCACCCACTGGATTCTCCCTCAGCACAGGTGCTTGTGCCTGCCATCACGGGACCTGTAGGTGTACCCCCAATGAGCACCACCTCCCCCCAGGGGCTGAGCAGGGAGCTCAGACCACTATGCATTCCACGAATCAGTTCATTGTCTAGGGCAACACAGAGCTTCTGCCAGTAAACAAGGATCAAGTATATACCCAGCCACACTGGCTGCACCAGCTCTTACCTATAAGCACCATCTACTGGCTTGTAGATCAAAGTGCACAGTGCAATATAAAACTTGCCGAGGGCGCTGCCTGGTGGCTCTGGTCCCACAGGGGCCGTTGGCCCAGGCCGACGGACCCTGAGCTGAGGTAGCCCGCTGCTGGAGAGGCTGTTCGCCTGGGGCGGGCTCTTGTGGACCTTCCTCAAGCGCCAGGCAGGGTCTGAAGCCCATTTGAAGGTCAGGAGGCCCGAGTTGGTGGCGGTGGTCAAGCTGCTGAACGAGAAGGAGCAGGAGCTGCGGGAGACCAAGAGCTTGCTGCACGATGAGGATGAAAATTTAAGGAAATGTGCAGAGAATGAAATAACTTTGTGTCAAAAAAGAAATAACTCAGTTGAAGCATCAGAAGAAACAGATGAAAATGATCTGATCCTGCAAGTAACTGCAGGAGTTGGAAGACAGGAGGCAATGTTGTTTACTTCAGAGATATTTGATATGTGTCAGCAATAAGCTGCATTTAAAAGATGGCATTTTGAGACCCTGGAATATTTTCCAAGTGAAATAGGTGGACTTAGACATGTATCTGCCAGTATTGGGGGTTCAGAAGCCTATAGGCACATGAAATTTGGTTTTTTTTAATTATTATTATACTTTAAGTTCTAGGGTACATGTGCACAAGGTGCAGGCTTATTACATATGCAGACATGTGCCATGTTGGTGTGCTGCACCCATTAACTCATCATTTACATTAGGTATATCTCCTAATGCTTTCCCTCCCCCCTTCTCCCACCCCACAACAGGCCCCGGTGTGTGATGTTCCCCTTCCTGTGTCCAAGTGTTCTCATTGTTCAATTCCCACCTATAAGTGAGAACATGTGGTGTTTGGTTTTTTGTTCTTGCGATAGTTTGCTGAGAATGATGGTTTCCAGCTTCATCCATGTCCCTACAAAGGACATGAACTCATCCTTTTTTATGGCTGCATAGTATTCCATGGTGTATATGTGCCACATTTTCTTTATCCAGTCTATCATTGATGGACATTTGGGTTGGTTCCGAGTCTTTGCTATTGTAAAAAGTGTCGCAATAAACATAAGTGAGGCACATGAAATTTGAAGGAGGTGTGCACAGAGTACAAAGAGTGCCAAAGACAGAAAAGCAAGGCTGCATCCATGCTAGCACCATGACTGTAAGCAGTATTGCCCCAACCTACTGAGATTAATCTGGTGACTAATCCAAAAGATTTGAGAATCAATACTAAGCGAGCCAGTGGAGCTGCGGGGGCAGCATGTAAATACCACGGACAGTGCTGTCCGGATAGTTCATCTTCCAACGGAAGAAGAAAAAGGATGAGAAGGAAAAGGAGTATTCCTTGAAAATAAGTAAAGAAGATTTTTCTATTAAAACTTTTTAATTCTTGTAACACTATTCAGGTGTTTCTGAATGTCAACAAGAGAGATCTCACCTGAAAAAATAAAGAGCTGGCTATGAAAAAGTTATGTGTAAAACTGTACAACATGTATCTAGAAGAAGAAATGAATAAAAGACACGATGCTAGAAAAATTCAGATTGGAAGTAAAAGAAGATCAGAGAAAATAAGAACATATAATTTTCCACAGAACCAGGTCACAGATCACAGAATAAGCAAGTCACTGCATGATCTTGAAACTGTTATGCAAGGAGATTATCTACTGGATGAACTTGTACAGTCATTGAAGAAATATGCTGATTATGAATCTTTAGTAGAAATTATTTCCCAAAAAGTTTAAGTTGATTTTTTATTCATACATTTTTGTAGCTTAGAAAAATTCTACTACAGCACATCCACATAGTGTAAAAATACCATTATTCTCTTAAAAAACATGAGTTAACACAGTTGGAAGTAATATGCATATTCTGAAGTCATAGATAATTTACACAGATCTCTTTCAATGCATTAGTAAAAATCACACAATATACAGATGGTCCTCAATTTACATTGTGGTTAATTCCCAATAAACCCATCATAAGTCAAAAATACATATAACATTAGCAACACAGCAGTCTCCTACTTAATGACAGCTTGACTTAACAATTTTCCAACTTTACCGTGGTGTGAAAGAGGTATGATTCATAAGTCCTAAGGAGCTCCTCAGCTTGAAATGGGGCTACATGCCGATAAACCCATCATAAAGTCAAAAAATCCTAAAACCATCATAAGCTGGTGACCATCTGTAATCATGATGTGGTGGTAAATCTTGGATGCTTCTTTACAGTAAGTAGACAAAGGAAAATCATCCTTTGTCCTGTTCTATGTAAATATTTAATGAATTATCAAAAATTCAGTTTAAATCTTCATTATGAAAAACTTTAAACATAAAGTGGTAGAAATATGACAGTAAATATTATATCCTAATACCCAGTCAGGAGACAGAAACCATACCATTAACTTGAACAGGGATAATTTTAATATAAAAAAACTTTTAACTGATAATGGTATTAGCTATTAAGAAGGATAAAAAAGAGCTACAATGTCCTAGGACTGAGTACCCAAGGAAAGAATATCCTTGGAAGGGGCTCCTCTTCCCCATGGTGAAGTCAGACCTAATGGAAAGAGTGTGACTACTCACTACTCAGTGATAGGGAAGTTCCCTGCCTTGCCCTGGGCCAGAGCTGCTGTGCAGCTAGTGGATCAGGTCTTGCAAGCAAACAACCTCACACCCTCAGGACTGGTAAGCCAGGAGCCTCCTGCTAGGGTGTGAGAAAAACTTGGACAGGAACTCTCAGTAGATGTTTGTGTTTGTCAAGGTTCTCCAGAGAAACTCCCTTAAAGGGATTGGCTTGTGTGATTATTATTAAGTCTAACAAGTCCAAAACCTGGAGTGTGAGGCAAGAGGCTGGCAACCCAGGAAAGCTGATGGTGCGGGTCCAGTCCAAAGGTATCTGTTGGAGGATTCTCTTTTTCTTGGAAGAGGACAGTCTTTTTTCTCTTCAGCCCTTCAACTGACTGGATCAAGCCCACTAACATCGAGGAGGGCAGTCTGCGTTATTCAAAGTTCACTGATTTAAATGTCAATCTCATGTAAAAACACCCTCACAGAAACACCCAGAATAAAGTTTGACCTTATAACTGGAAAGTCAGAGCAAAAGTTAAATATCTAAAATTTTAAAAAAATATATGACCAAATAGTTGGGCACCCTGTGGCCCAGCCACATTGACACCTAAAATTAACTGTCACAGCATCCTCTTAGAAGCAAGAGGAGAAGCAAGAGAAGCCCCTTTATTCTGCAGTGTCCCTCCACCACCACCTACTGACAAAGAACGTGGTGCTGTCTGGCAAAAGGGAAATGTTCAGTTTGCCATGACTTGAATGTGTCCCCTCAAATTCAAGTGTTGCCAATACAATAGCATCAAGAGGTGGGGCCTTTAAGAGGTCACTGGGCCACAAGGGGTTCTCTCTCAGGACTGGGATTAAGGCCCTTATAAAAGAGGCTTCAGGGAGCATCCTGCTAGCTTGCTTTCTGTATGTGAGAACACAGCAAGAAAGCCCTAGTCGAACAAGTGCCAGATCATTGATCTTAGATTTCCCATCCTCCAGAACTGTGAGAAATATATTTCTGTTCTTTATAAATTAAAAAAAAAAAAACCTTGCTGAAAGAAGTGCAGAGGGCTATAGAAGGAAAGCCAAAAGACCCTACCCAGCATTCTCTACAGTTACACCCCCTAGGGAGAGGGGAAAAGGGAAAGAAAAAATAATACTATTATAGGGAAATAAAAAGAAAAACTCCTACCCACACTAAAATAATTACAAATATTAGAAGTGCCAAGGTTTCCAGATGAGAAGGAACCAGCACAAAAAATCTGAATGTAGTGACACCACCAAATGATCACACTGGATCTACAGCAATGGTCTGTAATCAAAATGGAAACTCGGAAATGACAGATAAAGAATTCAGAGTATGGATTGCAAGGAAGCTCAATGAGCTCCAGGACAAGGTTGAAAATCAACACAAAGAAACTTCTAAAGGATTCTCTTCCAAGATGGCTGAATAGGAACAGCTCCGGTCTGCAGCTCCCAGTGTGATTGATGCAGAAGATGGGTGATTTCTGCATTTCCAACTGAGGTACCTGGATCATCTCAATAGGACTGGTTGGACAGTGGGTGCAGCCCACAGAGGGCAAGCCGAAGCAGGGCAGGGCATCGCCTCACCCAGGAAGTGCAAGGGGTCATGGGATTTCCCTTTCCTAGCTGAGGGAAGCCGTGACAGACTGTACCTGGAAAATCAGGACACTCTCTCCCAAATACTGTGCTTTTCCAATGGTCTTAGCAAACGGCACACCAGGAGATTATATCCTGTGCATGGCTCAGCAGGTCCCACAACCACGGAGCCTTGCTTACTGCTAGCGCAGCAGTCTGAGGTCAACCTGCGAGGCAACAACCTGGCAGGGGAGGGAGGCGTTGGCCATTGCTGAGGCTTGAGTAGGTAAACAAAGCAGCTGGGGAAGCTCGAACTGGGCAGAGCCCACCGCAGCTCAGCAAGGTCTGTTGCCTCTGTAGATTCCACCTCTGGGGGCAGGGAATAGCTGAACAAAAGGCAGCAGAAACTTCTGCAGACTTAAATGTCCCTGTCTGGCAGCTCTTAACAGAGCAGTGGTTCTCCCAGCATGGTGTTTGAGCTCTGAGAATGGAGAGACTGCCCCCTTGAGTGGGTCTCTGACCCCCGTGTAGCCTAACTGGGAGACACCTCCCAGTAGGGGCTGACTAACACCTCATACAGGCGGATACCCCTCTGGGAGGAAGCTTCCAGAGGAAGGATCAGGCAGCAATATTTGCTGTTCTGCAGCCTCTGCTGGTGATACCCAGGCAGACAGGGTCTGGAGTGGACCTCCAGCAAATTCCAACAGACCTGCAGCTGAGGGACCTGACTATTAGAAGGAAAACTAACAAACAGAAAAGAATAGCATCAACATCAACAAAAAGCACATCCACACCAAAACCCCATCTGTAGGTCACCAACATCAAAGACCAAAGGTAGATAAAACCAAAAAGATGGAGAGAAACCACAGCAGAAAAGTTGAAAATTCTAAAAACCAGAGCACCTCTTCTCCTCCAAAGGATCACAGCTCCTCACCAGCAATGAAACAAAGCTGGATGGAAAATGACTTTGATGAGCTGACAGAAGTAGACTTCAGAAGGTCAGTAATAACAAACTTCTCTGAGCTAAAGGAAGATGTTCAAACCCATCGCAAGAAAGCTAAAAACCTTGAAAAAAGATTAGACGAATGGCTAACTAGAATAAACAGTGTAGAGAACACTTTAAATGACCTGATGGAGCTGAAAACCATGGCACGAGAACTGCGGGATGTGTGCACAAGCTTCAATAGCTGATTCAATCAAGAGGAAGAAAGGGTATCAGTGGTTGAAGATCAAATTAATGAGATAAAGCGAGAAGAGAAGTTTAGAGAAAAAAGAGTAAAAAGAAATGAACAAAGCCTTCAAGAAATATGGGACTATGTGAAAAGACCAAATCTACATTTGATTTGTGTACCTGAAAGTGATGGGGAGAATGGAACCAAATTGGAAAACACTCTTCAGGATATTATCCAGGAGAACTTCCCCAACCTAGCAAGGCAGGCCAACATTCAAATTCAGGAAATACAGAGAACACCACAAAGATACTCCTCGAGAAGAGCAACCCCAAGACACATAATTGTCAGATTCACCAAGACTGAAATGAAGGAAAAAAATGTTAAGGGCAGCCAGAAAGGTCAGGTTACCCACAAAGGGAAGCCCAACACACTAACAGCAGATCTCTCAGCAGAAACTCCACAAGCCAGAAGAGAGTGGTGGCCAATATTCAACATTCCTAAAGAAAAGAATTTTCAACCCAGAATTTCATATCCAGCCAAACTAAGCTTCATAAGTGAAGAAGAAATAAAACCCTTTACAGACAAGCAAATGCTGAGAGATTTTGTCACCACCAGGCCTGCCCTACAAGAGCTCCTGAAGGAAGCACTAAACATGGAAAGGAACAACCGGTACCAGACACTGCAAAAACAGCCAAATTGTAAAGACCATTGATGCTAGGAAGAAACTGCATCAATTAACGAGCAAAATAACCAGCTAACATCATAATGACAGGATCAAATTCACACATAAAAATATTAACCTTATGTGTAAATGGGCTAAATGCTCCAATTAAAAGACACAGACTGGCAAACTGGATAAAGAGTCAAGACCCATCAGTGTGCTGTATTCAGGAGACCCATCTCACATGCAGAGACAGGCTCAAATACAGCAATGGAGGAAGATCTACCAAGCAAATGGAAAGCAAAAAAAAGCATGGGTTGCAATCCTAGTCTCTGATAAAACAGACTTTAAACCAACAAAGATCAGAAGAGACAAAGAAGGCCATTACATAACGGTAAAGGGATCAATTCAACAAGAAGAGCTAACTATCCTAAATATATATGCACCCAATACAGGAGCACCCAGATTCATAAAGCAAGTCCTAAGAGACCTACATAGAGACTTAGACTCCCACACAATAATAATGGGAGACTTTAACACCCCACTGTTAATATTAGACAGATCAACGAGACAGAAGGTTAATAAGGATATCCAGGACTTGAACTCAGCTCTGCACCAAGTGGACCTAATAGACATCTACAGAACTCTCCACCCCAAATCAACAGAATATACATTCTTCTCAGCACCACATCGCTCTTATTCCAAAATTGACCACATAGTTGGAAGTAAAGCACTCCTCAGCAAATGTGAAAGAACAGAAATCACAGCAGACTGTCTCTCAGACCACAGTGCAATCAAATTAGAATTCAGGATTAAGAAACTCACTCAAAACCACACAACTACATGGAAACTGAACAACCTGCTCCTGAGTGACTACTGGGTAAACAACGAAATGAAGGCAGAAATAAAGATGTTCTTTGAAACCAATGAGAACAAAAACACAATGTACCAGAATCTCTGGGACACATTTAAAGCACTGTGTACAGGGAAATTTATAGCACTAAATGCCCACAAGAGAAAGCAGGCAAGATCTAAAACTGACACCCTAACATCACAATTAAAAGAACTATAGAAGCAAGAGCAAACAAATTCAAAAGCTAGCAGAAGGTAAGAAATAACTAAGATCAGAGCAAAACTAAAGGAGATAAAGATACAAAAACCCTTCAAAAAAATCAATGAATCTAGGAAGTTATTTTTTGAAAAGATCAACAAAACTGATAGACCACTAGCAAGACTAATAGAGTAGAAAAGAGAGAAGAATCAAATGGATGCAATAAAAAAATGATAAAGGGGATATCACCAATAATCCCACAGGAATACAAACTAACATCAGAGAATACTATAAACACCTCTACACAAATAAACTAGAAAATCTAGAAGAAATGGATAAATTCCTGGACACATACACACTCCAGAAGAAATTGAATTTTTGAATAGATCAATAACAGGCTCTGAAATTGAGGCAATAATTAATAGCCTACCAACCAAAAAAAAGTCCAGGACCAGACGGATTCACAGCCGAATTCTACCAGAGGTACAAAGAGGAGCTGGTACCATTCCTTCTGAAACTATTCCAATCAATAGAAAAAGAGGGAATCCTCCCTAACTCATTTTATGAGGCCAGCATCATTCTGATACCAAAGCCTGGCAGAGACGCAACAAAAAAAGAGAATTTTAGACCAATATCCCTGATGAACATCGATGCGAAAATCCTCAATAAAATAGTGCCAAACCGAATCCAGCAGCACATCAAAAAGCTATCCACCACGATCAAGTCGGCTTCATCCTTGGGATGCAAGGCTGGTTCAACATATGCAAATCAATAAACGTAATCCTTCACATAAACAGAACCATCAACAAACAACACATGATTATCTCAATAGATGCAGAGAAGGCCTTCTACAAAATTCAACAGCCCTTCATGCTAAAAACTCTCAATAAATTAGGTATTGATGGGACGTATCTCAAAATAATAAGAGCTATTTATGACAAACCCACAGCCAATATCATACTGAATGGGCAAAAACTGGAAGCATTCCTTTTGAAAACTGGCACAAGACAGGGATGCCCTCCCTCACCACTCCTATTCAATATACTATTGGAAGTTCTGGCCAGGGCAATCAGGCAAGAGAAAGAAATGAAGGGTATTCAATTAAGAAAAGAGGAAGTCAAATTGTCCCTGTTTGCAGATCACATGACTGTGTATTTAGAAAACCCCATCATCTCAGCCCAAAATCTCCTTAAGCTGATAAGCAACTTGAGCAAAGTCTCAGGATATAAAATCAATGTGCAAAAATCACAAGCATTCCTATACACCAACAACAGACAAACAGAGAGCCAAATCATGAATGAACTCCCATTCACAATTGCTACAAAGAGAGTAAAATACCTAGGAATCCAACTTACAAGGGATGTGAAGGACCTCTTCAAGAAGAACTACAAACCACTGCTCAACGAAATAAAAGAGGACACAAACAAATGGAAGAACATTCCATGCTCATGGGTAGGAAGAATCAATATCGTGAAAATGGCCATACTGCCCAAGGTAATTTATAGATTCAATGCCATCCCCATCAAGCTACCAATGACTTTCTTCACGGAATTGGAAAAAACTACTTTAAAGTTCATATGGAACCAAAAAAGAGCCCGTATTGCCAAGTCAATTCTAAGCAAAAAGAACAAAGCTGGAGGTATCACACTACCTGACTTCAAACTACAAGCTATAGTAACCAAAACAGCATGGTACTGGTACCAAAACAGAGATATAGACCAATGGAACAGAACAGAGCCCTCTTGAGGAAACAATACCACACATCTACAACCATCTGATCTTTGACAAACCTGACAAAAACAAGAAATGGGGAAATAATTCTCTATTTAATAAATGGTGCTGGGAAAACTGGCTAGTCATATGTAGAAAACTGAAACTGGATCCCTTCCTTACACCTTATACAACATTAATTCAAGATGGATTAAAGACTTAAATGTAAGACCTAAAACCAAAAAAACCCTAGAAGAAAACCTAGGCAATACCATTCAGGACATAGGCATGGGCAAGGACTTCATGACTAAAACACTAAAAGCAATGGCAACAAAAGCCAAAATAGACAAATAGGATCTAATTACACTAAAGAGCTTCTGCACAGCAAAAGAAACTATCATCAGAGTGAACAGGCAACCTACAGAATGGGAGAAAGTTTTTGCAATCTAACCATCTGACAAAGGGCTAATATCCAGAATCTACAAAGAACTCAAACAAATTTACAAGAAAAAAACAAACAACCCCATCAAAAAGTGGGCAAAGGATATGAACAGAAACTTCTCAAAAGAAGACATTTATGCAGCCAACAGACAGACATGTGAAAAAATGCTCATCATCACTGGCCATCAGAGAAATGCAAATCAAAACCACAATGAGATACCATCTCACACCATTTAGAATGGCGATCATTAAAAAGTCAGGAAACAATAGATACTGAAGAGGATGTGGAGAAATAGGAACACTTTTACATTGTTGGTGGGAGTGTAAACTAGTTCAACCATTGTGGAAGACAGTGTGGCGATTCCTCAAGGATCTATACCCATTTGACCCATTGATCCCATTACTGGGTATATACCCAAAGGATTATAAATCATGCTATAAAGACACATGCACACGTATGTTTATTGCGGCACTATTCACAATAGCAAAGACTTGGAGCCAACCCAAATGTTCATCAATGATAGACTGGATTAAGTAAATGTGGTACATATACAACATGGAATACTATGCAGCCATAAAAAAAGGATGAGTTCATGTCATTTGCAAGGACATAGATGAAGCTGGAAACCATCATTCTCAGCAAACTATCACGAGGACAGAAAACCAAACACCGCATGTTCTCACTCATACATGGGAATTGAACAATGAGAACACTTGGACACAGGGTGGGGAACATCACACACTGGGGCCTGTCATGGGGTGGCGGGCAGGGGGAGGGATTGCATTAGGAGAAGTACCTAATGTAAACGACGATTAACAGGTGCAGCACACCAGCATGGCTTATGTATACCTATGTAACAAACCTGCACGTTGTGCACATGTACCCTAGAACTTAAAGTATAGCTTAAAAAAAAAGAAAAAAAAACTTCTAAAGCAATCTAGGAAATGAAGGAAGAGATAAACATCTTAAAAAGAAATCAGTCAGAGTTTCTAGATTTGAAAAACTCACTTAAGGCATTTCAAAATAAAATTGAAACCTTTACCAATAGACTGGACCAAGCAGAAGAAAAAGTCTCAGCTGGAGCTTGAAGACCAGTTTTTGAACTAATCCAGTCAGACAAAAGTAAGAAAAAAGAGGTTTTTTTTTTTTATTATACTTTAAGTTCTGGGGTTTGTTACATAGGTATACATGTTTGACGTTGGTTTGCTGAAGACCTGAAGGAAGTGGGTGGCAAGCCATGTGCACGTTCAGGACAGGTCATTCCAGGCAGAAGGAACAGCAGGTGAGAATGCCCTGAGATGGGACTGTGCCTGAGGGCTTAAGGGACAGCAAGTATGACATGTGCCTGGAGGGAGCAGCTAAGGAAGAATTATGAAGCGATGGGGACAGAAGAAAGCAAGGGCAAATCCTGTGCACTATTAGGATTCTGCTTTTTACTTTGAACTAGAGGGGAAATTATTAGAGCATTTTGAGTAGAAAAAAAATGCAGAAAAGTTCATTTGTATCTCTCCTTTTGAGAAATGTCTGTTTGGATCCCTTGCCCATTTGTAAATCAGATTATTTGTTTTCTTGCTATTGAGTTGTTTGAGTTCCTTATATGGTCATGCATCATATAAAGACATTTCTGTCAATGACAGGCCACACGTATGACGGTGGTCCCATAAGATTATAATGGAGCTGAAAAATCCTATCACCTGCTGACGTTGTAGCTGTCCTAATATCCTGGCAGAACTCATTCTTCACATGTATGTGGTGATGCTGCTGTCAACAAACCTACTTCACAGCCAGCCATATAAAAGTATAGCACACACAGTTATCTATAATACAGAATACTTGCTAATAATCATAAATGACTGCATTACTGGCTTATGTGTTTACTATAGATTGTTATTTTAGAATGTATTCATTTGTCATTTTTTTTAATTTAATATAAAACAGACTCAGGCATGTCCTTCAGGATGCATTCCAGAAGAAAGCCTTGTTATCCTAGGAGATGACACCTCCATGCATGTTATTGTCCCTGAAGACCTTCCAGTGGGACCAGGTGTGGAGGTGGAAGAAAGTGATATTGATTATCCTAACCCTATGTAGGACTGGGCTAATGTGTGTGTGTTTGTGTCTTCATTTTTAACAAAAAGTTTACAAACTAAAAAATAAAGAAAAAGAAATCTTACATAGAAAAAAACTTATAGAATAAGGATATAAGAAAATGTTATGTACAGCTTTAGAATGTTGGGGTTTTAAGCTAAATATTACAAAAGAGTCAAAAAGTTTGCAAAAAAATTAAAAGTTTATAAAGTAAAAAGTCACAGTAAGCTAAGTTCATTGTTGAAGAAAGAAAAATATTTTTTGTAAGTTTAGTGTAGCCTAAGTGTATAGTACTTATAAAGTCTACTGTAGTGTATAGCAATCCTAGGCCCTCTCATTCACTCACCACTCACTCACTGACTCACTCAGAGCAACTTTCAGTTCATAGTAAGCTATTTCTGCAAGTTCCGTTCATGGTAAGGGCTTTATACAGGTGTACCATTTTTAACTTTTATACTTTATTTTTACTGTACCTTTACTACTTTAGATTTGTTTAGTTACACAAATTCTTATAATTATGTTACAGCTGTCTATAGTATTCAGTACATTAACATGCTGTACAGGTTTATAGCCTTTGAGCAATAGGCCGTACCATATAGCTTAGGTGTGCAGTAGACTATATTGTCTACGTTTGTGTAAGTACACTTTATGGTGTTCCCACAACTGAAACCACCTAATGATGCATTTATTAGAATGTAGCTCCATCATTAAGCAACTGATATATACACGACTATATATTTTGGATATTAGCTCCTTAGCAGATGTATGGATTGCAAATATTTTCTCCTAATCCATAGGTTGTCTCTTCACTCTGTTAATTTCTTCCTTTACCGCACAGAAGCTTTTTAACTTAATGGAATCCATTTGTCTATTTTTGCTATTGTTGCCCGTGCTTTCGGAGTTCTACCCAATAAATCATTGCCCAGACCAGTGTCATGGAGCTTTTCCCTATGTTTTCTTCTGGTAGCCTTGCCGTTTCAAGTCTTATGTTTAAGTCTTTTATCCATTTTGAATTGATTTCTTTTTATGGTGTGAGTATAAAGGTCCAATTTTATTCTTCTGAATGTGGATATCCAGTTTTCCCAATACCATTTATTGAAGAGATTGTTCTTTCCCCATTACGCATTCTTGGCACTTTTGTTGAAAATCAATTGACCCTAAATACTTCGGTTTATTTCTGGGCTTTTTATCCTGTTCCATTGGCCAATTTGTCTGTTGTAATGCCAGTACCATGTTGTTTTGATTATAATATCTTTATATTTTTAAAATCAGAAACTGTGATGCCTCCAGCTTTGTTATTTTAACTCAAAACTGCTTTGGCTATTCACAGTCTTTTCTGGTTGTATATGAATTTGGGGTTTTTTTTCTATTTCTGTGAAAATGATATTAGAATTTTGATAAGAATTGCATTGAATCTGTAGATCACTTTGGGTAATAGGGATATTTTAACAACATCAGTTCTTCCAGTCCATGAACATGGGATTTTTCTAATTTATTCGTGTCTTCTTTAATTGTTGTCATCAATGCTCAATCATCAGGGAAATATTCTAATCATCAGGAAAATGCAAATTAAAATTACAATGAGCTATCCCCTCACACCTGTTAGAATGGCTATTAGCAGATAAATGAAAGATAAGTGTTGGTGAGGATGTGAAAAAAAGGAAAGTCTTGTAGGCTGTTGCTGGGAATGTAAATTAATACAGCCATGTTAGAAGACAGTATGGAGGTCCCTCAAAAAACTAAAAGCAACAGAACTACCATATGATTCAACAATCCCACTTCTAGTTATATATCCACAAGAAATGAAATCAATAAGTTAGAGAAATATCTGCACTCCCATATTCATTGATGTATTATTTACAATAGATGAAACCAATCTAAGTGTTCATAAACAGATGAGTGAATAAAGAAAATGTAATATATATATATATATATACATGAAATAATATTCAGCCTTAAAAAAGAAGGATATGCTTTCATTTGTGACAACACAGATGAATGTGGAGGACATAAGGCTAAGTGAAATAAGCCAGGCACAAAAGGAAAAATACTGCATAATCTCACTTATATGAAAAATTTTTAAGTCAAACTCATAGAAATAGAGAGTAGAACGGAGGTTACCAGATACTAGGGCGGGACTAAGATGGGGGTTATTGAAGAGATGTTGGTTAAAGAGTACAAAGTTTCAATTAAACAGAAGGAATAAGTTTTTGAGATCTATTGTACAACAGGGTGACCATAGTTAATCGCTGAGAGTAAATTGCAAATGCCCCATCACAAAAAATGATGAGAAAGTGAAGTGATAGATATATTAATGTGCTTGATGGAATCATCCCCTATTGTATACATACATCAAAATATCACATTTTGCCCCATAAAAATATACAATTATGATTTATCAACTTAAAGTAATATTCATTTTAGAAACAAAAAATCTGTTCAATCATCTAATGATATCTCACTTAGTCAACACACAATTGCAAGCCATCCAACCAGGGTCATTCTACAGGTCTCTAGGGTTTTCTCTCTGTACAACTCTTTCTTCTCTGTACTCTGTCCTGAAAACTCTAGCTGCCTTGGCTTCTCCAGACTCTCACCTTCATCCATTCAACTCGAGGAGGTTCTTAGGCTGTTCTTGGGTTCCTCCTTCCTGTGCCATGCTGGAAACTCTCTCAAGACAGTAATCTGGGGCAATCAGAGGGCTCACCTTGGTTTTCTTCCATTTCTCAAGGCTCACTGTCCTTTTTAACTGCTGTCCAATTACTTGAAAACCATTATTTCATATACTTTGTGGGTTTTTTAGTTGTTTCCAGCAGAAGGAAAAATCCAGTCTCTGCTACTCCATGTTGGCCAGAATCAAAAGTTTACTTTCATTTTTGAAAGTTATTTTGCTGAAAATTATTGTCAATTCTAGATTGATAGTTTTCCTTTATTTCGCTTTGCTTTTTATCATGGACTTGCATTATAATCATCAATAATTGTAACCTTTCTTTCTCTGAATGCATTGGGTCTTTCTGTGCCTGCTTTTAAAGTTATCCCTTTATCATTGGTTTTCAGGAATGTGATTATTGTACATCTTGGGATAGTGTTCTTGTGTGCTTATCCTGTTCAGAGTTCACCAAGCCATTTGGGTCTGTGGAGTTTGGTTTTTATTACATTTTCATTAAATTTTCAGCACATATTTCTTTTAAGTATTGTTTTTGCCCACTTTAGTTATGGGGCTCCAATTACATGTGCTATATCGTATCACAGGTCCTTGAAGGTCTTTGCACTTTTTGTTTTTTGTGCTTCTGTTTAGCTTCTATTACTATATCTTAAATTTCATGTATCATTCCATCTGCATTACCTATTCTACTAACAAGCCTGTACAGTGTATTTTTATTTCACACATGATATTTTTTAGCTCTAGACATTCCATTTGGTTATTTTCAATTTATTCTTTTCTTTCCTCAATAGGCTTCTGTTTTCTTTTAAACACTTGAGCATATTTATAATAAGCTGTTTTAACGTCCTTATCAGCTAACCCACCATCATCATCCCATCTGTCATTTCTGTATTCTGTTGATTAACTAATTGATATGTTATAGATCACATTTACCTGCCTCTTCCCATGTGTAGTAATACTGGAATTGTGAATGTTGCATTATTGGATGTGTCTGGATTTTGTTGTATTCCTTTAAGAAGTGTTAAATTTTGCTTTAGCTGGCAACTAGTTATATGCAGATCCACTTGATTCTTTTGAGGCTTGTTTTTATACTCTGTTAAAATGGGGTTTATACAGCCTCCACTCTACATCTTAACCCTTCTACTAAGACATGATCCTTCTGGGACTTCTAATGAATGTCCTGAGTGTTCAATGAGTTCTGTCCATGGTAGCTGGTTGAAACCCAAATATCTGCCAGACCCAGTCAAGCTCTAGAAATTTTGCAGGCTACAGCTAGCTGATAGCTTTTAAATCTACTGTTTTGAAGCCTTATGGTATACATGCACAAGTTAAGTATTTAGACCGAGGCTCAAGGTACCCTATGTAAATTACTGGATAATACTCCCTCTTTCCTAGAACTCTGCCCTAAAAATGTTAGTTCCTTTGGCCTCCTCAACCTCCTATCTCTGTGTTGTTAACTCAGAGAGACCACTCCACCTTATACAGGTTTCTCTTTCTGAACTGTGGTTCAGAATGTGCTCCAGGCAGAAACCTGGGGCAATCTTAGGACTCCTGTTTGTTTGCCTGTGCTTCCTATTACACAATATCTGAAAACAGTTGTTTAGTATATTTTGGTGAGGTTTTTATTTATTTGCAGAAAGAGAGCAGATTCACTAAAAGCTATTTAATCAAGCTAAAAGTGAAAGCCTACTCAATATTTTAAGAAATATATCTGAAGGTTGATGTCTGCTCTAGAGATGGAGGTTAGGTAATTATTTGAAAAATAGACAGCAAATGAAATAGTAACTGTGAACAATATTGCCCAGGAAACGTATAACAGTTAGAATTGGGTTGAGAGAGAAGTAATGCAGATCCAACATAATGGTAATTTCAACAAGAAATTGATTTTCATTCATGCAGAAGTAAAAAGTAGGCAGTGTAGGGCTGACAGGGCAGCTGTGTTTCACAAAGTCCTCAGGAACTTAGTCTTCCTCCAACTCAATGCTCTTCCCTCCCATCTGTATTCCAGCAGACAAATGAATAAAGGGACTAGTAAGAGACAAGGAAGGCACACACTAACCATCTTTAAGAATGGTTTCTGGATATTAACTCAGAAAACTGCTGCTTACATCCCCCTTGTCATATGGCCAACCTAGCTGTATAGGAAACTAGAAAACATACTATTTCTTCTGAAGGACCATGTGCTCATTTAACAATGCTATCATACTGGTAGCAGTGGAAAATGGATATTGGAAGTCAATATTTTGTGTAGACACTCGTTTCTCTGCCACAAATGTATAAAGAGAATAGATGAGACCTAGAGAGGTCCACTGTTTAAGGATGAATACGTATAAACATAGCCTATAAGGGATAATGGGTTGCCTACCCTGACTGTCTCTCACGGATTTCTTCCCATTCCCTCTTAAATCAATTCCAATCAAGTTTTCTTACTACAAGCCCATGAAAATTGCTTTTGTCAAAGTTATCAATGACCTCAATGTAGCAAAATTCAATAGTCAATCCTCAGTTCTCCTCTCAATCTATTAGCACCATTTGATCTATTAGCACTGTTTATATCACACTTAAGGAAGTTTTTGAAACATTTTTCATATGGCTTCCAAGTGTCACATTCTCTCCTAGTTTTCTCCTTACTTTACATTCAGTCTTCCTCATCTTCTTTGATGTTCCCTCCTCTTCACTCAACCTCTAAACAGTAGGGTTCCCTAGGGATTCGTCTCTGGAACTTCTTACTCTCTCATAGTGATTTTTCACTGCTTCCTAAGTGGTCTTATCCAGCCTCATGACTTTAATACATCTATAGTGTCTGTGCTCAAATGATTGTCTTCAACTCAGGCATCTTCCCGAATTATATGCTATAACCTTAATATCTCTACTTGGATAAATAATGACACTTGTTACTTTCTAATATACTATATAATACATTTATTTATTTTCTCTTTTTTTCCACTGAAATATAAAATCAATGGGAAGTGGAACTCCAGGTGCATAGAATAATGACTGGAACATACTAGGCCTTCAGTAAATAATGTTTAGTGAATAAAAAGAAATAGGTGATAGGGAAAACAAGAGCACTACTTCTCTGCAGCCACAAAAGGAGGAAATTTGAAGAAGGAGTGAGTAGTTCATAGTGTATAATTCAATATTAAGTCTCCAATAAAACTAGGACTATAATTTTTTCATTAGTTTAAATGATTAGGAGGTCATGGTAACCATGATGAGAGCAAATTCAATAAATGTGTCAGGTATGAAGACAGATTGCATTGGGCTGAAAAGTGACTATAAAGTGAGTTAATAAAGATAATAAGCATATTGTTTTACTAAATTTTGAGAAGTTTGGAAGAAAAAAGGAAAAAAGATTAAAAGACTAAAATTAATTTTAAAGGATTGGAAAAATGTAGACATTTTTCAGGCCAAAAAGAATCTGAACAGTTTTGAGGGCGAGATTGAGATTCAGAAGATGGAAGAGACAATTAATAGAGAAGGTTACTCAGGGAGGGAGAATAGGTTCTGCTCAGTCTACAGCTGGCCTTGAACAGTGTGGGAGACAGGCTAACCTCTAAGGAGGAAAGAAAGCTTGTTTTGTGTATGAATCTGTCAGTACGGAATGGGAAATTGAGGTGTGGTGAGGGCAGGAAGAAAGGCTCTAACATGTGGACAGAGGCAAAGATAGAAGCAAATATTTGGAATGTGTTTAGAGAGAGAGAGAGTGTTGGCCGAAATAATATAAAAGGGGCATCAGTTAAAGAAGTTGGGTGACTGAAGCAAAGGAAGTCTCAAAGACTTGTAAGAGCCAAAGCAAGATTGAGAGTTTAGCTAAAAGTGAAGACCAGAATCACAGAAGATGAAAGCCCTAGAAGTAGAATCCATCTAGTCAAAAACACTTCATTTTACATAAGAGAAAACCAAAATCAACTCAAATAAAATAACTCATCCATATGCCTTATCTCTTCAACCTCTCCCTCTTTATTAATATTTCCTGTTCATTTTTAATCATGCTCAAATGAAAAAAAAAAGTTTCTAGTCAACCCTCCAACACCCTCGAGGAATTTACTGCCTTATCATTACCTTATTTTCCTACCAAGAAGAAGGGAAGTTCCAAAGATGTCTATACTTGCCATCTCCTTTAATTTACCTCCCAGTGTTCTCAATCTATGCCAACCAAATTTCAGGGCTTGTCACTCCAGGCAATAGGTCTTGTTAACCTCTTCAAATTATATCTGTGTACCTAAACCTAATATGTAGGGTTAATTCTTTGTTTTTATTTCTTAGCAGCATTCAAATCTGTTGGCCATTTTCTCTTTCTTGAGAAACACTCTTTCTATAATGTTGATTATTCAACACACTTGGCTTTTCCTCCTACCTCTTGTTAACTGTATTAGTTTTCAGTTGTTGCATAAGAGGGGGAAAAGCTCAGAGGTTTACAACACTCTATTGTTATTACTATCTCACATTCTGTAGGTCAGAATTCAAGGCAGGCTTGACTGGATTCTCTCCTGAGAGTCTCACAAGGCTGAAGTCAAGGTACCCAGTCTGGTTGGGCTGTTTTCTGTAAGCTCTAGGAATAAGTCACTTGCAAGCTCATTCAGTTTGTTGGCAGAATCCAGTCCCTTGTGATCATAGGACTGAGGTCCATTTCTTTACTGACTCCAGGGGCCTCACTCTCAGCCCCTTAAAGCTCCCATATTCCTTCTCACACGCACCACCCCATCTTCAGTCAGCAGCAGCACATGGAACCCTTCTCATGTTTAGGATCTCTCTGAATTCTTCTGCCATCAGCTATAGAAAATTCTTTGCCTTTAAGGACTTATTTGATTAGATTAGACCCATGAAGATACTCCATTTTTTTAAATCAACACTGCTTTATAACATAACACAATCAGATGAGTGATGTCACATTCACAGATTCCAGGGATTAGGGCACGGAATATTGGGGACCATTCCTAAAGGTTCTGCCTACTATACCACCCCATTTTAGTTTTATTTGCTGGATCAACCTCCTCTAACCACCTTTAAATGTTGGGGAGCCTCAGGCTCAGCCTTAGGTTCTCTTTTCTTCTGTCATGTACTGTGTCTGAAGTCAATCTTACTTATCTCTCCCCATGCCGTCAGTTACCATCTGTAGAGCAATAACTCTAAAATTTACATCATCACCCCAACCTCTCAACTCCAAAACCATTATGTGAAACTACCTTTTTTTTTTTTTTTGAGATGGAGTCTCGCCCAGCCTGGAGTACAGTGGCGTGATCTCGGCTCACTGCAAGCTCCGTCTCCCGGATTCACACCATTCTCCTGCCTCAGCCTCCCGAGTAGCTGGGACTACAGGTGCCTGCCACCATGCCGGGCTAATTTTTTTGTATTTTTAGTAGAGACGAGGTTTCACCATGTTAGCCAGGATGGTCTCAATCTCCTGACCTCGTGATCCGCCCGCCTCAGCGTCCCAAAGTGCTGGGATTACAGGCGTGAGCCACCACGCCCAGCCGTGAAACTACTTATTGTACACCTTCACTTGGAGATCTCACAGACTTTTCAAATTCAATATGCCTAAACGTGAATGCAAGATCCTCCCCACCCAAGACTGATGCTCAGCCATTGCCCCTCAATGCGCAGCACTACCAGCCACTCAGTTGCACAAGCTAGAAAGCTAAACATCATCTTTGACCTACTGTTGCTCTATATCACTCTGAATACTCATTTCATCATCAAGTCCTGCTCTTTTACCTCCTAAATATTTATAAAAATCCCTCTACTTTTCTTTATCTCCATTCTTAGCACCCTAGTCCAAACTATCAGCCATCCCTCACCTGGCCTACTACAACTACCACCTCAGAGAGTACCCTGATAGCTACTATACCCCAACTAACTTATTCTCATCACCATCAGAATGTTCTTTTTAAACCCCATATTTTGCATATCACTGATATGCAAAAATTAACCCAAAATAATCATAGACCTAAACATAAAACCAACTTTTAAAACATAAGAAAACACATAAGATAAATTTGTATGGCCGTGAGTTAATCAAAGATTTCTTAGATGCTACACAAAAGACACAATCCATAAAATAAATAAATGATAAATTGGATTTTATCCAAAATTCAACTGCTCTTTAAAAGACACTATTAAGAGAATGAAAAGACAAGTGACAGATTAGGAGAAAATATCTGCAAACATATATCTGATGAGAAACTATACATAAAGAACACTGATAACTCACTAATAATAAGACAACCCAATTTTAAAATTACAAAGAATTTAAGTAGACATTTATCCAGAGAATATATACAAATGACCAATAAGCACATGAAAAGATGTTATTAGCCAAAAGGAAAATGCAAATCAAAACCACAATGAAATACCAAATCATATCCACTAAGATGGCTATATTCAAAAAGACAGATGTAACAAGTGTTCTTAAGGATGTGGAGAAACCTCAACCGTGTTACACTGCTGGGGGGAATGTAAAATGATACAGCTGGTTTAGAAAATGGTTTGACAGTTCACTAAGATGTTAAACACTGAGTAACCATAACACTCAGAATATCCACACCTAGCTATACAGTCAAGAGAAATGAAAGCACATGTCCAACATAAAAATGTGTACATGAATCTCCATAGCAAAGTAATTCATAAGAGCCAAAATGTAGAAATAATCCAAATGTCCATCAGTCAATGAATGGATAAAATAAAATGTGGTATATCTACACAATAGAATATTATTTAGACTTACCAAGAAAGGAAATTTTTTTTTTTTTTTTTGAGACAGAGTCTCCCTCTGTCACCCAGGCTGCAGTGCAGAGGCGATCTCGGCTCACTACAAGCTGCGCCTCCCAAGTTCACACCATTCTCCCGCCTCAGCCTCCTGAGTAGCTAGGACTACCATTCTCCCGCCTCAGCCTCCTGAGTAGCTAGGACTACAGGCGCCCACCACCACGCCTGGCTAATTTTTTGTATTTTTAGTAGAGACGGAGTTTCACCGTGTTAGCCAGGATGGTCTCGATCTCCTGACCTCGTGATCCACCCACCTCGGCCTCACAAAGTGCTGGGATTACAGGCGTGAGCCACCGTGCCCGGCCACAAAGAAAGGAAATTCTAACAAAAACTACAACATGGGTGAACCTTGAAAACATTATGCTAAGTGAAGGAAGCCAATTGCAAAAGACCACAAATTGTACGATTCCATTTATATGAAATGTCATAAAGCAAATCCATAATGTCAGATTAGTGGTTGCCTAGGATTGGGGAAAATGCTCAGTGGCTGAAAATGGGTGTGGGGTTTCCTTTTGGGGCAATAAAAATGTTCTAACATTTATTGTGGTGATAGTTGCACAACTCTATGAACATATGAAAAAAACATTGATTCGCACACTTTAGGGGAATTAGTTTGTATGTGAATTATATCTCAAAGCTGTTTTTAAAAGCTGTTAAAAATATAAATAAATAAAACATCTGATAAAAGACTTGTATCAAGAATATATAAAGAACTCTCAAAACACAATAAGAAAATTTAAAAAAAATTTTTTTTGAGACAGTCTCTCTCTGCTGCCCAGGCTGGAGTGCAGCAGCAAGATCACAGCTCACTGAAACTTCAAATTCCTGGGCTCAAGTCATTCTTTGGCCTCAGCATCCTGAGCTGGTTCTACCACACTTGGCTAATTTCTTTCTTTTTTTTTTTCTGAGACAGAGTCTCACTCTGTCACCCAGGCTGGAGTGCAGTGGTGTGATCTGGGCTCACAACAAGCTCCGCCTCCCAGGTTCACACCATTCTCCTGCCTCAGCCTCCCGAGTAGCTGGGACTACAGGCGCCCACCACCACGCCCGGCTAATTTTTTTGCATTTTTAGTAGAGAATGGGGTTTCACCGTGTTAGTCAGGATCATCTCGATCTCCTGACCTCGTGATCCGCCTGCCTCCTGAATTGCTGGGATTACAGGCGTGAGCCACCGCACCTGGCCAGACAAAAGATTTGAATAAACATTTCACCAAAGAAGACATATGGATGGCAAAAACTAAAAAATTAAATGACATCATTAGTCATTAGGGAAATGAAAATCAAAGCCACAATGAGACACCACTATACAATTATCAGAATGGCTGCAATCAAAACGCATGACAATGCTATTGAGACTGCTCTGGAGAGTACAGATAAACTGGAACTCTACTGGGAATGCAAAATAATACAGCCAAAAGAGTTGGCAATTTTCCATAAAATTAAAGAGCACATACCATACAACCCAGCAATGCAACAATTAAGTGTTTAAAGTGAAATGAAAACTTATGTTCACAGAAAAACATGCTCACAAATGTTTTTAGGGTCTTCATTCAAAACTGCTGAAAACTGGAAACAATCCAAATATTCTTCACTGATGAGTGGATCAAGAGACTGTATAAAATGGAAAAAAAACAAACTCAGAAAGGAAAATGAACAAGTGATACATGCAACAACATGGATGAATCTAAAGTACTTTAGGCTAAGAAGCCAAACTCAGAAGGCTACCTAGAGTATGATTCCATTTCTGTGCTGGGACACAAAACCCATCAATGCTTATAATGGGCTGAAGGTTGGAAGAGTGGCTAACTACAAAAACCCACAAGGGAACTTTGGGAGGGTGACAATATTCTGTATTTTGATTCTTATGTTGGTTACATACTTGCATGCATTTGTTAAAACTACTAGAATTTTTAAGGGTGAATTTTATATTATGCCAGTTATGGTCTATGGAAAAGGAAACCTTCTCTGACCCCCCCATACCAGGGGGGCTCCCCTATTTGTGTGCTGTCACACTATTATGCCATTTGTCCCTCATGTTGAAATAACAATATTTTAGATATAATACAATAATGCCATTATGAGCATTAATTTTACTGGTTCCATGTTTACTTTTTTAATGCAGGTGCTGGGAAAGTTAAGATTACATATGTGGCTGCACTATATTTCCGTTGGACAGCTTTGCCTTAGCACCTGCCTAAATTGGTAGGAGAAGAAACCCTTAGACCTTTAACCCTCACCAGTTAGAAAAAGAAATAGTTTGGCTATATTCTTTTCAAATCCATCCTTTGGTATTCCCACTGTAAGTTCTATGCTGAACTAGACTCAATATAGATGTCTAACTTTTCCTCGTCCTTTTCCATTCAGTAGAAAATCAGCAGATCATCTTCCCCTCCCAGGTGATGCGTGCTCCCCTTTCTGTGTCCATTCACCTTGGGAAAGTTTCTCCACACCTGAACAACATGCCTGTAAGTCAGTCACGTAGTTAGACAACAAGAAACCTGAACTGCAAAGCTTCCTCCAAAGGACACTCCTTCGTATAGCACAGGCTCAACAAAGCCAATGTTTATTTTTGTCTTTTGGAAACACTTGTGTGATGTGAGCCAATTCCTCTAATAACTCTCCTCATGTATACATGGTTCTGTCTTTCTGGAGAACCCTAACTTGATATTTCTATTATTCTCACTTTTTTTCCCATTCTCTGGAGAGCAATGGGCTCAATCACCATATGTTAGCATGGGACAGCAAGGAAGGCAGACGTCAGCTTCAGGAGGAGGGACAAATCCAAGGGCCAGGACCCTGGGAAGCATCTCTGAACTGCCTGGCTGTGGGAGTCTGGACATCTGTACAAGCAGAATTAATGTTTTTAACACCTCCTTTCTGTCAAGCACCTTGCATATATTATATAATCCAATCTTACAACAATATTCTAAAGATAAAGCAAAAGGACAAAAAAAATCTTGCCCCAAACCCATTCCCTTTCCATCTACTCCCTGTGGGCTTACAGGAATAAGTGAAGTGCCTGAAGGAGGAGAAACTGTGTTAACAGGATTGCCACACCTGTAACTTCTGAGTAGCATCCCAGAACTGACACACAAAATAGTCACACTCCTTTCCATTGACAGTATTCACAATGCATTTATTTTACTTTTGCCTTCTCTAATATTCATAAAAATCCCATGCCCTTCCTTCTCAATCTTAGGAATCTGATAGGCAGCCCATTGAGAACATAGCTTAATGCTGTACTTTCTGCATATTACCACCAGACAAGATTTACCAAAATGGAGTTTTACTTTCTATCATTTACATTGTAAAAACTACAGAATTGAAATATAAAATCTTAGTTACATATGCCACTCCTCCATACACCAACATGCTGAGGGTCCTGCTTCAGGTGAGGTTCCTTGATTGACGATATTCTGTATACCTCCATGTGCCAAGAGCGTGAGCCGTCCCTGAGGACATGAGAGTTTCACATTTATTTTCATTTGCTTCACATAGTAACTGATATGGTTTGGCTGTGTCCCCAAACAAATCTCATCTTGAATTGTAGATCCTATAATTCCCAAGGGTTATGGGAGGTACTGGGTGGGAGATAATTGAATCACGGGGGCAGTTTCTCCCACACTGCTCTCCTGGTAGTGAATAAGTCTCAAGAGATCTGATGGTTTTATAAGGGGTTTCCCTTTTCATTTGGTTCTCATCCCCTCTTTGCCTGCCTCTTTTTTCTTTATAAATTACCCAGTCTCGGGTATGTCTTTATCAGAAGCATGAAACCGGACTAATATAGTAACGATTTTACTATTTATATGTGTGCCATAATATCATGTCATATACCTTAAATATACACAACAGAAGATATTTTTTTAAAAAACAAATTTCACATATCAGAACCTCCTAGACCTCACCCTATGCAACTCTACCTTTTGCTGATTCTGATTTGTATCCTTTTGCTATAATAAAATGTAAATGCATGTATGACACTATCGATGAGTTCTGTGAGTTGTGTCAGTGAATGATTGCACCTGAAGGTGTAGTGAGAAACCCCAAGTTTGTAGCCAGCTGGTCAAAAGTGAAGATGTCCTGGGAACCCCCAAATTTGCAGCTGGTGTCTGAGGTGAGGGCAGTGCCCTGCATCTGTGAAATTCAGCCTGACTCCAGGTAGTTAGTGTCAGAAGTCATTTTTCTGATCTCACAAAAGTGGTATTGGCTACTGACCTGGACTCACTGAAACACGTGTTTTGGGAAGAGAAAGAATGAAAGGGTGAGACACAAATACTCATTGATTCCTGAATGGCTACCTGGTCCCTAGTGACCTGTGATATAAAATTGCAGCTGTGCAGTGATCAGTTATGATATAAGTTGAGGATCTCTGTTTTCTGATTGCTAACTCATCTTAACTGATAAGAGTTAAGCGATGGAATTTGTCTTTTTTTTGAGACAGAGTCTTGCTCTGTCACCCAGGCTGGAGTGCAGTGGCACGATCTTGGCTCACTACAGCCTCCACGTCCCGGGTTCAAGTAATTCTCCTGCCTCAGCCTCCAGAGTAGCTGGGACTACAGGCACATGCCACCACTTCTGGCTAATTTTTGTAGTTTTAGTAGAGACAGTTTCACCATGTTGGCCAGGCTGGTCTCAAACTCCTGACCTCAAGTGATTCACCCACCTTGGCCTCCCAAAGCATAGAGATTACAGACATGAGCCACTGAGCTGGGCCAGCAGTGGAATTTAGAAAAGAGAGACCCAGCTCCTAAGGGAGCTGGCTCATTGTAATGCATCAGAAAATGCAAAGTAACAAGAAAGAGCAAAACATGCAATTCTTTGCTTATTGTGATCCATGGTAGCTAAAATCAAAGAAATAGACAAGCCGAGCTTAGATTCTGGCTGGCCTGACTACACAGCCTGAGGACTTGGGATCATCATGGAAAGGATGTGTTGGGATAGATCCTGATGCTGGATCAAGTTCAGATGCTGGCCCACCAGAGATATAGCCACTAGCCTCAAAGCCATTTCCAAAAGGAAAGGTTATGCTGAAACTTGGACAGTGAAGAAGACTGGTGTAGTTCCTAAGAGAATGGGGAAAAATGAAGAGGGTGAAATAAAAGAGAAAGAGAAAGGATGTCAGGGATCTCATCCCAGCAGGGTGGAAATCTTTAAATGCCTATAAAGAAATGGAGTGAATAAAGCAGATGTTCATGGGCCAAAAAAAGCTCTTAATGCAGCACTCTTAGGATTTGGGACGGGAGCCCCTGCTGTTCCTCTAATATTGAAGGGTCTGCTTCATTCACCCTAGTTTGATGGAATTAAGAAATATTACCTCAGATCACCTGCCATGATGATCCCACAATCTAATCAGTACAAGGATTGACAAAAGGACCTGAGTTCCTTGAATGAATTCAGGTAGTTGGTGTCAGAAGTCATTTCCAAAAGGACAAAATCCCTTGATGAGGTGAGGGAACTCAGGTACAGAGAATGTTTAAAATCGTAGAAGGTGAAAGAGAGGCCGGGGCAATCATCCAAGACTGCCCAGACCCCCAGGTGAGCCCTCCTGCCGTTCTACATGCCATGATCTTAAGCACTGGAAAACACAGGTTTCAATCCATAGTTTGCAGAGGAACAGAAACCATCTCATTTAATTGATAAAAGAGTTGAGAAAAACTCATTTACCCTATTGTCTTTGTGCAAATAGAATTTGGATAGAGCTGCCCATGCTGAGGATGAGCATGGTGCGGGGTAGGGGAGAAGGTGGGAAGTGACAGAGATTCCATACAAACACACTACAGGAAAAGAAGAGAGTGGAGGAATCAATTCAGGTAGAAAACATAGCTCAAGAAAAAGAACGGTTTTATGCCATGGAAGAATCTAACAGAAATACTTTAATAAGGTAAAAACCTCAAAGCTGCAAAGATACAACAACAGAAATATGTGAAAAGAGAGACTGTAAAGCTAAGGAAAAGAACTGAAGGTCACAACACAATATCTGAACTGATGAACTGGAAAGTAATTATAGTTGAGAGTTGAGTTATAGACATAGAGGAAAGAGCTGCCGTGATCTCAGAGAATGCAGACGAAAAAAAATCAAAGATGCAAGAATTAGACAAGATAATGTATGGAGAATCCTAAAGGACAATTGGTATCTGTGAGGCAGGGAACCTAACAAATAGAATATAAAAGATATTTAATTATTATAAGAGGAAATTTTCCTGAAAGGAAAAAATGAATCTGTAGCTCCCAGGAAAAGTGACATAGAGTGACTGAGACACAGGTATTGCCTGGTTAATGTGCTTAACTTCAAGGATGAAGAAAGAATTCTTCAGGCATACATTTAGATGTATATGCAAAGAGTTTGGGAAAATTTGACTAGCCTTGTTCTTCTTCAAAGCATCAATAAGTCAACGGGAGACCTTTGCATGGCTACAAAAGACTGAGGGCAAGAAGGTGTTACCTGTTACCTAAAAATATAATCTCTCTCCAAGGAGTTCTTCAAGAACAAAGGCAAGAGGCAAAGTTTCTCAAATATGAAGGGACTTGGGGAGTGAAGCACTACTGAAAAAATTATTTGATCACAGCCATTCAAGGAATAAAACAAAATGACTGATACTTACCAATGAATAAATTTAAACAGACTGGGAACGGTGGCTCACACCTGTAATCCCAGCACTTTGGGAGGCCGAAGCAGGCAGATCACTTGAGGCCAGGAGTTCAAGACCATCCCGGCCAACATGGTGAAACCCTGTCTGTACAAAAAAAAAAAAATACAAAAATTAGCCGAGTGTGATGGTACATGCCTGTAATCCCAGCTATTCAGGAAGATGAGGCACAAGAATCACTTGAACCTGGGAGGTGGAGGTTGCAGTGAGCCGAGATCGTGCCACTGCATTCCAGCCTGAGTGACAGAGCAAGACTCTGTCTCAAAAAAAAAAAAAAAAATTTAATAAAGAATTAACACTAAACAGCCATGAGGAATACGGTTACACTCCTTGGCAATTTACAAATAATAAAATAATTGGAGATAGGAGATGATAGAAGAGCAAGATGGGAGAAGAACTCATTTTCTTGCCTTTTTTAGCAGAAAAAAAGTAAACACTGTTTAAAAGTGAAGACATGATGTGAGCAATAGGGATTACTGGAATACACTAGAGTGAAGTGGTGATTAGTCACTTCATTATTGTCATGTGGAAATGTCGGCCAAGGTGATTCTGATGAGACGTCATATTTAAAATCTTGGTTGATAATTCTAGATGACAGGGAGCATCTAAAGGATTTTAGGCAGAGGAGTGACATACAAAGGTTGCATTTTTAAATTATTCCCCATGCCTGCTGTGATATGAGCCTCCAGGATTCAAGGAAAATTTGAAGAGAACAAGATGGTGGCAGGACAACCAGCTGGGAGCACCAGACCAGCTGTCCAGGTGAGAAGAGGAGGGCTATGGTGAGTCGGCTGGACTGTGTTGATTGGGGATTAAGGAGTGGAGTCAAGGTGGACTCCCAGGTTTCAGCTTAGGAGGCGAGGTGGCATTAGCAAATGACACAGAGAGCACAGAATGAGACAGATACATGACCAAGAAAATGTGACAAAATATTAATAATTGAGGAATATGCACATACACACACACACGTGGAGGCTAACATTTAATGTGAAACAATTTCGGACTCACAAAATGTTTCCAGGAAAAAAAAAATCTCTTCTATATCCTTCACCCATATTCCCCAATTACTAATACTTTATCACATTTACTTGGTCACTTATCTGTCTATCATCAAGTCAACTTACTTTTTGTTGCATTTCAATGTAAGTTACCGTTATCGGTACACTTCACCCAAAACAATTCAAAATGCACACCATTAACTAGAGTGAGTATTTGTTTTTATTATTTTGAAGTAAAATTTATACATAGTGAAACGCTTACATCTTTAACATACTATTTGAAGAGTTTTGACAAATATATAAACTCTCGTCAATATATACTCTTGTCAATATATAGAGTATTCCACCACCCCAAAACATTTCCTGAAATCTCTACCCATTACTGCCTCTACTCCACCTGGAAACGCAGAAAGGCGCAGCCCTATCTCTTGCACCCATAAGGACACTCACAGCATAGACTGGGAGAGGGCCAGCATCTCTGGACTGACTGCCCATCAGGGAGGGCTTAGGCCTCAGCCAGCTGCTGCAGCAACGAGAGAGTCCCATAGAGGGCAGACAGGGGCATCTTTGCTTCTACATCCCAGGTTGACCTGGGGTTATCCAGCTCCATCCTAAGGCCACACTCCTCCAGCAGGCCATAGGTGATGGCCAAACCCTCACTCTGGAGTGGGGCGAGGAGCTCAGGTTTGAGGGTGAAGGGAATGCTCCAGGGGTATCTGAAGTTTGGCTCCAGGATGCTCCTTACCTAGAAGAAAGATGATCAGGTTCTACAGACCAGCCTTTAAGATCAGGAAGAGAAGGCTTCTGCCCCAGTATCCAGGGGCCATGCAGGATAATAAAAGGAGCAAGAGCTTTGGGATCCAGAGGACCAGGAGTAACATGCTGGTCATACCCTACGATCCAAAGATCAAGTTATTGGAAATCAGGGAGCATTGGTTCCGCATCTATGAAATGGTGAAAATAAAACTCCCCTTGTAGAATAGTGGTGTTTTTATTTCTAAATGTATATGCATATATGTATGTATATAGTATATGCATATAAAGGTATGTTTTTATATACACATATACTTGGAGAGAGAAAAACAGAGAAATTAGCAAATCATAACAGTGTAACTAGAGCAGGAGTAATTAGCAAATGGTAACAGTGTGACTAGAGCAGGAATATTATATCCCCTTAGACCTCAAAGTCCTGTGCTCCTATATGGCTATTTTAGGCCTGTTGGGGAATGCTGCAGGGATTGCCATGGAAACTAAGACCCTCCTGAGGGAGGCTTATACCCACTGGACCAGGTCTCCAGAAGGACACTGTAGCCAAGGATTCCCCAGTGGCCACCCTGTGATCTGGACTCCCCTCCCAGCAAAAACCTGTATCATCTCTCTTTCCTCAGAATCATTCTTCTTATCTCTGGTTCCCTCACCCTCTTCCCTGAACTTCTGGCCCCTGGGAAGTTCTCACCAGCTCCTGTTGCTGAAGCAGGATCCTCTTCTCCACGGAACAGGCCAGCAAATCGTGTTGGAAGTCACTCAGCACTGAGGGTGGGGGACATGTGGGGAAAGACAGTAGTGAAGAATCCAGATTTTTCCTCCCACCATAAAGCAGGAGACCCCCTGAGAGAATAACTCCCAGGCAGAGGAATAAAACCCATTAGACTTGAAGGTCAAGCTCCCTGCCCTGGGAAGCCCTTCAGAATGGTCTCCAGGATGCTAAATAAGAGGGACCAGAGGATGGGATTCAGGGGCTGAAAGCTGGAATCACCCACCTCCAATGATCTGTGGATGAACATAAACTGGTGACTTCCTAGGCCTTAAACTCAATTCTGTATCATATGGCAAGTTATCACAGTGAGCCCTCTGACCTTAGAGAGAGCTGTGATGTAAGGACGAAAGATCATGGCATTCAAAGGGCTTTGGAGACACGGCATCTAACACAGCTTTTTGCAGGTCCTGGGGACCAATCTTATGATTCTCCCATTTTTCCCTTTAATTACTCTTACCCATTATGGCTTCAAGGAGATAAAGAATGGGGTCCTTTGGGTTAAACCATGCATGGTTTGAATCCTGTTGAAGTTTCTTTAGGATGGCACCACCAGGGCCATCCAAATGACCTGAGCTGTCCAATTCCAGCTATAGAAGACAGGTATTATTGTTAATAATAATACTAATAACAGTAACGTTATATAATTTGCCTGTGTCTACTGGTGATAACCAAGGGGTAGGCATGAGGGTTCTCTACCTCCCCCAGGGGATTCCAAGCAGCCTCAGTAGTGGGGGCGACTCTTCCCTGGCCCATTGTGCCCGGCACCAGAGTCCCCAGTCTTTCTCATTCCCCTGGCATCTTGCTTATTCTTCCTCTTCCATGTAACTTGGGAGTCATATCTCCTAACCAATCCCATTTACAGCTTTTACCAGACCTATGCAACTGTGGAGCCCCTCACCATGTTCATCAGGTCCTGTAGAGCCCCTCTGTCTCTGAGCATGGCCAGGATACTATAGAACACGACATTCTGAACATCCTTTGAGAGCTGAGCCAGTGTCTTTATTTTCTGGAAAACCTCCTCTTGTAGATGCTTGAAATCTGCTCTCAGGCATCAACGCCGACCAGAAAGTGGGGACAAGTCTTTGATTAGAACATCCTTGGAATGACAGCCTGTTTGCACGAATATGAACCAAACTCCTCTATCCCTTTCAGCTGCTAACCAAAATTGTCTCTGCTAATGGCATGCTTGAGCTTTGTGGATAGAGCTGGCATAAAAAGCTAAAAAGATGGACAATCCAGTGTTCTGAAAAGGGGAAATAGGGTACTGGGGGCAGAGATTGAGATTCTGAAAAGACATCATCACAAATGGAAGAGAATGACAAAGTGGTCATTTCTGGGACATGTCAGGAATACTGTAAAATCTAGCATTGGGCCTTAGAGGTGAAAAACTTAGGTGCTCTGGAATCAGTTTCCATATTGGTTAAATGGGATGTTATGAGGATTAAAAGAGTTTATGTAGGCCAAGCATGATTGCTCACACCTGTAATCCCAGCACTTCGGGAGGCTGACATGGGGGGATTGCTTGAGGCCAGGAATTCAAGACCAGCCTGGTCAACATAGTGAGACCCCATCTCAAAAAAACAAGAGAGAGAGAGAGTTTATGTATGTAAGGCACTTGGCACATGTAAGCTACCCTTATTATCATGCAATTTTGCCAGTATCCTCAATGTTTATGAAGAATTAACCAAGGGGTGGATGTTGAGGGCCCTCTGTCTCTCCCAGGAGACATCTGGCTCCCTCAGGGTGATCTGCTTGGGATGAGAGATCACTGGATTGGAAGCTCCAAAGAGGCAAGAATTTGTCTGCTTGGTTCACAGCCATAACTTTCAGGTTCAGAATAATTCTTGTTGTCCAATAAGTCCTTAATAAATGTTTGTTTGTTTCATGAGCAAAGTGCAAATTTGGAAGTGGACCTCAGTTTCTGACTTGCATAGAAACCACCAACTTGGGTGCTCAGACTTGCAGCTCCCACTCAGAAGCCCCAGGTTCCCCCTTAATAAATACTTACTTTGCCAGAAGCGTTCCTCTATTCTTCCTAGAAGGAGAATCAAGTCATCATCTCACTTCCTCATCCCCCCAAATTTGCTTTTCAGATGTTTTGGAGGGTTCTGCTCTCCTACCACCTCCTCCCTCTTACTTAACTTCTTCCTGCCCCCATTCCCATTCATCCCTCCATGTTCTCAGCTTTCTGGACCCTTCCCATTCCACATGACCAAGGGCCAGGCCCCAGGGCGGTGGTGGCAAAGGCGAGGCAGGGGCAATCTGCCCTACTTACCCCATGTGTGCAGGATGGGATCCCTACCCCCACCTCCAGCAAACTCACACTCACCTACTGGGAGGATGTGAACTTGTTCGTATTCTAAAAAAAGAAATGAAATTCCTCACCAAAGAGGCTCAAAGACTAGATTTCTCCAACCTTCTGCCCTTCTTTCCCTGAACCACTCTTCTCTATCTGTTCCTGCCCTTTTCCCAAGAGGCCAGACCCCAAGACCTTGGGTAATAGCACCAAAGGCAATCAGGTGGTTTTTTGTTGTGCAGATTGTCCTGGAAGGGGAGGGCCAGATTCCACTCACTTGGCAAATGCCCGCTCAAAAATTGCTGTGTCAGAAATAGCTCTGGAAAGAGAAAGAAAAGTGTTTACTCACCAAACATTAGTCTACCCCTACTTTTCCTCTTCTACTTCTTTCCCTCTTGGTCTCACCTCTAACTCCTCTATCCTCCCCTTATTTCTCACATGTTCCATCAGTTCAGTTAAAAAACTTCCCCAGAGAGATGGATCCCCAGGCAGCCTCTTTCCCCAACAGACTCACACCTATCCCAATGTTCAAAGGAGAAAGGCTGGTTTCCCTGTGGCCCCAGGGGACAGTGGCTGGGTCAGAGGAAGGGGACAGTTGCAGGAAATGGAGGAGCATGACTGGGGGAATGTTCTCTGTGGGTCTGTGTGGGCTGAGCCCAAGCAGGGCTCTTGTGGGAATCCAAAGGGGGTCAGGGATCAGCAGTGCCTAAGTTCTAGGCAAAAAAACACTGCCAGAGGAGGATGAGCAAGATGGTGCAATAGAAGCCTACATGGTTCATACACCCCACATAAACACCAAATTTTAACAACTATCTGCACAAAGAAAAGCACCAACATAGAAGTAAAAATCAGGTGAGCAATCACAGTACCTGGTTTTAACTTCATATCATTGGATGAGGCATTGAAGAGGGTTGGAGAGATGGTATGAAATGATGGTAGCAACCCCTCACTCCTCGCAGCACAGTAGCCTACCATTTCGGAAATTTCGTACTCTTGGGAGAGAGGGAAAGCAGAGTGACTGGGTAACTTTACATTGAACTCAGTACTGCCTTGTCATAGCAGAGAGCAGAGCCAGGCTGGGCTCAATCAGTGCCAGTGCACGAAGGGAGCATTTGAAGAAGACCCACTCAAAGAGGAATTGCCCATTCCTTCTTTCAGAACTCAAGTTTCTTGGCAAGCCTCGCAAATGCCAGCCAAAGAGCTCTGGAGTCCTAGGTAAACTTAAAGGTCAGTCTAGGACAGAAGGACTGCAATGTTTAGGCAATTTCTAATGCTGAGCTAGGCTCAGAGCCAGAGGACTAGAGTGACATGTGACCTAAAGAGACACCAGCTGGGGTGACTAAAAAAAGGTGCTTGCGCTACCCCACCCCCAATCTCAGGCAGTGCAGCTCACACAAATGAAAGTGTCTCATTCCCTTTGTTTAAGTGAAGAGAGTGAAGAGTACAGAGGATTCTGTCCCGCATCGTGGATACCACCTCAGCCACAGTAGGATAGGAGACTGGGTAGAGTTGTGAGGCCCCCATTCCAAGCCCTAGCTCCTGGACAACATCTCTAGACACCCCTGGGTGAAAAGGGAACCTACTGCCTTGAAGGGAAGAACACAGTCCTGGCAGAATTCATCATCTGCTGAATACAGAACCATTGGGCCCTAAATAACCAGCAGCAGTACCCAGGTGGTATGTAGTGGGCCTTGGGCTCTGAGATTTGCTAACTAAATGTGTGACTCAGCATATTCCCAGCTGTGGTGGCTATGGTGAAAGACTCCTTCTGTTTGAGAAAAGCAGAGGCAAAAGTAAAGAGGAGGCTTTGCCTTGCATCTTAGGTACCAGTTCAGCCACAGTGGTGTAGCGCACCAAGCAGGCTCTTGGGGCCCTCAAGACCAGGCCTAGGGTCTTCAACAGCATTTCTGGACCTGCCCTGGGCCACAGGAGAGCCCACTTCCCTAAAGGGTGAGACCCAGGCCAGACACCATTTACCACAAGCTGACTGATGAGCCCTTGGGCTGTCAGCAAACATATGCAGTGGCCTGGCAGAACCCCTCATGGGCCGGTGGTAATGGTGGCCACAGAGAGAGCTCCTCTACCTGTGAAAAGGGGAGGGAAGAGTGGGGAAAACTTTGTCTTGTGATTTGAGTGACAGCTTAGCAGCAGTAGAGCAGAACATAAGGTAAATTTATAAGACATTTTACTTCAATCCCTAGCTCCCAAACAGCATCTCTGTACCCACCCAAGGCCTGGGAAAACTCACTGCTCTGAAGGGAAGTGAAAAAATCTCACTGGCTTTGTCACCTGCTGATTGTAGAGCCCTAGGGCCTTCAGTGAACACAGGTAGTAGCCAAGTAGTGGTTACAGCAGGCCTTGGGTGAGACCCAGTGCTGTGCTGGCTTCAGGTCTAACCCAGTGCAGTGCCAGTGGTGGTGGCCACAGGGGTGCTTGCATCACCACACTCCCAATTTCAGGTGGCTCAGTACAGAGAGAGAGAGACCCCATTTGTTTGGGAGAAAGTAAGGGGAAAAAACAAGAGTCTCTGCCTGGAAATCCAGGTAATTTTTCTGGATCTTATGCAAGACCACCAAAGCAGAACCTCTATGAGTCTGCAACAACCACAGAGATATCAAACAGGAAGACCAAGTCCCTTTGAATACCTGGAAAGCCTTCTCAAGGACAGGCACAAACAAGCCTGAGAAGACTAAAATAAATACCTAATTCATCAATGCCTAGATACCAAAAAACATCTACAAGAATCAGGATCATCCAGGAAAACATGACCTCACCAATGAACGAAACAAGGCACCAGGGACAAATCCTGGAAGAAAAAGAGACATGTGACCTTTCAGATGAAGAATTCAGAATAGTATTTTGAAGAAACTCAAAGGAATTCAAGATAACTTGAGAAAAAATTCAGAATTCTATCAGGCACATTTAAAAAAGAAATTGAAATAATTAAAAAGAATTAAGCCAAAATTCTGGAGTTGAAAAATGCAGTTGACATACTGAAGAATGTCTGAGAGTCACTTAATAATAGACTCAATCAAGCATAAGGAAGTATTAGTGAGCTTGAAGACAGCCTATTTGAAAATATACGGTCAGAGGAACCAAAAGAAAAACGAATAAAAAACAATGAAGCACACACATATGATCTAGAAAATAGCCTCAGAAAGACAAATCTAAAAGTTGACCTTAAAGAGGACACAGAGAAAGAGATAGGGTAAGAAAGTTTATCCAAAGGAATAATATTAAAGAATTTCCCAAACCTATAGAAAGATACCAACATTCAAGTACAAGTAAGTTATAGAACACCACGCAGATTTAACCCAAAGCAGACTACCTCAAGGTGTCTCATAATCAAACTCTCAAAGATCAAGGATAAAGAAAGGATCTTAAAGCAGCAAGGAAAAAGAAACAAATAGCATACAATGGAGTTGCAATATGTCTGGCAGCAGACTTTTCACTGGAAACCTTACAGGCCAGGAGAGAATGGCATCACATATTTATATTGCTGAAGAAAAAAAAAACCTTTTATCCTAGAAGAGTATAACTGGCAAAAATATCCTCCAAGGATGAAAGAGAAATAAAGACATCTCCAGACAAACAAAAGCTGAGTAATTTCATCAACACCAGACCTGTCTTATAAGAAATGTTAAAGGGAGTTCTTCAGTCTGAAAGAAAAGGACATTAATGAGCAAGAAGAAATCATCTAAAGATACAAAACTCACTGCTAATAGGAAGCACATGGAAAAACATAAACATTATAACACTATAATTATGGCATGTAAACTATTCTTAAGCAGAAAGACTAAATGATGAATCAATCAAAAATAACTATAACAACTTTTCAAGACATAGTACAATAAGACATAAAGACAAACAACAAGAAGTTAGAAAGTGGGAATGTAAAGTGTAGAGTTTTTACTTTATTAGGTCTCTTTTTGCCTATTAATTCATTTGTTTATGCAATCAATGTTAAGTTCTCATCAGTTTAAAATAATGGGTTATGAGACAGTATTTGCAAGTCTTACAGTAACCTCAAATCAAAAGACTTACAATGGATACAGAAAACAAAAAGCAAAAAAATAAAACACCATCAGAGAAAATCACCTTCACTAAAAGGAAGGCAAAAAGGAAGAAAAGAAGGCCAGAAAACAATAACAAAATGGCAGGATTAAATCCCTATTTATCAACAATAACATTAATTGTAAGTGGACTAAACTCATCAATCAAAAGATGAAGAGTGGCTGAATGGATTAAAAAAAAAAAACAAGATTCCATGATCTGTTACCTACAAGAAACACACTTCATCTATAAAGATACACATAGACTGAAAATAAAGGGATGGAAAAAGATATTCCATGCTAATGGAAACCAAAAAAAAAGCAGAAATAGCTATACTTACATCAGACAAAATAGATTTCAAGACAAAAACTGTAAGGAGAGACAAAAAAAGGTCATTATATAAAGATAAGGGGGTCGATCTAACAACAGGATATAATGATGGTAAATATATATGCACTCAACACTGCAGTACCCAGATATATAAAGCAAATATTATTAGAGCTAAAGAGAGAGATATTATTAGAGCTAAAGAGAGAGAGAGCTAAAGAGAGATTATTAGAGCTAAAGAGACAGTAATAGGTGGAGATCTCAACACCCTACTTTCAGCACTGAACAGATCTCGCAGAAAGAAACTCAAGAAAGAAGCATGAGACTTATTCTGCACTATAGAGCAAATAGAGCTAATAGATACTTAGAGAACATTTCATCTAAAAGCTGCAGAATACACATTTTTTTCTCCTCAGCACATGGATCATTCTCAATGATACATCATATGTTAGGTTATAAAACAAGCGTTAAAACATTCCAAAATATTGAAATAATATCAGCCATCTTCTCTGACCACAATGGAATAAAACTAGAAATCAACAATAAGAGGAATTTTGGAAACCATACAAATACATGGAAATTAAACAATATGCTCCTGAATGACCAGTGGGTCAAGGAAAACATTAATAAGGAAATTGAAACATTTCTTGAAACAAATGAGAATGGAAACACAACATACCAAAAGCTGTGGGACAAAGCAAAGCAGTACAAAGAGGCATATTTATAGCTATAAGTGCCTACATCAAAAAAGAAGAAAAACTTCATAAAAAACTACCTAATGATGCATCTTAAAGAACTAGAAAAGCAAGATCAAACCAAACCCACAATTAGAAAAAAAAGAAATAATAAAGATCAGAGTAGAAATAAATGAAATTAAAGTGAAGAAAACAATACAAAAGATCAATGAAACAAAAAGTTAGATTAATGAAACAAAAAGTTGGCTTTTTGAAAAGATATACAAAATTGACAAAACTTTAGCCAGAACAATAAAAAAAAATGGAGAGGGCACAAATAAAATCAGAGATGAAAAAGGAGACATTACAACTGATACAGCAGAAATTTAAAGGATCATTAGTGGCTGCTATGAACAACCATATGCCAATAAATTGGAAAATCTAGAGAAAAATGATACATTCCTAGACACAGAGAACCTACCAAGATTAAACCATGAAGAAATTTAAAACCTGAACAGATCAGTAATGAGTAATGAGATAGAAGCTGTAATAAAAAGTCTCCCAGTAAAGAAAAGCCCAGGACCTGATGGATTCACTGCTGAATTCTACCAAATATTTAAAGCAAAATATGAATACTAGTCCTACTCAAACTACTCCAAAAAATAGAAAAGAGAATACTTCAAAACTCATTCTATGAGGCCAGTATTACCCAGATACCAAAACTAAATTAAGATACATCAAAAAAAAGAAAAAAGAAACCCTATAGGCAATATCTCTGATGAATATTGATGCAAAAATTTTCAACAAAATACTAGCAAACCGAATTCAATGAAACATTAACAAGGTCATTTACAGCCAGGTGTCATGATCACACCTGCAATCCCAGCACTTTGGGAGGCCAAGGTGGCTAGATTACTTGAGCTCAGGAGTTTGAGACCAGCCTGGGCAACATGGTGAGACCATGTCTCTACAAAAAGATACAAAAATTAGCCAGGCATGGTGACACATGCCTGTAGTCCTAGCTACTTGGGGGCTGAGGTGGGAGGATCATTTCAGTATGTGAGGCAGAGATTGCAGTGAGCCATGTTCATGCCACTACCACTACAGCCTGAGCAACAAAGTAAAACCCTGTCTCAAAAAAAGAAAAGAAAAGAATTCATTATGAGCAAGTAAGATTTATCCCAGGGATGCAAAGATAGTTCAACATACACAAATCAATCAATGTGATACATTATATCAACAGAATGAAGGACAAAAACCGTATGATCATTTCAATTGATGCTAAAAAGGTATTTCATAAAGTTAAATATTCCTTCATGATAAAAACCCTTTAAAAACCAGGTATAGAAGAAAGATACCTCAACATGATAAAAGCCATATATGACAGAGCCACAGCTAGTTTCATACTGAGTGCGGAAAAATTGAAAGCCTTTCATCTTAGACCTGGAACATGACAAAGAGTTCCACATTCACTATTGCTGTTTAGCATAGTGCTGGAAGTCTTAGCTAGAGCAATCAGACAAGAGAAAGAACTAAAGGGCATCCAGATTGGAAAGGAAGAAGTCAAATCATCCTTTTTCGCAGATGATATGATCTTATATTTGGAAAAACCTATAGGCTCCACTAAAAAAACTATTAGAACTGATAAACAAATTCAGTAAAGTTGAGGAATATAAATTCAACATACAAAAATCAGTGGCATTTCTATATGCCAACAGTGAACACTCTAAAATAGAAATTTAAAAATTAATCTCATTGACAATAGGGATAAAATAAAACATCTAGGAATTAACTTAACCAAAGAAGTGAAAGGTCTCTACAATAAAAACTATAAAACACTGATGAAAGAAATTGAAGAAGACACCAAAAAAGTGAAAAGATATTCCATGTTCATGGATAGGAATAATTAAAATTGTTAAAATGTCTATACTCCCCAAAGCAATCTACAGATTCAATGCAATCCCTATCAAAACACCAATGACATTCTTCACAGTAAGAAAAAAAAATTCTAAAATTCGTATGGAAGCACAAAAGACCCAGAATAACCAAAGCTATCCTCAGCAAAAAGAACAAAACCAGAAGAATCACATTACCTGACTCCAAATTAAACTGCAGAGCTATAGTAACCAAAACAACATGATACTGCCATAAAAACAGACCCATAACCAATGGAACAAAATAGAGAACCTAGAAACAAATCTATGTACCTACAGTGAACCATCTTTGACAAAGTTGCCAAGCACATACAATGGAGAAAGGACAGTCTCTTCAATAAATGGTGCTGGGAAAACTGGATATCCATATCCAGGAGAATAAAACTAGACCCCTATCTCTTACCATATACAAAAATCATATCAAAATCATTTAAAGACTTAAATCTAAGGCCTCAAACTATGAAACTGCTAAAACAAAACATTAAGAAAACTCTGCAGGACAATGGTCTGGGCAAAGATTTCTTGAGTAAATACTCCACAAGCACTGGCAACTAAAGCAAAAATAGACAAATGGGATCGCATCAAGTTAAAAAGCTTCTTCACAGGAAAGGAAACAATCAACAAAGTGAAGACACAACCCACAGAATCTGAGAAAATATTTGCAAACTACCCATCTGAGAAGGGATTAATAACCAGAATATTTGAGAAGCTCAAATGACTATATAGAAATAAATCTAATAATCTGATTGAAAATGGGCAAAAGATGTGAGTAGACATTTCTCAAAAGAAGACATACAAATAGCAAACACACATATGAAAATGTGCTCAACATCACTGATCTTCTGAGAAATGCAAATCAAAACTACAATGAGATATTATCTCACCCCTGTTAAAATGGCTTATATCCAAGACAGGCAATAACACATGCTGGGGAGGATGCAGAGAAAAGGAGACTCTCATATGCCGTTGATGGGAATGTAAATTAGTACAATCACTCTGGAGAACAGTTTGGACCTTCCTCAAAAAACGAAAACTAGAGTTACCATATGATCCAGCAATCTCACTGCTGGGTATATACACCAAAAGGCAGGCAATCAGTATACCAAAGAGAGATTTAAGAACAAACATTGCAATACTGTTCACAATAGTCAAGATTTGGAAGCAAACTAAATGTCCATCAACAGAGGAATGTATAAAGAAAATATCAAACATATACACAATGGTATACTATTCACCCGTTAAAAAAAAGGAATGAGATCCTATTATTTGCAAAAACATTAATGAAACTGGAGTTCATTATGTTAAGTGAAATAAGTCAGGAATAGAAAGACAAACATCTTATGTTTTCACTTACTTGTGGGATGTAAAAATCAAAACAGTTGA
Source organism: Pan troglodytes (assembly GCF_028858775.2). Lineage (NCBI taxonomy): Eukaryota > Metazoa > Chordata > Mammalia > Primates > Hominidae > Pan > Pan troglodytes. The sequence goes on from NC_072405.2 coordinate 140,019,215, forward strand.
ACACATAGAGATAGAAGGATGCTACCTGAGACTGGGAAGGGTGGTGGGGGGTCTGGGGGAGAGGTAGGGATGGTTAATGGGCACATTTTAAAAAGCTAGAAAGAATGAATAATACCTAGCATTTGATAGCACAACAGGGTGACTACAGTCAAAATAATTTAATTGTACATTTTTTAAAAACTAAAAGAGTATAACTGGATTGCTTAGAACATGAAGGATAAATGCTTGAGAAGATGAATACTCCATTTTCCATTATGTGATTATTACACATTGCATGCCTGTATCAAAACATCTCATGTACCTTATAAATATATATACCTCCTATGTACTCATAAAAATAAAACAATAAAAAGACCAGGCTTTGGAACTCACCATCTTGAAAGGTTCTCTGTTCATCATCATCTGAGATGAGAATGGCTGAATGGAAAAGAAGAACTTCCATTAGGAGAATTGAGGTTATTCCTGCCTGAGTCTTTCCCATAGCCTGAACCTAGACCAGGGAACCCCTTATATCAAAACCACTGGGGTGCCTGTTAAATCTGACCACTGGCCTCACTCTGTGCCTTCTGAATCACTTTGAAAGGTGCCCTGGAACCTGCATTTAAATAAGCAATTTAGGTAATCACTTTGCCATCCAACATTTGGAAATTACCTTGATAGAGTAAAGGAACTCAGCTCCCTTTGACCTTCACTAGGTAGGATTGCCTCTTGCTGCCCTTTTCTTACTGATCTGCCTTACTTACCACTCTCAATTTGGCATCTTCTTGGATGATTTCACATTCTGTGTAGAGAAATATGCTGAGGTCTGAAATTCACCTAACACTAGAGTGTAAGTGTTCAACAGGGGAAAGAGCCTATGAAGAAGACAAAAAGTTGTATAAGGGTTGAAAAGTGTGAACTGAATGAAGTTAGAGGAAAAGCTAACCTCACAGCAGTGACTGCAAGTCATGTTCTGACTACTAGCGGGGAGAGTGGCGCTCCGCTATGTCAGATGCCTCACTGTAAAATGGAGATGAGATCTTCTCTCCCTAGCTGATGAAAGGAGTAGAGATACATGCCCAGCAATGTAACTGACACCAATTCATCTTCACCCTCTCCAGTTCATCAGGATCTTTCCCCTAGCTTGACAATAGGCTCAAGTCTTCACCATCTCATAAACCCCCTTCCCAAAGCTAAGTGTCCTCCTTTAGTTATCACCTCCTCCCACCTGTTGTCCCCTCACAGCCAACTTCCTTCAAGAATCAGCTACACACTGGGTCCTCACTTCCCCTCTTTGCATTCACACTTCAACCACTGTAGTTTATTCTCCAAAGAATCCACCTGGCTTCAGTCACCAATGAATATTGACCTGATTCTATCTGGATACTACCACATCATGTTCTGTAGGGTCTTCTTTTATCTGACCACATCATTTTTTGTTTGTTGTTGATGATGATGATATTTTGAAACTAGAGCTCCTTTTCTTTTCCTTCTATGTTAAAATCATCTTATCATTCACCATGACCTTTGATAGTGCCACCATCTCCTGGTGCCCTCAGCAGGACTCTCTGACCTCTCCTGAGAGTGGGAATCCCATTCTCACCCCTTCTCCTCATTAGAGAGCTGCTTTGGATATGGTCAGTCTTTCCAGAAGCCAGAGTCCTCTAACTGAAAGACTGGAGACAGTTCAGCCTCATTCTGTCTATGGCCACTGATGGGAGGTAACTGACATCAGGACACTCCCGTGACCATGTTGCAGTGAGGATACTATAGGTAGTAGAGTGTGAGAGTGAGTGTGGGAGAAGGAGGAGCTGAGCTCGATCTGTATTAGAATGAGCTCTAGCTAGGACTCAGCATTTGGGAAGGGAGAAAACAAGGACTCTGAGAGCCAGTTGTGTTCCCAGCACTCACCGTCACACCTAGGTATGCAACTGACACAGATGCTTCTGCCCACATGGAGTCTAAACCCAAAGTGTGTGTGGTCAGGAACTGTGCATTTTGAGGCTGATGAAGGAGGGAAAGATGTAGATAAAATTCAGGCTTATGTTCTTAGGACATCGTGTCTGCAGTTTTGTTTGTGATTGTGATGTTGTTACCTCATAGGACCTTAATGTGGGGTTATGGGTAACCTTGGGTAAGCCTCTGTGGCTGATGAGTTGCTGAGGGTACTTAAATGAATAAGGATGGTCAGGATTAGGGTTGGAATTTGCCCAGTGCTAACAACACTCCAAGATGAACAAGTTGGATTATTTTCCAGGTACGAGACTGTCTGTATCTGTCAATAGCAGCATTTCACCCAGGCCATGCTTGGAGGTGCCTCTGTGTGGTGAGATGGGTGTGTGCCCTGGACAGTAAGAAATGTGCATGCTTCTCCTTGGATAGGCAGAGCAGCAAAGATTGCATACTATGGTTATTTTCCTCTCATTTCTCTCTTAGGAGAAGCAGACACCCCCTCCACTACCATCTGCCTTGCTGAGCTCTGCTACTCCCACCTTTCTCCTTGATAACCAGCTGCTTTCTCTTATAAGCCATCACCATGCCTTTCTGCAGAGTCAGCGCCTTCTTCTTCACTCTGAGACTCTCTCCTTGGCCTTGACCCTGGGGAGAGAAACCAGACAATACGGTATTAAATGTATGTAATTTTAAAGGTCAGATGGCTCTAGAAAGCTCATTAGGAAAAACATCAGCATTCCCTGCTCTCATCCTCCCTACTGCTGACTTCTGATTTCCAATCACTGCTCTTTCTTCCTTATTTCATCCTGTGCTCATCTTCCCATTTTTCAATTTCATGTTGATATTGCCATGTTTTTATTTCTTTCCAGATTTAACTATTGATTCTCTCTTTTTGATTATGTTGAATTTGTTTTCCTTCTCTTTCATCGTTCCTTATTTCCCTTCTCCCATCTTCCTAAAATATTAAAATCCTAATGTTTAAGTTAATATTCACTGTTTATACTTGGGGAAAACTGCTTTTCCCCACTCCCGATCTTTCCTTTATCAGTTAACGTGATGTCCCTTTGCCTTGTCTGTCTCTTTACTCATTCTCTCCAGAGGAGATGGGGGACACATTTTTTTGAGACCTTGTACATCTAAAGACATTTTTATTGTACCTCTCACACTTGATTGATATTTTGACTGGACATAGAATTCTTGGCTGGAATTCTCTGGAATATGACTTTATGTCCCTTTTAGAAATATTTATGGTTGTCTTTTTGAGGTTAAGTGTTCTGAAAATTCACAGTTATGTTTTATGGGGTGGATCTATGTTGACTCAAGAAACCATGCCTTCAGTGGACACTTTCATTCTGGAAACACATTCTTTGGGTCTCAGAACCTTCCTTGTATTTCCTCCTGAAAGATTTTCCACATTGCATTATGTCTTTGTTCTCCCCTTCTGGAACTCGTATTATTCAGGAGTAGTTAAATCTCCTTGACTGATCCTCAAGTTTTGTTTTGTTTTCATTGAGACAGTGTCTCATTCTATCACCCAGGCTGGAATGCAGTGGCACAATCATGGCTCACAACAGCCACAACTTCCCAGGCTCAAGCAATTCTCCCACCTCAGCCTCCCAAGTAGCTGGAACTACAGGCATGCACCACCGCACCTGGCTAATTTTTTGTTTATATTTTGTAGAGACAAGGTCTCACTATGTTGCCCAGGCTGGTTTTGAACTCCTGAGCTCAAGCAATCCACCTGCATGAGCCTCCCAAAGTGCTAGGATTACAGGCATGAGCCACTGTGCCTAGCCTCCAAATTTTTTTAATGAATATTCTCCTGTCTTTTTGCTTACTTTTTCCTGGAAATTTCTTCGATTTTGCTTTTTGACCCTTCTATTTAAGAAAAAGAATAATAAATTTCTACTACTCTATTTTTAATTTCTAAGAGCTATAAATATCCTTTTTGCAAAGCATTATTCTTTCATGAAAATAAAATATTATCTCTTAAAGAGGATCAAGTATTTCTTACCTTCCTATGTTGTTTTTGTTTCCTCTAATTTCCTAATTTCAAAGTGTTTTTGTTTTGGGTTTTAGGCTTTCCTCAAGTGTCTGTGATGTTTTTTTCTGTTTTGTTAATGAGTGAAGCATGAAAGCTGTTAAATGTGCATAGGCAGGGCATGTTGAGTAGATGTTTCACTTTGGGGCAACCAGGCAGGGATTAAACTGTCTCTTTGGGGTCTCCAGTGGTTGGGGTTTTTTAAGTTATTTCTTTTGTACTGGTTAATTTTCTTAGGAAATAATTCTTCAATCTCCCGCCTAGGCTGTGTGTTGTAGGGGTAGAAAGGGTAGAGACGTGATGCCTGGAGCTGAATGGGGAAAGGGGCTCAATGTCCCCACTCTCAATGAGGACTTGCACTTATTTTCCTTTTCCATTATGGCTTCTCACTCCCACCCTTCACTGTAACTAGTCTCCCTAAATCTAGAACCCACAGGGAATAAGTTTTCCAGAAGGTCTTCTGCCAGAGTGGGTGAGGGTAGGTGCCTGGCTATGCAGAGGTGGGAAGGGATTTGGGCTCTGAGTGTTCCTTATAAAAATTCCCTGAAGTGATTATTACACATCGTATGGCTGTATCAAAATATCTCATGTACCCCATGAATGTATACATCTACTATATACCCACACACATTTTTTAAAAAATTAAAAAGATTTCCAGTCTATATTCCTACTTGCAGTCCCACCTACCCCCTATCTTCAGAGGTAGCTAGTGCCTCCGATTCCTGAACCTTTTGGGGGTTCTTGTTTCTAGACTTTCTTCCCTGCTGCAGGTGGGGGTCTACTATTCCTGCTTTCCAGGGTCTGTTACCATTTGTCCACTTTTTAGCAGTAACTCATTGGCATTGGGAAACTTAGTACACATATCGGGTTTCTTCTTTAGTTTTTAAAGCTCTTAAGTAAAGACAAATTACACAGACATATTGTAAAAGCACATTATAACACATATAAACTTTATAAGCCCTTGACCCATACTTAATCTGAATAGTTGATAAATGAATTTATTTATATTAAAAAATATTATACTTGGTTATTGTGAATGACTCATGTAAGTCACATGTGCTTGAAGATACTCTGATCTCACTCCTTGAAATATTTCTTATCAGGTTACCTTAGAGTTTAAAGTACTTTAACAACCGGGGTTTGGTGTTAGTGGTCCCTCATTTCTCCCAGCCATAAAACTAGACTGTATATAACACAGTGACCACTCATTTGAATTCTGCAGAATTTATCATTTACCCAAAGCAAAACACAATACTAAATAATTAAATATATTTCTGATTTTGTCAATACTGTATGACCCCGTATAGTAAAACACTGTAACGGAGGATATTAGAATATACTCTCAGATCAGAAGTCAGGATACATCGACATGTAAGAAGTGGGAAATAATGACTCCATCTCTTGTAATCCCTGGAAATAGAGTCCAGAGCCCCCTAGGAAATGAAGCTTGGCTGCCAGGACTGGCTGTATTTTTTGAATTTCAATCCCACTTCAGGACAACTTTATACCTTGCCATAGGTAATCCAAAGAGCAATTTTCCCTAAAATATTCACACTACTGCTATCGTACAGCACAGTATTGTTGATCAGTTCAACAGCCTCTGTCACCACGTACAGGTTGTCCCCTCTCCTCCGGCACTCCTTCAGAAATGATGGCTCTGGATCCAACAGTTTCCTGGGGATTTAAGGAAGGAGGACAAGAGTCAGAGTGGGAAAGTGATGGCTTTTCAGGTTACTCTGGGTGCCCTTCTCCCCAAGACCGGGGAGGGGTGCAATGGCTTTGGACCCTGACAGGTAAGTCACCAGTGGGTGGTAGGGCAGCAGAATGTTTTATCTGACATACAGGATAGAGGGGATCCCAACGATGGTGGTTCGGGTGTGAGAGTATATGTACCATATTGTTAAAGGCATCTGCATTTTACTAAATTATACTGGTCCTGTTAAGGGGTAACTTATAGAATTTTAGCACTAGGGTCTCTCAGAAAAAAAAGGGCTAGAAGCAGACAGGTCCAGATGATTGAGAACAGTCTTTAGGAGGTCCTGTTGTCAAAGCTGGGTATTCACACCGAACGTGTCAATTAGCACAATCAGGGTGGGCTGGGGAGCAGACAGATAAAGTGGAATGAAGCGGGAAGACTCTGCATGATTTCATGACCATTACGGATTTACTGTCCTTGGTGGGTGGATTGGTAGGGCTGACTTGATGATGTAGTTTCCAGGGATATATGAATGGTTTGAAGTACTGAAGGTAGATTTCATTTCTATTTCAGTTCCTTCTGAAGTTCAACCTTGATTCTACTCAAGGCACCCATGGAGTCAGTGTCCTGGGTAACAGTCATGTGGAATATTGAGGGATTCTTAATTGGCTTTTCAATAGAGAAGGTTACTGCGCACACAATATTAGGTTTTGTCATTGCTGTCTTCTTACCATGTCCTTAGATGCTATGTTATGTGACATCTACTTATCTTCCAAGCTTCATGTTGTATCTCCTTTATCTTGGTTGTCTAAGCTTCCAACTCACTGACCTTGCCCCTTATCCTGAAAACACCAAGCTCGGTGTTTCACCCTTCATTAGAAGGGTAAGAGTAAGAGTTTTACTTTGGCAGCATCACCCCTCCCCCAGGCGCCACCACAACATGAATGGAGTTCCCCTGGGCCGATGAGCTCTTCAACGGGAAAAAGAGAGCCAAAGTAGATATCTAGCTTCAAACAGCGTTCCAAAGCGCATCCTAGGAGGTCCAGCTCTGTCCCATGTCACAGAGAACATTGAGGGCATCGGCAGGACTAGACCACCTGGGGTCACCTAGAAGCAAAGAAGTGGTCAAGGCTTCAGCAATCACTGCATGGATCTTGGCAGTGACACTACATTCCTACTAGCAGTGGCACCCAATCAGAGAGACCAGCCAGCAACTTGCCTGCCTGCAGACCCAAGCCAACAAATTTGTCTGGCCAGGAAGTATGGTAGGCAGTTTCTGTCTGGCTTGCATCCTTAACCAGTGGTATAGCCTCCCTGTGGAGGTCAGCCTCAGAGCCCAACCTAAGTTCCTTGTGAGACCGGAAAGCCAGCCAGCAACCCTGCCTAACTGTGGAGCACAGCCTCTGGCCCCAACTGACCAAGGATCCTCCACAACAACTCTGCCCAGCCTCAGGGCCAAGCCTAAGACTTTGCCCAAATAGGGAGGCCAGCCAGCAACCACACCTAACTGCAGAGCACAGCCTCTGGCCTGGCCTGACCAGGAAGTCCAAACAGTGACCCTTTCCAAATTCAGAGCCCAGCCCCAGGCCCCACTCAAGCAGAAAGTAAAGCTAGTGACTCTGCCTAACTGTGGAGCATAGTCTGTTACCCTGCCTCATGAAGGAGCCTGATCAAGAACCCAACACAGCCTTGAAGCTCTGCCTGTAACCACACCCAAATGTGGGACACAGGCTACAAACCCAGCCAATCTGGGAGTTCATAGTGACCCTGACTGACCATGGAGCAAACTGAGTAGCCCTACCTGGATCAAGTTCCCAGCCAGTGACCCAGCACAAACACACAGTTCAGCCTGTGTCCCTACCCAAACACGGAGCCCAGCCTGTGGCCTGCCCAACTACAAAGCACAGCCTGAGACCACCACCAATTACAAAACCTAGTCAGTGGCTCCATCTGAATATGGCATTCAGCCAGCATCACACCCAGTCAGGGAGCACTTCATGGGCCCCTACCCAACCAGGGAAAATTTCAGAGCCCAGCCTGAAGCCCTGCCCAATTATATACCCTGAACAACAGTACCACAAGGAGCACAGGCTGCAACAACATCTGACAAGAGGTGATTGTGGGGTCCAGCCAGTGGTCCTACTTGACCACAAAGCCAGTCAAAATCCCCACCCTATGAAGGAGCCCAGCCAGTAGCTCCGCCTGAATGCAGAGCCCAGCCAACAGCTCATCCTGATCATAGAACCCAGCCAGTGATCCAGCCCGACCATGGAGCACAGCCAGCAGTTCCACCTCAGAGTACGGGCAGTGGCCGCATCAACTAGAGAGTGTGAGCAGCAAGCCACACTTATTCATGAACACTAACAGCCAATCCATCTAGAACCAAAGGTTGGACTGACTGGTGAAGGTCTATCTCTACTGATATGAACCTGTTAAGGCTAGAAGAGGTGGCTGCTGCCTCAAAAGCACAAAAAGAAATGCAAGATACAAGGATTATGAGGTATTAGGAAAATGTTATACCAGCAAAGGAAACTAATAAAGCTCCAATGACTGACTCTAAAGAAATGGGAGATCTATAAACAAACTGACAAAGAATTCAGAAGTTCAATGAACTACAAGAAAATACAGATAGACAACTAAACAAAATTAAGAAAACGATACACAAAATTAGTTCCACAAAGAAATAGAAACCATTTTTTAAAAATCCTGCAGATAAAGAATACAGTAACTAAACTGAAAAAAGTTTAGGAAAGTTTCAACAGCAGATTCAATCAAGCAAAAGGAAGAATTAGTGGACTCAAAGACAATTTGAAATTAACCGGTCAAAGGGATAAAAAGAAAACAGAATGCAGAGTGAAAAAAGATATATGGCACTTATGGGACACCATCAAGTGAAACAAAAAAATATTCTCCAGAAACATAAGAGAGTGAGAAAGAGATAAAAAGCTTATTTGTAGAAATAATGACAGCCAGGGCCAGTGGCTCATACCTATAATCCCAGCACTTTGGGAGACCAAGGTTGGAGGATCACTTGTGTCCAGGAGTTCAAAACCAGTCTGAGAATAATATTGAGACCACATCTCTCCAAAAAATAAAAATTTAAGCAGGTTGGTGGCACACACCTGTAGTCCTAGCTACTCAGGAAGCTGAGGTGGGAGGATCACTTCAGCCCAGGAGGTAGAGGCTGCAGTGAGCCAGGATCTTGCCACTGCACTCCAGCCTGAGTGACAGAGCAAGACCCTGTCACAAAGGAAAGGAGAGGAGAGGAGAGGAGAGGAGAGGAGAGGAGAGGAGAGGAGAGGAAAAAATGGAAACTCCCAAATTTTGAGAGAGAAGTGGGCATCAAAATTTGTGACACTAAAAATTTCCCAAATAGGTTGAACCCAAAAGGGTCTACACCAAGACACGTTATAATTAAATTATCAAAAGTCAAAGATAAAGAGAAAATATTGAGAGTAACAAGAGAAAAGCTACTCATTACATACAGGGGAGTATCTAAGAGACAATCGCAAATTTCTTAGGAGAAATCTGGCTAAGAAAGGATGACATATTCAAGATACTGAAAGAAAAAAACTGTCTTAGTCTGTTTTCTGTTGCTATAAGAGAATATGACAGACTGGCTAAATTATATATAACTGAAGTTTATTTGGCTCATGATTCTGGAGGCTAGGAAGTCCTCAGAGCATGGCACCAGTATTTGGTGAATGTCATCTCATGGAAGATGGTGAAAAGCAGAAGCAAACACACAAGACAAAGAGAATACAAGGGCTGAACTTCACCCTTTTGTCAAGAGCCCACTCCCACAAAAACTACCCAACTCCCACGATAATGATATTAATCCATTCATGAGGGCAGAGCACTTATGGCCCAATCACCTCTTAAAAGCCCCACCTCTTAATACTGTTACAATGGCAACTAAATTTCATTAGGAGTTTTGGAGGGGACATTCAAACCACAGAAACTGCCAAACAAGAATAAAAAACTCAGTTGTCCTTCAGAGATAAAAGAGAGATAAAGACTTTCCCAAACAAAAGCTGAGGAAGTTCACCACTAGATCTGCCTTACAAGAAATGCAAAAGGGAGTTCTTCAAGTTGAAATGAAAATATGTTAATTAACAACGTAAAACACATGAATGTGTAAAATTCATCAGTAAAGGAAAATATATAATCAGAGTCAGAATTCTGTAATATTCTAAATGTGGTATATAAATGATTTTCAACTCTGGTATAAAAATGTTTTACATATATTAAAAATAACTCTATAATAATTTCTTATTAGATATACAATATAAAAATATGTGAATCTTAATATCAATAACCTAAAATATCAATGAGGGGAAGAAGTAAAGCTATAATGCTTTTTATGCAATCAAAATTAAGCTGAAGGCCAGGCTCATGCCTCATATTATAGACTCATGCCTATAATCTCAGCACTTTGGGAGTCCAAGGCAGGCAGACTACTTGAGGCCAGGAGTTCAAGACCAGCCTGGCTAATATGGCAAAACCGTGTCTCTACTAAAAATACAAAAAATTTACCAGTTGTGGTGGCACACACCTATAGTCCCATGTACTTGGGAGGCTGAGGCATGAGAATTGCTTAAACCTAGGAGGCAGAGGTTGCAGTTAGCTGAGACTGTACCACTGCACTCCAGCCTAGGCAACAGAGTAAGACTGTCTCAAAAATGTCCCAAATAGGTTGAAACCCTCAGAAAAAATTAATCCCCCCAAAATTAAGTTGTTATCAGCATAAAATAGGATATTATAACTATAAGATATTTTATGTAAGCCTCATTGTAACTACAAAGGAAAAACCTGTATTAGATACGCAAAAGATTAAGAGAAAGGAATCAATCATACTACCACAAAAAGTAATCAAATCACAAAGGAAGATGGCAGGTGAGAAAGAAGGAAAGAAAAAAACTATAAAAGTCATACAACAATTAAAATGACAATAGCAAGTACTTACCTATCAATAATTATATTAAATGTAAACAGATTAAATTTTCCAAACTAAAGACAGAGTGGATAATATATATAAGAAAGCAAGATCCAATGACTTGCTGCCTAAAAGAGATTCATGTTAGCTTTAAGGACACACAGGCTGAAAGGAAAGAGATGGAAAAAGAAATTCTAATGCACAAGATGACCAAAAAAGAACAAGGGTGGCCATACTTACACAGACACACACACAGACACATATTTTTTATATATATATGTATATATTTATATATATGTATATATTTATATATGTATATGTGTATATTTATATATACATATATGTCAGATAAAATGGACTTAAGTCAAAACTGTAACAAGATAGAAGAATGCCATTATATAATGATACTACTATAAATATGCACCAAATATCAGAGCACATAAATATATAAATCAAATATTAACATAACTGAAAGGAGAAATAAACAGCAATACAAAATTAGTAAGAGACTTTAATACCCACTCTTACTAATGGCCACGTCTCCCGGAAAAAAAAAAAAATCAATGCAGAAATATAAGACTTGAAAAACATTATAAACCAAATGAACCTAACAGACATATACAGAACATTCCATCTAACAGCAGCAGAATACAAATTCTTCTCCAGAGCACATGGAACATTCTCCAAGATAGATCATATGTTAGGCCACAAAACAAGTCTTAACAAATTTAAGAAGACAGAAATTATTTCAAGTATCTTTTCCAATAACAATGGCACAAAACTAGAAACAATAACAAGGAATTTCAGAAAATTCACAAATATGTGGAAATTAAATTGAACAACCAGTGGGTCAAAGAAGAAATCAAAAGGGAATTCAAACAATATCTGAGACAAACAAAAATGAAAACACAACATATCAAAACTTGTGGAATACAACAAAAGCAGTTCTAATTTAAGAAGACAGAAATTATTTCAAGTATCTTTTCCAATAACAATGGCACAAAACTAGAAATAATAACAAGGAATTTCAGAAAATTCACAAATATGTGGAAATTAAACTGAACAACCAGTGGGTCAAATCAGAAATCAAAAGGGAATTCAAAAAATATCTGAGACAAACAAAAGCAGTTCTAATTTAAGAAGACAGAAATTATTTCAAGTATCTTTTCCAATAACAATGGCACAAAACTAGAAATAATAACAAGGAATTTCAGAAAATTCACAAATATGTGGAAATTAAACTGAACAACCAGTGGGCCAAAGAAGAAATCAAAAGGGAATTCAAAAAATATCTGAGACAAACAAAAATGAAAACACAACATACCAAAACTTATGCGATACAACAAAAGCAGTTCTAAGAGGAAAGTTTATAAACACCTACATTAAGAAAATAGAAAGAATTCAAATCAACAACCTAACTTTATACCTTAAAGAACTAGAAAAGAAGAACAGGCCAGGCGCAGTGGCTCACACCTGTAATCCCAGCACTTTAGGAGGCCAAGGCGGGCAGATCACGAGGTCAGAAGATCGAGACCATCCTGGCTAACACGGTGAAACTCCGTCTCTACTAAACATACAAAAAATTCGGGCATGGTGGCAGGCGCCTGTAGTCCCAGCTGCTCGGGCGGCTTAGGCAGGAGAATGGCATGAACCCGGGAGGCTGAGCATGCAGTGAGCGGAGATCGCACCACTGCACTCCAGCCTAGGCGACAGAGTGAGACTCCGTCTCAAAAACAAAAACAAAAAAGATTAGAGCAGAATAAATTAAATGGAAAATAGAAAAACAATAGAAAAGAAAAGGTAATAAAACTGAGGGGTTTTTTGAAAAAAATTAAAAATTGACAAACCCTTAGCTAGACAAACCAAGAAAGAAGAACTCCAATAAATAAAATTATAGTTAAAAGGAGACATTACAAATGATGCCACAGAAATAAAAAAGATCATGAGAGCCTATTATCTATAATTAAATACCGACAAACTGGGGTAGATAAGAGAAATGGATAAATTCCCAGAAGCATATGATCTATTGAGATTGAGTCATGAAGAAATAGAAAATATAAACATATCATTCACAAGTAAGGTGATTAAATCAGTAATCAAAAAAGCTCCGAAAAAACATGCCCATGACCAAATGCTTTCACTGGTGAATTCTGCTAAACATTTAAAGAAGGTTAATATCAATCCTGCTCAAACCAAAAAATTGAAGAGGAAAGAATAATTCAAACTCATTGTGCAAGGCCAGCATTACTCTAATACCAAAGCCAGATAAGGACATTACAAGAAAAGAAAATTACAGGCCAATATATCTGATAAACGTAGATGCACAAGTCCTTAACAAAATTTTAGCAAACGAAATTTAACAGCACATTGAAAGGAACATACACCACAATCAAGTGGAATTTATGCCTGGAATGAAAGGATAGTTCATCATTTGCAAATCAATAAATATAATACACCATATTAACATAATCGAGGACAAAAACCATACGATCATCTCAGTAGATGCAGAAAAAGCATTTGATGAAATTCATCATCCTTTCATGATAAAACTCTCAGCAAATTAGATATAGAAGAAATGTACCTTAACATAATGAAGGCTATAGAGGGTCATAATAAAGTCCACAGGTAACATTATGCTCAATGTTGAAAAGCTGAAAGCTTTTTCTTTAAAATAAGGATCAAAACAAGAATGTCCACCCTCACCACTTCTATTCAGTATGGCACTGGAAATGCTTGCCAGTGAAATTAGGGAAAAATAAATTAATAAAAGGAGCCTAATAGGAAAGAAAGAAGTAAAATTGCCTCTGTTTGCAGATGACACTATCTTATACATCGAAAATCCTAAAAACTTCATTTAAAAAATGTTAGAATTAATAAATAAATGCAGTCAAGTTGCTGGATACAAAATCAACATTAAAAATCAGTTGTATTTCTATAAATTAACAATGAACTATCTTTTAAAATCAATGTATAGGCCGGGCATGGTGGCTCTCACCTGTAATTCCAGCTCTTTGGGAGGCTGAGGTGGGTGGATCACCTGAGGTCAGGAGTTCGAGACCAGCCTGGCCAATATGGCAAAACCCCGTCTCTACTAAAAATACAAAACATTAGCCGGGCATTGTGGCAGGTGCCTGTAATCCCAGCTACTTGGGAGGCTGAGGCAGGAGAATTGCTTGAACCTGGGAGGCAGAGGTTGCAGTGAGCCGAGATCACGCCATTGTACTCCAGCCTGGGAGACAGAGTGAGACTCTGTCTCAAAAAAAAAAAAAAAGTCCGTTTATAATAGCATCAAAAATAATAAAATACTTGTGAATACATTTCACCAAGGAGGCGAAAGATCTATATACTGAAAAACTACAAAATTCATGAAAGAAATTAAAGAAGACAAAAATAAACAGCAAAATATTTGTGCTCATGGATAAGAAGAATTAATATTATTAAAATGTCATACTACTCAAAGCAATTTACGGATTCAATGCAATTCTTATCAAAATACCAATGACAATCTTCACGGAAATAGAAAAAATAATCTTAAAACTCTTATGGAAAGACCCAGAATAGCTAAAGCAATCTCAAGAAAGAACAAAGCTAGACACCCTATACTTCCTGATTTCAAAGTATATTACAAAGCTATAGAAGTTAAAACTTATGGCACTTGCATAAAAACAGACATATAAACTAGTGGAATCAAGTAGAGGGCCAAGAAATAAACTCATATGTGTATGATCAACTAATATCTGACAAGCGTGACAAGAATAGACAGTGAGATAAAGGATAGTGTCTTCAAAAAATGGTGTTGAGAATACTGGATACTCACATGCAAAAGACTGAAACTAGGTCCTTACTTTATACACAAAGATCAACTCAAAGTAGATTAGAAACCTGAATATAAGACCTGGAACCTTAAAACATTTTTAGAAGAAAATACAGGGGGAAAGTTCCTCAAGATTGGTTATGGCAACAATTTGTTTGATATGACACCAAAAGCAACAGCAGCAAAAAAAAAAAAAGAAAAGAAAAAATAAGTGTTACTCTAGCAAACTAAAAAGTTTCTGCACAGCAAAGGAAACAATCAACAGAGTGAAAATGCAACCTACAGAATGGTCAAAAATATTTGCAAACCATATGCCTGATAAAGGGTTAATATCTAAAATATATAAGGAACTCATACGGCTAAATTGCAAAATCAAAAACAAAAACAAAAATCTTGATTTAAAAAATGGGCAAAGGACCTAAATAGATATTTTCTCCAAAAAAAGACATACAAATAAGCTAACAGGCACATGAAATTGTGCTCAAAATTACTTATCAGGGACATACAAATCAAAACCACAATGAGACATAATTTCGCATCTGTTTGGATGGCTTTTAACAAAAAGATAAGTGTTGGCAAAGACGTGAATTAAAGGAAATCCTTGTATGCTATTAGTGGGAATGTAATTGATATAGCCATATGGAAAACAGTATGTTGGTTCTTCAAAAAACTAAAACTAGAACTACCATATGATCCAGCAATCTCATTTCTAGGTATACAGCCAATGAAAACTAAATCAGTAGCTCAAAGACATATCTGCACTTCCATGTTCATTGCAGCATTATTCACAGAAACCAAGACACCAAAACAACCTAAGTGCCTGTCAACAGATGAATGGAAAAAGAAATTGTGCTATGTGTATACGACGGAATATTATTCAGCCATAAAAAAGAAAGAAACCCTGTATTTGCAACAACATGGATAAACCTTGATGGCATTATGCTAAATAAAAGTCAAACAGAGAAATACAAATACTGTATAATCTCACATATATGTGGAACCTAAAAAAGTCAAACTTATAGAAACAAAATAAAATGGTGGTTAGCAGGGGTTAGGAAGTCAGGGAAATGGGGCACATTGGTCAAAGGGAACACAGACTATAATTAACAATACTACATTATGTATCTGAAATTTGCCAAGAGAGTAGATATTAAACATTCTCACCACAAAAAAATGATAACTAGGTAAAGTAATAGATATGTTAACTGACTTTATTGTGGTCTTTTCACAATATATACATACATCAAATCATCACATTGTACACCTTAAATTCACACAATTTTATTTGTCAATTATATCTCAATACAGCTGAAAAAAATAAAAATAAATCCCAAGACAGCAATGTACATGTTATTTAAATAAACAGTTTTAGAGTCTTTGTCTCACTTAAATTAACACTTTGTTAATTTATTTTTTATTGCTTATTTTCTTACTTCCTGCCCATCCCTTGTCTCCACTAAATGTAAGCTGCTTTATGACAGGTGTTTACATCTGTCTTGTTTTCATTGTATCCCCAACATATAACAACATAGTAGTGGGTAGTTACTGCTCTAATAAGTATTTGTTAGGTAACTAATAGCTATTACTTGAGTAAAGGGAGGTATGAATACTCAAGAAGAGTAGCAAAATCTGGGATGTCATCATCTTGATTTTCATCCCTACAACAAGACTTGCTAGATGTATTTTTGTGTTCAAGGAAAACACCCCCTGGGATACTGATGATCCATCCCCTACCTCTCCCATGGCCTCACCTTTTTTGAAAGTCTTCCAGGTTTGGTGATGGGATGGTAACAATTTGAAACTCGAGGGAGCATCCATGGTCCACAGAGGCCTCCCCTGACACACTCACTTCTATACCAACATTCACACCTATGTCAGCCTTATGCTTCTGGATCATAATGTCACTGAAGTGGAACGGTCCTGTCACAACAGTTTCTGGGGAAAGAAAAGATGACCATAGGTTTAGCCAAGAATTCATTCAAGAATTCAAAGGTTTAGCCAAGAACAGCTGGTGTGCAAAATGAAATAACAAAGACCTATTTTGCCCCAATCCTCCCACTGACTTAAACTCTGTTGAAAACTAATCCATTAATGTTTGAATGTAAATTACTACAGATGGAAAATATTCAAATGTTTAAATGGGCATTGTGTGACAGAGATAAAATCTGCACCCTGAGAAATAGTGGTGTCAAATGTACAGTGTCCAGAAGACCCCTGGGATCATCCTTTCAGGCACACTGTCTCCTCTGCAGCAGGCACAGCACCCAGCAGCAGAGGGCAGCACACAGGGGCAGAAAATGTTTGGGATGTGGAGCCAGACAGACCTGTGTTTGGATCCCAGTTCTACTAGTTCCCAGGGACATAACTGTTTTTTTGTTTGGTTTTTGCTGTTGTTGTTGTTGTTGTTTTTGTTGTTGTTGTTGTTTTGAGACAGTCTCACTCTGTCATCCAGGCTGGAGTGCATTGGTGCAATCTCAGCTCACTGCAACCTCCGCCTTCTGGGCTCAAGCAATTATTGAGCCTCAGCCTCCCGAGTAGCTGGGACTACAAGAGTGCACCACCCATGCCTAGATAATTTTTTTTTTGTATTTTTAATAGAGACAGGGTTTCAGCATGTTGGCCAGACTGGTCTCGAACTCCTGGCCTCAAGTGATCTGCCTGCCTCGGTCTCCCAAAGCGCTGGGATTATAGGCATGAGCCACAGTGCCCAGCCCCCAGGTACATAACTTTGAACAGATAATTTTATAACCTTCTATTTACTCTTATGTAAAATGGGGATAATATCCTCACCTCATGAGCCTGATACAAATATTAAATGACCTAATGAATGCCTACATCCAGATAATTAGTAGGATTCTCAATTTGTCTTTGTTTCTTGCCCCTTGCCTATAGGCAAGGGTAATCCTGAGAGCTCCTTTCTGGGTGCTCAGTTATCTTTGGATGGTGGGCCATCTTTTTCTGACCACACATGTTTTTCACCCCTCACCTCCTTGGCCTCTGGCTGACAATACCTGGGACTGAAGAACTTGGCTCCAGGATGTCATTGAGGGAGAATTCAACTGGAACATAGTCAGATTGTTCCCAAAATGATGAACGAGAATCCTTCTTCTTTCGTAATATAACAAACTGACGTAATTTGGTGGCACTCAATAGGTATTTGACAGGTGTCAGGTCTTTGCTTCCAATCTCTTTGACCAAATTTTTGCTAATGCGTTCCAACATGGAGGGCATGTTGCTAGGAGGAAATGAAAGGAGAGCATCAGCTGGGAGGGGAAGAAAATGGTTAAACTCTCACCAATTGTTGATATTTCCCCTAAAGGAAAAGATCTACATATGAGATTAGCAGGTCTTTACTTAAAATAGTGACTAGATTATAACTTTCTCAACTTTGAGTTCATTTTTTTGTTGTTTTTGAGACAGGGTCTTGCCATGTTGCCCAGACTGGTCTTGAACTCTTGGGCTCAAGTGATTCTCCGCCTCAGCCTACCTAGCATCTGGGATTATAGGCACACACCATCACACCTGGCTTCCAACTTTGGAATTCTTAAGACAATTTGGGCTTCTGACAGGCACTGCTGTAAAATTCATTGCCCCTTATTGTTGGAGTAGGAAAGCCTGGGTATCTCCTCACCTCTAACCCAGGGATACTCTAAATAACAGGAAGAAGGAAGGGCTCAATACTGTCATCAACTAAAGGGCCAGAGGGAAGGCGGGGCTTATGTTAAGATGATATGAGTAGTGGTAGAGAATATGTTGGTGTTTGCAGTTTTACAGTGAAAGCCACACTGAGAAGTGACATTTGAACAATAATGTAGAGGAGGCAGGGTATAAACAATGAACATTATGTGGAGAAAAGAATTCCAGGTACAGAAATCAGCAAGTGCAAAGATTTGGAAGCAATGCATGCCTGGAATATGTGAGGTGGAAAGGAAAGAAGATGAGGTCAGAAGAAAGTGAGGGCAAGTTGGTGAAGGCCCAAGATTGCAGTGTTGGCTGCATATATGTCTTCTTCATTCAATAAATGGTGCTGGGATACCTGGCTAGCCATACGCAGAAGAGTGAAAATGGACCATTTCCTTACACCATATACAAAAATCAACTCAAGACGAATAAAAGACTGAAATGTAAAACCCGAAACTATAGAAATAAAACACTAGAAGACAATCTAGGCAATACCATTCTGGACATAGGAACTGGCAAAGATTTCATGATGATGCCAAAAGCAATCGCAATAAAAGCAAAAATTGATAAATGAGATCTAATTAAACTTAAGAGCTTCTGCACAGCAAAAGAAGCTATGAACAGAGTGAACAGGTAACCTACAGAATGGGAGAAAATTTTTTGCAAACTATGAATCTGACAAAGGTCTAATATCCAGCATCTATAAGGAACTTGAGCCAATTTACAAGAAAAAAAAAACATTAAGAAGTGGGCAAACGACATGAAGAGGCACCTTTCAAAAGAAGACATACATGTGACCAACAATCATATAAAAAAAAAAGCTCAACATCACTGATCATTAGAGAAATACAAATCAAAACCACAATGAGATATCATCACACACATTTTTTGACTTTTTAAGCTATTATTAAAAAGTCAAAAAATAACAGATTCTGGCAAGGTTGTGGAGAAAAAGGAGTGCTTATACACTGTTGATGGGAATGTAAATTAGTTCAACCACTGTGAAAAACAGTTTGGTGATTCCTCAAAGTCCTAAAGACAGAAATACCATCTGACCCAGCAAGCCCATTACTGGGTATATACCCAAAGGAATAGATATCATTTTATAATAAAGACACATGCATGCATATGTTCATTGCAGCACTATTCACAAGAGCAAAGACGTAGAATAAACTTAAATGCCCATCAACTGTGGACTAGATAAAGAAAACGTGGTACATATACCTCATCGAATACTATGTAGCCAAAAAAAGAACAAGATCAAGAACAGCTCCCAATGGAGCTGGCAGCCATTACACTTAGTAAACTAACACAGAAACAGAAAACCAAATACCACATGTTTTCACTTATAAGTGGGAGCTAAATGATGAGAACACATAGACTCATGGAGGGGACCAACACACACTGGGGCCTACTGGAAGGTAGAGCATGGAGGGTGGGAGGAGGGAGATGATCAGGAAAAATAACGAATGGTTACTAGGCTTAATACCTGGGTGAAAAAATAATTTATACAACAAACTCCCATGACACAAGTTTACCTATATAACAAACCTACACATGTACCCCTGAACTTAAAATAAAAGTATAAAAAAGAAAATATATATATAATTAAAAAAAAGAAAGAAAATGTAAGTCACCAGTCCAGGAAGCCTATAAGGAAAATTATTTTTAAATTCTGTAATAAAATGTAATTTTGAATTTAAAAAAAGACGATTCAGGAAAACATCACCTTACCAAATGGACGAAGTAAGGCACCAGGGACCAATCCCAGAGAGACAGAAATATGTAATCATTCAAACAAAGAATTCAAAATAGCTGTTTTGAGGACACTCAAAGGAATTCAAGATAACACATAAAAGGAATTCAGAATTCTATCAGATAAATTTTTTAAGGAAATTGAAATAATTAAAAAGAAGCAGAAATTCTGGAGTTGAAAAATACATTGACCTACAGAAGAATGCATCAGCATCTCTTAATAACAGAATTGATCAAACAGAAGGCAGAATTAGTGATCTTGAAAGCAGGCTATTTGAAAATATACAGTCAAAGGAGACAAAAGAAAAAAGAATGAAGCATGCTACAAGATGTAGAAAATAGCCTCAAAAGGGCAATAGAAAATAGCCTCAAAAGGGCAAATCTAGGAGTTACTGGCCTTAAAGAGAAGATTGAGAAACAGATAGGTGTAGAAAGTTTATGCAAAGGGAGAACTTCCCAAAGCTAGAGTAAGATACCAATATTCAAGTACAAGGTACAAGAAGGTAATAGAACACCCAGCAGATTTAACCCAAAGAAGACCACCTGAGGCATTTGATAATCAAACTCCCAAATATCAAGTATAAAGTAAGAATCCTAAAGTGGCAAAAGAAAAGAAAAAATAACAAACAATAAAATTCCAATACGTCTAGTAGCAGACTTTTCACTGGAAACCTTACAGGCCAAGAGACAGTGGCATGACATATTTAATGTGCTGAAGGGAAAAAAACATTTACCCTAGAATAATATATCTGGCAAAAAAAAATATGCTTCAAGGATGAAGGAGAAATGAAGACCTTCCCAAACAAAAACTGAGAGATTTCATCAACACCAAACCTGTCTTACAAGAAATACTGAAGGGAGTTGTTCGATCTGAAAGAAAATGATGTTAATGAGCAAGAAGAAATCATCTGAAGGTACAAAACTCAATGGTAGTAGGAAGCACACAGAAAAACACAGAATATTATAACACTGTAATTGTGGTATGTAAACTACTCTTACCTTAAGTAGAAAGGCCAAACGATAAACCAATCAAAAGCAACTACAACTTTCAAGACATAGTACCACAGGACATAAAGACAAACAACAAACAGATAAAAAGCAGGAGACAAAGTGTAGAGTTTTTATTAGTTTTCTGTTTGTGTTTGTTTGTTTATGCAATCACTGTTAAGTTGTCATCTATTTAAAATAATGAGTTTTAAGATAGCATTTGCAAGCCTCATAGTAATTTCAAATCTAAAAACATACAATGAATAAGCAAAAAATGAAAAGCAAGAAATTGAAATATACCATCAGTGAAGATTACCTTCACTGAAAGGAAGAAGCAAAAGAAGAAACAGAAGATCACAAAACAACCAGAAAACAAAAAATCAAATACCAAAAGTACTCACTTATTAGTAATAACATTAAATGTAAATGAACTAAACTGTCCAATCTAAAGACATAGAGTGGTTGAATTAATTAAAAAAATAAGACCCAATGATCTGTTACCTACAAGAAACACACTTCTCCTATAAAGATACACATGGAATAAAAACACAGGAATGGAAAATATATTCGTGTCAATGAACACCAAAAAAGAGCAGGAATAGCTATACTTGTATCAGACAAAATAGATTTAGATTCAGATTAGAGCTAAAGAGATAGACCCCAATGCAATAATAGCTAGAGACTTCAGGCCGGACGCGATGGCTCACGCCTGTAATCCCAGCACTTTTGGAGGCCAAGATGGGCGGATCACGAGGTCAGGAGATCGAGACCATCCTGGCTAACACGGTGAAACCCTGTCTCTATTAAAAATACAAAATAATTAGCCAGGTGTGGTGGCAGGCGCCTGTAGTCCCAGCTACTCAGGAGGCTGAGGCAGGAGAATGGCGTGAACCCAGGAGGTGGAGCTTGCAGTGGGCCAAGCGGAGATCGCGCCACTGCACTCCAGCCTGGGTGACAGAGTGAGACTCCGTCTCAAAAAAAAAAAAATAGCTAGAGACTTCAACATCTCACTTTCAGCATTGGACAGATCTCCCAGACAGAAAATCAACAAAGAAACTTTGGACTCAATCTGTACTATAGAACAAATGAACCTAATAGGTATTTACAGAACATTTTATCCAATGGATGCAGAATACACGTTTTTCTCCTAATCACATGGATCATTCTCAAGCGCAGACCATATTTTAGGTCACAGAACCAGTCTTAAAACACTCAAAAAGTTGAAATAATATAACATATCTTCTCTGAACAAAATGGAATAAAACTATAAATCAATAACAAGAGCAATTTTAGAAATTATACAAACACATGGAAATTAAACAATATGCTCCTGAATGACCAATGGGTCAATGAGGAAATTGAAACATTTCTTGAAACAAATGATAATGCAAACATACCAAAACCCATGGGATACAGCAAAAGCAGTACAAAGAGGGAAATTTATAGCTATAAGTGTCTACATCAAAACAGAAGAAAAACTTCAAATAAATAACCTAATGATGCATTTTAAAGAACTAGAAAACCAAGAGCAGCCCAAACCCAAAATTAGTAGAAAATAATAAACAATAATGATCAGAGCAGAAATAAATGAAGTTAAAATTAAGAAAACAATACAAAAGATGAATGAAATGAAAGTTGCTTTGTTGAAAAGATAAACAAAATAGACAAATCTTTAGCCAGACTAAGAAAAAAGAGAGAAGGCCCAAATAAATAAAATCACAGATGAAAAAGAAAACATTACAACTGATATTGCAGGAATTCAAAGGATTATTGGCAGCTACTATGAGCAACTATACACCAATAAATTGGAAAATCTAGAGGAAATGGATAAATTCCCAGA
Source organism: Pan troglodytes (assembly GCF_028858775.2). NCBI lineage: Eukaryota > Metazoa > Chordata > Mammalia > Primates > Hominidae > Pan > Pan troglodytes. The sequence continues at coordinate 140,041,897 of NC_072405.2, forward strand.
AACATACAACCTACCAAGATTGAACCTTGAAGAAATCCAAAACCTGTACAGATCAATAAAAAGTAATGAGATCAAGGCTGTAATAAAAAGTCTCCCAGTAAATAAAAGCCTGGGACCCAGTGAATTCAATGCTGAATTCTACCAAACATTTAAAGAAGAACTAATACCAATCCTATTCAAACTATTTCTAAAAATAGACAAAGAGGGAATACTTCCAAACTCATTCTATGAGGCCAATATTACCCTAATAAAAAACAGGACAAAGAAACTTAAAAAAAAAAAAACTACAAGCCAATATTTCTGATGAATATTGATGGAAACATCCTCGACAAAATACTAGGAAACCAAATTCAACAATACATTAAAAATATCATTTATCATGACCAAGTGGGATTTATCCCAGGGATGCAAGGATGGTACAACATGCACAAATCAATCAATGTGATACATTATAGCAACAAAATGGAGGACAAAAACCACGTGATCATTTCCATTAATGCTGAAAAAGCACTTGATAAAACTCAATATCCCTTGATGATAAAACCCCTCAAAAAACTGGGTATAGAAGGAACATAACTCAACATAATAAAAAGCCATATATTACAGACTCACTCAATGGGGGAAGACAGAAAAACATAAAGGGCATCCAAATTGGAAAGGAAGAAGTCAAATTGTCCTTGTAGGTGGATGATGTGGTCTTATATATGGAACAAACTAAAGATTCCAACAACAAAAAACTATTAGAAGTTATAAATTCATTAAAGTTGCAGGATACAAAATCAACATCCAAAAATCAGTAGCACTTCTATATGCCAACAGAGAAGAATCTGAAAAAGAAATCAAGAAAGTAATTCCATTTACAAGAGCTACAAATAAAATTAAATTCTTAGGAATTAATTTAACTGAAGAAGTGAAAAATCTCTTCAATGAAAACTATAAAACATTGATGAAAGAAACTGAAGAGGACACAAAAAATGGAAACGTATTCCATGTTCATAGATTGGAAGAATCAATATTGTTAAAATGTCCATACTATCCAAAGCAATCTTCAGATTCTATGCAAATTATATCAAAATATCAATGACATTCTTCACAGAAAGAGAAAAAACAATCCTAAAATTTATATGGAAACACAAAAGACCCAGAATAACAAAATCTATCCTGAGCAAAAAGAGCAAAACTCAAGGAATCATATTATCTGACATCAAATTATACTACAGAGCTACAGTAACCAAAACAGCATGGTACTGGCATGAAAACAGACACACAGACCAAAGAAAAAAAATCAAGAACCCAGAAACAAATCCATATACCTACAGTGAGCTCATTTTTTACCAAGGTGCCAAGAACATACATTAGAGAAAGGACAGTCTCTTCAATAAATGGTGCTGGGAAACCTGGATATTCATATGCAGAAGACTGAAACTAGACCACTCTCTCTCATCATGTACAAAAATAAAATCAAAATAGATTAAAGACTTCAATGTAAAGCCTCAAACTGTGAAACTACTACAGGAAAACACTGGGGAAACTCTCCAGGACATTGGTCTAGGCAAAAATTTCTTAAGTAATACACCACCAGCACAGGCAACCAGAGCAAAAACAGACAAATTGGATCTCATCAAGTTACAAAGCTTCCCTCCAGCAAAGGAAAAGATCAACAACAGAAAAAGACAACCCACAGAATGGGAGAAAATATTTGCAAACTGCCCATCTGATAAGGGAATAATAACCAGAAAATATAAGGAGCCCACACAACTCTATAGGAAAAAATCTAATAATCGGATTAAAATATGGGCAAAAGAGTTGAATAAACATTTCTCAAAGGAATACATACAAATGAAAAAAAGGCATATGAAAAGGTCCTCAACATTATTAGTTATCAGAAAAATGTACATCAAAACTACAATGAGATATCATCTCACCCCTGTTAAAATGGCTTATATCTAAAAGACAAGTAATAAAAAATGCTGGAGAGAAGGTAGAGAAAAGGGAACCTTGTACCCTGTTTGTGGGAATGTAAATTAGTACAGCCACTATGGAGAACAGTTTGGACCTTCCTCAAAAAGCTAAAAATAGAGCTGCCATACAACCCAGCAACCTCTCTGCTGGGTGTACACCCAAAAGAAAGAAAACCAGTATATTGAAGAGATATCTTCACTCCCATGTTTGTTGCAGCACTGTTCACAATAGCCAAGATTGGGAAGCAATGCAAGTGTCCATCAACAAATGAACAGGTAAACAAAATGTGGTACATATACATAACAGAGTACTACTCAGCCATAAAAAAGAATGAGATTGGCTTTGTGCAGTGGCTCATGCCTGTAATCCCAGCACTTTGGGAGGCTGAGGTGGGTGGATCACCTGAGGTCGGGAGTTCAAGACCAGCCTGACCAACATGGAGAAACCCCGCTCTACTAAAAATACAAAATTAGCCAGGCATGGTAGCGCATGACTGTAATCCCAGCTACTTGGGAGGCTGAGGCAGGAGAATCACTTGAACCCAGGAGGCGGAGGTTGCAGTGAGTCGAGATTGCACTGTTGCACTCCAGCCTGGGCAAAAAGAGCAAAACTCCATGTCAAAAAAAAATGAGATCCTGTCATTCGCAACAACATAGAGGGGACTAGAGGTCATTAAGTGAAATAAGCCAGGCACAGAAAGACAAACTTTACAATGTTCTCACTTATTTATGAAAGCTAAAAATTAAGACAATTGAAGTTATGGAGATAGAGTAAAATGATGGTTACCAGAGGCTGGGAAAGATATTAGGGGGTGGGAGGGAGGTGGGGATGGTAAATGAGTACAAAAAAAATAGTTAGACTGAATAAGATCTAGTATTTCTGAATAAGATCTAGTATTTGATAGCACAACAGGGTGACTATAGTCAATAATTGTACAGTTAAAAATAACTAAAACAGTATAATTGTATTTTTACAATTAAGAGTATAATTGTATTGTTACAATTATAACAAATAGGAATAGGACTTCCTAACTACATGGAATTCAGTTTTTGAACATTCTAAATATGTTCAATAATGAAGAGAGACAGAATTTTCAACAGTTCATGTAAAATTCCTGATGTGACCATTTCAATTCTCTGATATGGGCCATCTAAGAGGTCACTGGACAGCAGAGAATAATGAGAATATAAGATGCTTCTTTAAGACTGGACCTGTGCAATAATGTATCGAAGATATATTCCTTAGCCTTACATGCTATCAGGAATTCTCCATTATTAAGACGAACTTAACTTCCTTTTCAGTCAAATTCTGTAGGAAAAAAAAACTCTTCGACTCATTTCACAAACCCATCCAGAACATTTTTGTCGCTGATGATAGTAATCTTTTCTTTTTCATCCTCTGATCCCATTAGGACTTACCAGATTATATATCCCTTTGTCCTGTAGAGAAATAGCAGGATTGGCCAGGCACGGTGGCTCACGTCTGTAATCCCAGCACTTTGGGAGGCTGAGGCCGGTGGATCACGAGGTCAGGAGTTCAAGATCAGCCTGGCCAAGATGGTGAAACCCTGTCTCTACTGAAAATACAAAAATTAGCCAGGAGTGGTGGCAGGCACCTGTAATCCCAGCTACTTGGGAGGCTGAGGCAGAGAACTGCTTGAACCCGGGAGGCAGAGGTTGCAGTGAGCTGAGACCATGCCGCTGCACTCCAGCCTGGGCGACTCCGTCTCAAAAAAAAAAAAAGAGAGAGAAAAATAGCACAATTGAGTAGGGCCCCTTCCAATCTTCAGACCTCCTGCGGTCAAGTAGAAATTGTCAGACAAACTCCAGGACCAGATCAATGTGATTCTGTTCACTGTTCTCTTCTCACCAATGGGTCCCTGACTCAATTTCCAATGCAGTACCCTGGAAAAATAAGCACAGGAGGGCCCTCTTCATTTCCAGAAGAGTAAGTCTGGAACTAGTTCTGGATCACAGAACCTTAGCTCTCAAGTCCTTCTCAGCAAAAGGTCTGTGGAACAAAATCAAGTGGCATCTAATTATATATCTCCTGAATCAGAATTAAAAAGGCTTCTTCAGAGTCACACCCATTTCCTTTCACATACAGAACTAGCTGAGCAAGTCTTTGATTCATGGATTCCCAGCAACTCTAGCTGGAACAACTTCTTTGGCTCGTATTCCTCTGGTATATGTGCTGAATTTAGAATTCAATCATTGGACACCAGGAAAGGCAACTTCAGCAGGAGGGACAGGCATTAGTGCCAGGGCCCTGGGAAGCACCTCTGAAATGCCTACATGTGGGGCTCTGTACCACAGGAATTACTGTGCTTAATGCCTCCTCTGTGTTAAGTACCATGCATGTATTATCTAAATCCAATCTTACAACAATCTTTATTTTAAAGATAAATAAAAAGGGGATTTGTGAAAGGAATTAAAAACTTGCCTGAAACCCATGTCCTTTCCAATTACTCCCTATGGGTTTCAAGATGAAGTAAAGTGCCTATAGGAGCAGAAACTGTATAAACAGGATTGCTACACCTTTAAGTTTTGAGTAACTTCCTGGAACTGACACTCAATACAGCAACATTCCTTTCAGCTGACAGTATTTCACAATGCATTTACTTTACTTTTGTTTCCTTTTAATATTCATAAAAGTCTTATGCCTTCCCTTTCCACTGTAAGAACCTGATATGCACTTCACTTGGGACAAAGCTCAGACTGTGCTTTCTGCATATCACCACCAGACACGATGTTCCAAATTAACTTTCACGTTCTATAATTTTCATTGTAAATACTATAGACTTGAAATATAAAATTAAAATTACATACATAACCCTTCTGTGTACCAACATTCTATAGGCCCCAACCTGCTATTGGGTATTCCAGAAGTCGGAGAAAAGTAACTTAGCTGTTTGGGAACAGTTATGTGAGTCACACCAACCTAAATAACAGATAAAGAAAAGCTCTCTAAAAGACAGTGATATTTATTCAAGAATGAGCATTGCAATGGGAATATGCGTGCCATCACAAACTATGTGTGTATTCAGACAGGTAAGGGAAGAAAAAAGTTTTAAAAAGAAAAATAAGAAGGATTACACAATTGTTTTGAATCAATTATCTTTGCTTACAAGGATCAGTAACAAAGGTGGCACCAGTCCAAGGTTAGACAGGCAGTTGGTGGACAGATGTCCTGGCAGAAGTATTTTTTGTTTAAGGTTGCAATAGCCTTTGTGCAAAGCTGTAGTTTTTAGTTTTGTTTTGTCTTTAATTTTTATGGGTACATAGATGTATATATTTATTTATGGGATATATGGGATATTTTAATACAGGCATACAATGTATAATAATCACACCAGGGTAAATGAGGTATCTATCATCTCAGATATTTATTTTTTGTGTTAAAATATTATACTCTTTTAGTTATTTTTAAATTTACAATTAAATTATTATTGACTATAGTCAATAATATATTGTGCTATCAGACATTAGATCTTATTCATTCTAAATCTTTTTGTACTCATTAACCATTCCCCCTACCCCTGCACACCCACCCCACTACCCTTCCTAGCCTCTGGTAACCATCATTCTATTCTCTATCTCCGTAAGTTCAGTTGTTTTAATTTTTAGCTTTCACAAATAAGAGAGAACATGTAAAGTTTGTCTTTCTGTGCTTGGCTTATTTCACTTAACATAATGACCTCCAGTTCCATCCATGTTGTTGCAAATGACAGGATCTCATTCTTTTTATGGCTGAATAGTACTCCATTATGTATATGTACCATTTTTTTTATTCATTCATTTGTTGATGGACACTTGGATTGCTTCCAAATCTTGGCTATTGTGAATGGAACTGCAATAAATATGGGAGTGCAGATATCTCTTCAATATATTGATTTCCTATTTTGGAGGTATATACTTAGCAGTGGGTTTGCTGGATCATACGATAGTTCTATTTTCAGTTTTTTTGAGGAAGGCCCAAACTGTTCTCCATAGTAGTTGTACTAATTTACATTCCCACAAACAGTGTCCAAGGGTCTCCTTTTCTCCACATCCTCTCCAGCCTGTTATTGCCTGTCTTTTGGATAAAATCCATTTTAACAGATGTGAGATGATCTCTCATTGTAGTTTTGATTGGTGTTTCTCTGATGATCAATAATGTCGAGCACATTTTCATATGCGTGTTTGCCATTTGTATGTCGTCTTTCAAGAAATGTCTATTTAGAACTTTTGCCCATATTTTAGTTGGTTTATTAGATTTTTTCCTGTATGGTTGTTTGAGCTCCTTGTGTGTTCTGCTTACAAATCCTTTGTCAAATGCTTAGTTTGCAAATATTTTCTCCCATTCTTTGGGTTTTCTTCTTCTGTTGTTGATTGTTCTTTGCTGGAAGGAAGCTTTTTACTTTGATATGGTTGCATTTGTCCATTTTTGCTTTGGCTGCCTGTGCTTGTGGGGTATTACTCAAGAAATGTTTGCTCATTCCAATGTCCTGGAGAGTTTCCCCAATGTTTTATTGTAGTAGTTTCATAATTTGAGTCCTTAGATTCAATTATTTAATCTATTTTAATTTAGTTCTTGTATATAGTGAGAGATAAGGGTCTAGTTTCAGTCTTCTACATGTGGATATCTAGTTTTTGCAACACCATTTATCGAAGAGACTGTCTTTTCCCCAATGTATAGTCTTGGCACCTTTGTAAAAAATGAGTTCACTGTAGGTGTATGGATTTGTTTCTGGGTTCTCTATTCTTTTTTCATTGGTCTATGTGTCTGTTTTTATGACTATACCATGCTCTTTTGGTTACTATAGCTCTGTAGTACAATTTGAAGTCAAGTAATGTGATTCCTTGAGTTGTGTTCTTTTTGTTCAGGATAGTTTTTGTTATTCTGGGCCTTTTGTGTTTCCATATAAATTTTAGGATTGATTTTTCTCTTTCTGTGAAGGATGTCATTGGTAGTTTGATAGAGATTGTATAGAATCTGAAGATTGCTTTGAGTAGTATGGACATTTTAACAATATTGATTCTTCCAATCTATGAACATGGAATACGTTTCCATTTTTTGTGTCCTCTTCAGTTTCTTTCATCAATGTTTTATAGTTTTCATTGAAGAGATTTTTCACTTCTTCAGTTAAATTAATTCCTAAGAATTTAATTTCATTTGTAGCTCTTGTAAATGGGATTACTTTCTTGATTTCTTTTTCAGATTCTTCTCTGTTGGCATATAGAAGTGCTACTGATTTTTGGGTGTTGATTTTGTATCTGGCAACTTTAATTTATTTATCACTTCTAATAGTGTTTTATGTTGGAATCTTTAGGTTTTTCCATATATAAGACCACATCATCCACAAACAAGGATAATTTGACTTTTCCTTTCCAATTTGGATGCCCTTTACTTTTTTCTCTTGTCTAATTGCTCTAGCTAGGAGTTCCAGTAGTATGCTGAATAACAGTGGTAAAAGTGTACATCCTTCTTGTGTTCTTGATCTTAGAGAAAAGTCTTTCAGTTTTTCCCCATTCAGTATAATACTAGGTATGAGTCTGTAGTATATGGCTTTTATTGTGTTGAAGTACATTTCTTCTACAACCAGTTTTTTAGAATTTTTATCATGAAGGGATATTGAACTTATTTATTCAAATGGTTTTTCAATACCAATTGAAATGATTATGTGGTTTTTGTCCTTTATCCTGTTGATATGATGTATCACATTGATTGATTTGTGTACGTTGAACCATCCTTACATCCCTAGGATAAATCCCACTTGGTCTTGATGAATGATCTTTTTAAGGTGTTATTGAATTCAGTTTGCTCATGTTTTGTTGATGTTTCCGTCAATATTCATCAAAGCTGTTGGCTTGTAGTTTTTTTTTTTTTTTTTTTTTGATGAATCTTTGTCTGATTTTGGTATCAGGGTATTACTGGCCTCATAGAATAGGTTTAGACATATTCCCACCTCCTCTATTTTTTGAAATAGTTTGAAAGAATTAATACTAATTTGAAAAAAAATTCAGGAGGGAAGTTGATGGGTCCTGGGCTTTTGTTGCTGAGAGACTTTTTATTATAGCTTTGATCACATTACTTATTATTGGCCTACTCAAGTTTTGGGTTTCTTCCTGGTTCAATCTTGCTAGGTTGTATGTGTCTAGGAATGTATCAATTGCCTCTAGGTTTTCCAACTTATTGGCATATAGTTGCTCATAGTAGCCTCTAATGATCCTTTGAATTTCTGTGGTATCAGCTGTAATGTCTCATTTTTTATCTCCGATTTCATTTATTTGGGTCTTCTATCTCTTTTTTTAGTTAGTCTGGCTAAAAATGGGTCAATTTTGGCAGGTGTGGTGGCTCACACCTGTAGTCCCAGCACTTTGGGAGGCCAAGACGGGCAGATCACTTGAGGTCAGGAGTTTGAGACCAGCCTGGCCAACATGGTGAAACCCCATCTCCACTAAAAATACAAAAATTAGCCAGGTGTGGTAGCATGTACCTGTAATCCCAGCTACTCAGGAGGTTGAGGTAGGACAATTGCTTGAACCTAGGAGGCAGAGGTTGCAGTGAGCCAAGATCACACCACTGCACTTCAGCCTGGGCAACAGAGCAAGACTCCATCTCAAAAAATATTAATTATAATAATAGGAAATGGGTCAATTTTATCTTCTTAAAAAAAGACTTTTTTCATTTTTTAATCTTTTGTGTTGTTTTCTTCTTTTCAATATAATTTCTTTCCAATTTGATCTTTAATATTTCATTTCTTCTACTAATTTTCGGTTGGGTTTACTCTAGCTTTTCTAGTTCTTTAAGATGTATCATTAGGTAGTTTATCTAAAGTTTCTCTTCTTTTTTGATGTAGGTCCTTATAGCTATACATTTTTCCCGTATTACTTCTTTTACCATATCCTATAGATTTGGGTATATTGTGTTTCCATTATCATTCGTTTCAAAAAAATTTTCAATTTCCTTCTTAATCTCTTTATTGACTCACTAGTCATTCAGGAGCACATTGTTTAATTTCCATGGGTTTGTATAGTTTCCAAAATTCTTCTTGTTATGGATTTCTAGTTCTATTCCATTGTGGTCAGAGAAGATACTTCATATTATTTCAACTTCTTTTAATAGTTTACAACTTGTTTTGTGACCTAACATATGGTCTTTTCTTGAGAATGAGCCATTTGATGAGGAGAAAAACGTGTATTCTGCAGCCACTGAATGATAGGTATTCTGTAAATACCTATTAGGTTCATTTGTTCTATATTGCAGATGAAGTCCAATGTTTCTTTCTTGGGTTTCTGTCTAGGAAATCTGTCCAATACTAAAAGTCGTGGGTTGAAGTCTCCAGCTGTTATTGTACTAGGGTCTAACTCTCTCTTTGCTGCTAATAATATTTCCTTTACATATCAGGGTGCTCCCATGTTGAGTGCATATATATATTTGGAATTGTTTTATCTCCCTGGTGAACTGACCCCTTTGTCATTGTATGCTGACCTTATTTGTCTCTTGATATAGTATGTGTCTTGAAATCTATTTTGTCTGATATAGGATAGCTATTCCTGCTCTTTTTTGGTTTCCATTGACATGGTATATCTTTTTCCATCCTTTATTTTCCCTCTAGGTGTGTCTTTATAGGTGAATTGTGTTTCCTGAAGGCAACAGATCATTGGTGCTTGGTTTTTTGTTTTTGGGGGGTTTTTTGTTTGTTTTTGTTGTTGTTGTTGTTGTTGTTGTTGTTGTTGTTGTTGTTGTTTTGAGACAGAGTCTCACTCTGTTGCCCAGGCTGGAGTGCAGTGGTGTGATCTCGGCTCACTGCAACCTCCACCTCCTGGGTTCAAGTGATTTTCCTACCTCAGCCTCCCAAGTAGCTGGGATTACAGGCTTGCACCACCACACCCGGCTAATTTTTGTATTTGTAGTAGAGACAGGGTTTCACCATGTTGGCCAGGCTAGCCTCAAACTCCTGACCTCAAGTGATCCACCCACCTCAGCCTCCCAAAGTGCTTGGATTACAGGTGTAAGCCACCATGCCCAGCCTTTTTGTTGCTGTTGTTTGGTTTTTTAATCCATTCAGCTAATCTACATCTTCTCACTGAGGAGTTTAGACCATTTACACTCAGTGTTATTAGTGATAAATAAAGACTTACTCATGCCATTTTGTTATTTGTTTTCTGCTTGTTTTGTGAAATTCTGTTCCTTCTTTCCTTCCTTCCTCTCTTATTTTTAGTGAAGGTGAATTTTCTCTGGTAGTATGTTTTAGTTTCTTGCTTTTTTGTTTTTTTTTTTTGAATATCCATTGTATGTTTTTAGATTTGAAGTTACCCTGAGGCTTCCAAATACTATCCAACAACCCATTATTTTAAACTGATGACAACACTGATTGCATAAAGAAACAAGCAAAAATAAAACTAATAAAAACTATACACTTTAACTTTGTCTCCCCACTTTTTAACTTTTTTGTGTCTGTTTATGTCCTATTGTACTCTATCTTGAAAAGTTGTAGTAATTTTTAATCAGTTCATCTTTTGTTTTCCTACTTAAGATATGAATAGTTTACACACCACAATTACAGTTATAATATTCTGTGTTTTTATGTGTACTTAATATTACCATTGAGTTTTTTACCTTCAGATAATTTCTTCTTGCTCATTAACATCCTTTTCTTTTAGATTGAAGAACTCTCTTTAATTTTTCTTGTAGGACAGGTCTGGTGTTGATGAAATCCCTCAGCTTTTGTTTGTCTGGGAAAGTTTTCATTTCTCCTTCATCCTTGAAGGATATTTTTGCTGGATATACTATTCTAGGATGAAAGTTTTTTCCTTCAGCACTTTTAATATGTCATGTCACTCTCTACTGGCCTGTAAGGTTTCCAGTGAAAAGTCTGCTGCCAGATGTATTGGAGCGCCATTGTATGTTTTTTTGTTTTGTTTTGTTTTGTTTTCTTTTCTCTTGCTGCTTTAGCTTTGCTTTGTTTATACTTGACCTTTGGGAGTTTGATTATGAGATGACTTAAGGTACTCTTTTTTGGATTAAATCTGCTAAGTTTTATATAACTTTCTTGTACATGAATATTGTTACCTTTCCTAGATCTGGGAAGTTATCTGATATCCCTTTGAGTTTTTTTTTTTTTTTTTTTCCGTAGTTTTTGGGGAACAGGTGATGTTTGGTTACATGAATAAATTCTTTAGTGGTTGTTTCTGAAATTTAGTAGTGATTTCTGAAATTTTGGTGCACCCAAAAGCAACTGCTATTGCTTTAAAGTTTGTTTTGTCTAATATAAGAATACCTACTTCTGCTTGCTTTTGCTGTTCATTTGCATGGAATATCTTTTTTGACCAGTTTACCTTAAGTTTATGTGAGTCCTTATGTGTTGAGTCTCTTGACACCTGAGCAGTGTACACTGTACCCAATGTGTACTCTTTGGCTCCACACCCCCTCCCACCCTTCTGTATTAATTTGTTTAGAATTATTTAATTTTCATGCATTTGCATGGTTTTGAGGGTTCCTTTTGGAGCGGATTTCCAATTTTATTCCCCTGTGGTCTGAGCAAGTACTCAAGTACTTGATATAATTTTGATTTTTCTTAAATGTATTGAGACTTGTTTTGTGGCATATCACAGGGTCTATCTTGGAGAATGTTCCATGTGTTGATGAATAGAATGTATATTCTGCAGTGTTGGCTAAAATGTTCTGTAAATATCTGTAAAGTCCATTTGTTCTAGGGTATAGTTTAAGTCCATTGTTTCTTTGTTGACTTTCTGTCTTGATGACCTGTCTAGTGCTGTCAGTGGAGTACTGAAGTCCCCCACTATTATTGTATTGCTGTCTATCTCATTTCTTAGGTCTAGTGGTAATTGTTTTATATATTTGGAAGCTCCAGTGTTAGATGCATATATATTTAAGACTGTGATAACTTCCTGTTGGACTAGTTCTTTTATCATTATATAATGTCCCTCTTTGTCTTTTTTAACTGCTATTGCTTTAAAGTTTGTTTTGTCTGATATAAGAATAGCTACTCCTGCTTGCTTTTGCTGTTCATTTGCATGGAATATCTTTTTCCACCCCTTTACCTTGAGTTTATGTGAGTCCTTATGTGTTAGGTGAGTCCTTATGTGTTAGGTTGAAGACAGCAGATATTTGGTTGGTGAATTCTTATCTATCTGCCATTCCGTATTTTTTAAGTGAAGCATTTAGTCCATTTATATTCAACGTTAGTATTGAGATGTGAGGTACTGTTCTATTCATCATGCTAGTTTTTGACTGAATACCTCTTTTCTTCATTGTGTTATTGTTTTATAGGTCCTATGAGATTTATGCTTTAAGGAGGTTCTATTTTGGTATATTTGGAGGATTTGTTTCAAGATTTAGGGCTGCTTTTAGCTGTTCTTATAGTGCTGGCTTGGTAGTGGTGAGTTCTCTCAGCATTTGTTTGTCTGGAAAAGACTATCTTTCCTTCATTTATGAAGCTTAGTTTCATGGAATATAAAACTCTTGGCTGGGCCAGGTACGTGGCTCACCCCTGTAATCCCAGCAGTTTGGGAGGCTGAGGCAGGAGGATCACCTGAGGTCAAGAGCTTGAGACCAGCCTGGCCAACATGGCAAAACCCCATCTCTACTAAAAATACAAAAATTAGCTAAGCGTGGTGGCGCGTGCCTGTAATCCCAGCTACTCGGGAGGCTGAGGCAGGAGAATCGCTTGAACCCAGGAGGTGGAGGTTGCAGTGAGCCAAGATCACATCACTGCATTCCAATCTGGGCAACAGAGTGAGACTCTGTCTCAAAAAAAAAAAAAAGAAAGAAAAGAAAAGGAAAAAAAAAAGAAACTCTTGGCTGATAATTGTTTTGTTTAAGGAGGCTGAAGATAGGACCCCAATCCATTCTAGCTTGTAGGGTTTCTGATGAGAAATCTGCTGTTAATCTGATAGGCTTTCCTTTATAGGTAACCTGATGCTTTTGCCTCACAGCTTTTAAGTTTCTTTCCTTCATCTTGATTTTAGATAACCTGAAGAATAGGTGCCTAGGTGATGATATTTTTGCAATGAATTTCCTGGGTGTTCTTTGAGCTTGTTGTATTTAGATGTCTAGATCTCTAGAAAGGCCAGAGAAGTTTTTTCAATTATTCCCTCAAATAAGTTTCCCAAACTTTTAGATTTTTCTTCTTCCTCAGGAACACCAATTATTCTTAGGTTTGGTCACTTAACGTAATCCTAAACTTCTTGGAGGCTTTGTTCTTTTTTTTTTAATTCTTTTTTCTTTGTCTTTATTGAATTGGGTTCATTTGAAAGCCTTGTCTTCAAGCTCTGAAGTTCTTCCTTCTACTTGTTTGATTCTATTGTTGAAACTTTCCAGTGTATTTTGCATTTTTCTAAGTGTGTTTTTCATTTCCAGAAGTCGTGATTCTTTTTTATGCTATCTAGTTCTCTGGAGTTTTTTAATCCATACCCTGTAAAACTTTTTAATTTCTTTTTTTTTTTTTTTTTTTTTTGAGGTGGAGTTTTGGAGTTTCGCTCTTTTTGCCCAGGCTGGAGTGCAATGGCATGATCTCGACTCACTGCAATTTCTGTCCCCCAGGTACAAGCAATTCTCCTGTCTCAGCCTCCCAAGTAGCTCAAATTACATGCACGAGCCACCACGCCCGGCTAATTTTTTTGTATTAAGTAGAGACGGGGTTTCACCATGTTAGGCTGGTTGCAAACTCCTGATCTCAGGTGCTCCACCTGCCTTGGCCTCCCAGAGTGTTGGGAATGCACATGTGTGCCACCATGCTCGGCCTTTTTAATTTCTTTAAGTTGGCTTTCACCTTTCTCTGGTGCCTCCTTGAGCAGCTTAACAATCAACCTTCTGAATTTCTTTTCTGGCAATTCGGAGATATCTTCTTGGTTTGGATTCATTGCTGATGAGCTCATGTGACCTTTTGGTGGTGGTAAAGATCCTTGTTTTGTCATATTACTAGAACTGTTTTTCTAGGACTATATCAGAGGAAAGATCTGAGGCTCAAGGGCTGCTGTTCAGATTCTTTTGTCCCATAGAGTGATACTTTGATTTGGTGCTCTCCTTCTTCCCCTAGGGATGGGGCTTCTTAAGAGCCAGACTGCAGTGATTGTTATTGCTCTTCTGGGGGTCTAGCCACCCAATGGAGCTACCAGGCTCTGGGCTGGTACTGGGGAGTGTGCACAAAGAGTACTGGGATGTGATTTGTCTTTAGGTCTCTCAGCCATGGGTACCAGCACCTGCTCTGGTGGAGGTAACAGGGGTGTGAAGTGAACTCTGTGAGGGTCCTTGGTCATAGTTTTTTTAGTGTGCTGGTTTTCTCAAATGGCAGTTATGCTAGAAGTGAAGCTGTCACATGGACAGACTCAGGACGTGTGGTTATCCAGGATGTTGCAGGCAGTGGAATTAGGTGTTGTTTTCTCCTTTCTTGGAGCAGCAGTTTTCTTTTATGAGTTGCTCTAAAGGCTTGAGTTGCTTGACCACCAGCAGGGAGGTGGTGCTTTTAAAAGAGCGTCAACTGTGGTAGTAGAGCAGGGATACAAGCCTGTCTGGATAAGTATTTGGGTTTCTCATTGAATGAGTAGAGCCATAGAGCTTCCAAGAGATTATATATTTTGTCTTTGGCTCCCAGGGCAGGTAGAGAAAGACCATCAGTTGGGGGCAGGGTTAAGCATGTCTGAGTTCAGACTCTCCTTGGGCAGGACTTGCTGCAGCCACTGTGGGGTTGGTGGTTCTCAGGCCAATGAGGTTATGTTCCCAGGGGGATTATGGCTGCCTCTGCTGCATCATACAAGCCACCAGGGAAGTGGGGGAAAGCCAGCCATGATGGGCCTCAGCCAGCTCTCATGCAGCCAGCAAGGCCAGTCTCACTCTTACCATGCCCCAACAAATCACCAGGTTTATATCCAGGCAGTCAGTGTGCAGGGCTGAGTTCTTGCCCCAGGCTACAAGCCTTCCTGCTGAGAAAGCAAGTAGGGCTTTCAGGCTTCACCCCTACCCACATGCCATGGCTTCTGTGCTCAAATCTGCACTTCCTGTTTGCTCCCCACTCCCGGATTTTACCCTGGAAAATTCATGCTCAGCCAAAATTATTACAAAGTTCAGCTGGAAGTTTCCTTTACCCTGTGGTCCTTCCACAATTCCACTGGCAGCCCTCCCCAAGGACCCTTGTGAGATAAAGTCTTACATGGCCAGAGCAGTGGGAAGAGAGAGAAGGGGGAGGTGCCACACACTTATAAACAACCAAATCTCATAACTCACTCACTAACATGAGAACAGCAAGGGGAAAATCTACCCCCATGACCCAATTACCTCCCACAAGGCCCCTCCTCCAATGCTGGGAATAACAATTAGACATGAGATTTGGGCAGGGACACAAATCCAAACCATATCATTCTGTCCTTGATGCCTCCCAAATCTCATATCCTTCTCACATTGCAAAATACAATCCTCCCTTCTCAACAATCCCCCAAGTCTTAACTCATTTCACCATTAACTCAGAAGTCCATAGTCCAAAGTCTCATCTGAGACAAGGCAAATCCCTTCCACCTATGAGCCAATGAAATAAAAAGCAGGTTATTTACTTCCAAGATAAAATGGGGGTGCAGGCATTGGCTAAATACTCCCATTACAAAAGGTAGAAATTGACCAGAACAAAGTGGCTAAAGGCCCCCATGCAAGACCAAAACCCAGCAGGGCAGTCATTAAATCTTAAAGCTCCAAAAGAATCTCCTTTGACTCCATGTCTGTAATTCAGGCCACACTGATGCAAGGGGTGGGCTCCCAAGGCCTTGGGCAGCTCTGCCCCTGTGGCTCTGCATGGTACAGCTCCCATGGCTGCTTTCATGGCATTGAGTGCAGTGCCTGCTGCTTTTCCAGGTGCACAGTGCAAGCTGTCAGTGGATCTACCATTCTGGGTTCTGGAGGATGGTCGTCCTCTCCTCACAGGTCCACTAGGCAGTGCCCCAGTTGGGACTCTGTGTGAGGGCTTCAATCCCACATTTCCCTTCTGCACTCCTGTAATAGAGGTTCTCCATGAGGGTTCCACCCCTGCAGCAGACTTCTGCCTGGACATTCAGGCACTTCCACACCTCCTCTGAAATCTAGGTGGAGTCTCCCAAGCCTTAACTATTGCCTTCTGCACACCTGTAGACTTAACACCACATGGAAGCTGCTAAGGCTTACAGCTTGAACCCTTTGGAGCAGTGGCCTGAGACATATCTGGGATCATTTTAGCTAAGGCTGGAGCTGGAACAGCTGGGACACAGGGAGCAGAATCCTGAGTTTGTGCAGAGCAGCAGAACCCTGGTCCTGACCCATGAAACCATTCTTATTTTCTAGGCCTCCAGGCCTGTAATGGGAGGGGCTGCCATGGAAGTCTCTGAAATACCTTCCAGGACTTTTCTCCATTATCTTGGCTACTAACATTCCTGCTCCTCTTTACTTGTGCAAACTTCTGCAGCCAGCTTGAACACCTCCCCTGAAAATGGGTTTTTCTTTTCTGCCACATGGTTAGGCTGCAAATTTTCCAAACTTTTATGCTCTGCTTCCTTTTAAATATAACTTCCAGTTTCAGATCATCTATTTGCTCACACATATAAGCAAATGCTATCAGATGCAGCCAGGCCACATCTTGAACACTTTGCAGCTTCAAAATTTCTTCCACCAGATACCCTAAATCATCTCTCTCAAGTTCAAATCTTTAGGGCAGAGGCACAATACCTCTAACCTCTTTGCTAATGCATAACAAAACTGACCTTTGTTCTAGTTCCCAATAAGTTCCTCTTCTCCATCTAAGACCACCTCAGCCTGGACTTCATTGTCCATATCACTATCAGTACTATCAGCATTTTGGTCACAATAATTTAAGAAGTCTTTAGGAAGTCCCAAACTTTCCCTCGTCTTTCTTTCTTCTTCTGAGCCCTCCAAACTGTTCCAACCTCTGCCTGTTACCCTGTTCTAATGTCACTTCCACATTTTCAGGTATCTTTATAGCAATGCCCCACTCCTGTGTAACAATTTTCTGTATTAGTCCATTCTCGCATTGCTATAATTACCTGAGACTGGGTAATTTATAAAGAAAAGAGGTTTAATTGACTCACAGTCTCACAGACTTCACAGGAGGCATGGCTAGGGATGCCTCAGGAAACTTACAATCATGGCAGAAGGCAAAGAGGAAGGAGGCACAACTTACATGGCCAGAGCAGGAGGAAGAGAGAGAAGGAGGAGGTGCTACACACTTCTAAACAACCAGATATTGTGAGAACTCACTATCAGGAGAACAGCAATGGGGAAATCTGCCCTCATAATCCATTCACCTCCCACCAGACCCATCCTCCAACACTGGGGATTATAATTCAACATGAGATTTGGGAGGGGGACACAGATCCAAACCATACCACACAATCACCTCTGTGGCTACCACCACTGGGACTGCACTGGGTCTTGCCCAGAGCCCTATCCAGGCCCAGAGATGCTATCCAGAAGCCAGGGCCTGAAGAAATCTACCTGGTGCTCTATTCTACTGCAGCTGAGCTGGAGCAGAAACCACCCTATCCTTCCCACTCTTCCCTTCTCTTTCCAAAGACAGAGGAGTTTCTCCCCATGTCTACCACCACAGGCCCCAGAGAATACTGCCAGGGTACTGTCAATGTTCACTTAAGGCCCAAGAGCTCTTCAGTAAGCTCATGGTGAATGCTGCCAGGCCTGGGCCTTACTCTTCAGGGCAGTGGGCTCCCCTCTGGTAGGTTCAGAGATCTCATCCAACAGCCAAGACCTGTACTTAGGGACCTAAAGAGCCTGCTTGGTGCTCTTCTCCACTGCAGCCAAGCTGGTATCTAAGCTCAAGACAAAGTCACCTTTACTCTTCTTTTTGCTTTTCTCAAGCAGAAGGGGGTTTCTCCTCATAGCTACCACAACTGTAAATGTACTGAGTCACACCTGAACCTAGCACATCTCAGAGTCTCACCCAAGGCCCACAGCGTGTACTAACTGGTTACTGCTGCTGATTATATTATTCAGGACCCAAGGGATCTTTAGTCATCTAGTGATAAATCTTGCCAGGACTGGGTCCTTCCTTTCAAGGCAGCAGTTTCCCTTCTGTGCCAGGGTGTGTGTTTAGAAATGTTGTCCGTGAGCTAGGGTCTTGAATGGGGGCCTCACAACTCTGCCCGGTGCCCTATCCTTCTGTGGCTGAGGTGGTATCCAAGTTGCAAGACAAAGTCCTCTTTACTCTTTCCTCCCCTCAAGTGGAAGGAAGGGGTCTCTTTTAGAGCTACAAGTTGTACTGCCTGGGGTTGGGGGAGGAGTGACATAAGCATTCCATTAGGTTCCCTGGCTGGCGTCTCACTAGGTCAAATGCTCCCAAAGTCCACTGGCTCTGAAACACACCCAGCACCAGGACTTGCCTAGGAATTGCAGTCCTTGTGACCCATTCAGCCTTTAAAGTTTTTGTAGAACCCCAGAGCATTTTAGCCCATGGTGAGCCTTGCTGAAACTCAAGTTCTGACTGCTGGGATGGGTGATTCCCCTCTGGCTAAGGCAGGTCTAAATGCTCCCTCTGAGAGCACTGACCGAATTCTGCCCAGGGTTGACAGCACTGCTTTCCAATGCAAAGCCTCACAATCGCTGCACTCTCCCTCCTCCAAGCACACAGATTCTCTCTGTACCACACAGCCAGCCATTGCTGGGGTGATGGAGAAGGGGTGGTGTCAGCAATTCAAGACTGTCTTTCCTATTCTCTTCAGTGCATCTTTCAGCAATATGATGTTAAAACCAGCTACTGTGATTGCTCACCTGAATTTTGGTTCTTATAAACGTGCTTGTTTATGTATATAGCTGTTAAATTCGGTGTTCCTGTAGGAAGTACAATTGGTGGAGGCTTCTGTTCTGCCATCTTTCTCTGCCTCCTCAGGTTGTGGTTTTGCAGAGTCTTTTGTGACAGTTCTTGTTATCAGGCATTCCTGCATGAGTCCCTCCTGTCATGGCCTTTTCTTGCTCCATTTGTCAGAATTTTTTATGCAAGTGACTCCATTTTTATTCTGAAAAATTTCACAGTCCAACAAACCATCAGTACTTTTTGATTAGGCTTAGAATAAAAGAGATTTAGTATTATGACCATTATAATAAATAGCCAAGAAAGTTACTGACACATTTTCTTATTCTCCACCCCAAAGCACCCTACAACATCCCAGAGGATGGGTATAAAGGATAAAATATGGGAAACCAAACATGTAGCAGCAGCTAAGTATGTCTGATTCTCCTAGGTGGGAAACAGCATCTTGTTAAGGAAACAGCAATCTTGGAAAACATGAAAAGAAAACTCCAAGTTTCTTCTGCAAGGAATCATGCTAAGTCTATAAATAGCACCCTCTTGTTATTTATCTCTACAACAGCCTCTGCTTCACTCCTGGCAAGCCTATTTGGCATCGTCAAAGAAAATCAGAACTGGACAGCAGTTAAAGGGGCAGCAAAAGTAATTTATTTAGGAACTATTGCAGTGAGAGGTAAAATAGATAGAACTCTGCTCAATACTGAACACAACAAGGAAAAGTAGGGAGTTTACCAAAGCAGCATGGTGGGTCAGTGAATGGAAAATTACTATGAAGGTAGGGTAATTTTTGCTAAACTGACCTTGGAGGATTCTTGCTGCAGGCAGGCCAAGGTGATCAAATATCACCTGGGGAATGGTGGGAGAATAAGGAATTTGATCAGATTTGAGGGTGATCAGGTATTTAGGATGGGAATTCTGGCTAAACCCACTCAACAGGATTTTTTTTTCTAAAACTGGGCAACACAGGACAACAGGGAAGCCCAAAGTCGAGGTCTAGTTGAGAAGAGGGCTCAGAGGAACCTGCCTAAAGTGTGGTCAAGGAGGTAGTCTTTGTCTAGATATAGAGGTTAATGAGACAGAATCCCAGACCCAAAGAGCTTGCCTTTTAGTGTGGGAGCCAGACAAGGCACATGTTTTTTAAAAAAAGAAGAAATATGACAGTTTCAAGGACTAATAAGAGTTATAGGCTGAGTGCGATGGCTCACACCTATAATTCTGGTGCTCTAGGAGGCCAAGGCAAAAGGATTGATTGAAGCCAGGAGTTCAAGACCAGCCCGAGCAACATAGTGAGATGCCATCTCCCAGAAAAATAAACATAGAAAAATTAGCTGGGTGTAGGGTCATCCTCCTGTAAGTCCTAGCTACTTGGCAGGATTGTCCGAGCCCAGGAGTTGAGGTTACAGTGAGCTATGATCTTGCCACTGCTGGACTCCAGTCTGGGTGACAGAGGAAGAGAAAGACCCCATTTTTAAAAGAAAAAAAAAGTTGTTGACAAAATAAATGAAATTAAATGGCAAAGAGAGAGTTGGCAGTGAGGGTACTATCACAGGGTGCTCACCTCTAAGTTTGAGTGGGACATGAATGATAAGAAGACAGGCATGACAAAAACTGGCAGAAAGCATTCCTCAGTGAAGAAAAGCGAGTGGAAAAGCCCTCAGATGGGCACAAGCCTGGCCTGGTAAGAGGCAGGAAGAAGAGCAACATGGTTGGTTCTTAGGGAACAGAAAGAGGATGAGGAGACAAGCAGGAGCCAGGAAGTCTGGGCCTTTCTCCTTCTCTTTGCCACTTCCAGTAAATTCACTAGGTGCTCACTGGTCTGCCTTGATCCTGGCAAGGACTCACAGCCTAGTTATCTCATTTCTGTTCCCTAAAGATCATCCTGCTAGGACGTGGCTTAGGACTTAGGACTTATTCCAGCTACTAACAGGAAGGAACAAGACAGAGCACGAAAGTGAAATAAAAATGGTTTGAAACACTTTCAGTGAATGAATGTTGCCATTTGAGTGTCAGTTAGAGGATTTCCCAGAAAACTTACAGTTGTGGCCTTCCTGTCCTACAGTTTCCCCTCCTAGGGGAACTTCACTTACTCCACAAGGCTAAGGGGAACAATTGAGAAAACATGGGTTTGGGTAAGTTGTCGTTTTTACAAATCTCCTTTCTCTTTATCTTTAAAATAAAGGTTGTTGCAAGATTGGATTACATAATCTGTGCAGTTAATTCCTGGTATACAGAGCTCCACATGGAAGGAGTTCAGAGGTGCTCCCCAGGGCCTTAGCACTCCTGCCCATCCCAGCCACTGACGATCATGTCTACATCTCTTCAGTCCTGTGCTGATGTTTCTCGAGGATTATGGTCTAGTTGGCACAACAGTGAGGCTTCTGGGTTTTTATATTTAACCATTTCATGCCCATCTTCGTGAAAGTTATAGCCTTGTCCTATTTCAGTCACAGCAACTTTGCATAAATGCTTGAAAAGCATGGGTTTTGCAGTACCAAGCAGGGAATTTACACACATATATAAAGCAGTCTTCTAGTTGATGAATACAAATCAGTTTGGTCAGCTTGATCTTAACTACAGTGGCATAAGACAGGCGTATGTTTACCTATTGGAAGGAAAATTCTCCTTCTCTTTGCCACTTCCAACAAATTCACCTGGTGCTCACTGGTCGTCCACAAGATTTCTTTCAGGTTTTTCTTCATATTGAAAGAGGCTCAACTTATATGATAAATTTTATTAGCTAGCACTAAAAGAAATAAGTAACCCTGAAGTCAAAGCTTTAAATATGAAAAAAATAAGGCATGAGATTCTTTTAGTAAATGGGATGCAGGATATGTAATATTTCTTGGCCAGCTACAAAGTTAATTGATTTTCCTACCTATTGAGGGTTCACCTGTCAACTTCCAGAGGCACTGCACAATGTCCAGCACCTGAGGGGATGTGTAATTCAGAACAAATAAGAAGGTGTTCTTCCCCAACTCTTACTCTTTTCCTCCTGCCTTATATCCCAGGAAACTGTTGGATTGATGGACCGAGAACCATTATTTCTGGAGCAGTGCATAAGAGAAGGGAGAACCTGTATGTGGTAACAGAGGCCACAGAACTGATCGGGACTCCTGTGCTAAAGGACAATAGCAGGATGATTGATTTCAGCAAATGTCCATCCTCGGAATACTTATGTCAAGATACAGAGCCACTGACTGAGTGTTGTGGCTCACACCTGTAATCCCAGTAATTTGGGAGGTCAAGGTGAGAGGATTGCTGGGGCCCAGGAGTTCAAGATCAGCCTGATCAAATGTGGCAAGACTCTGTCTCTACAATTTTTTTTTTAATTAGCCAGGCATGCTGGTACATCCCTGTGGTCCCAGCTACTCAAGAGGCTGAGGTGGGAGGATCACTTGAGCCCAGAAGATCAAGGCTGCAGTAAGCTGTGGTAGTGCCACTGTACTCCAGCCTGGGAGAGAGACCAAGATTCTGTTTCAAAAAAAAAACACAGAGCCACCCTAAAGTGGAATGGGGACACCAAGAGCAAGCCAGCCCAGCCTCACTTCCAAGAGGGGACTGGATCCTAATCAGGACCTGTTTCTGGGAGGTCAGAAGGGGTGGGGTAATTATTTCCCACTTCTTGGGTGCCATGAAAACCTGACTCCTCTCCTGAGACTATATTCTAACATTCTCATTTATGGTGCTTTAATATATGAGATTATTCAGTATTGATAAAATTGAAAGTCAATTTAATTATGTGATACTACATTTTGCTTTGGGTAAATGATGGATTCTAGAAGATCTAAAGGGGTGCCTGCTATACTACCTACATGTTTGGTTTTATAGCTGGAAAAAAAAATAAGGAACCAACAGCAACAAACCTTCGCAGTTAAAGTACCCTAAATGCTATAACATCCTGAGCAGAAATGTTTTATGGCATGAGACTGAAAAATCTTCAAGCACATGTGATTTACCTAAGTCACTCACAATAACCAACTATAATATTTTAAATTAACTTAACCAAATGCATTTATCAAATGTGTATTCACTTAAAGAGTATGCTAGGGACATAGAAAGTTTGTGAGTGTGTGTGTGTGTGTGTGTGTGTGTTACAATATTAAATAATATGCAATGTGTTTTATGTGTCATTTGTCCGCACTTAAGAGCTTTAGAAACTAAAGAAAAGTAACTGGGAAGTGAAATGACCTTCCCAAGTTTAGTTGGTGAGTTACTCCTAGAAGAGGACTCGCCAAGGTTGGTGAGTTAGTCCCGCAAGAGGCACAGGCCCCACTGAGGTCTTTTGATTCCAAGCCCCATAAACAAAGGCACTTAAACCAAATAAAACATCACTCTCGTTTGAGATTGCTTTGATACCGAGCTTTAGGTTTCCACCTCCTTGAAATGGTGGACTGGGCTTTGTGAGAAGGAGGCAGAAGCCCTGTATTCTTTCACACAGGGCAGCTGCTCAGCTGAAGTGGTATACTTTGGTTCTTTTCTCTTCTGTGTGTATTTTCTATAGGTATTTTCTTCTTTTTTTTATTATACTTTAAGTTTTGGGGTACATGTGCACAATGTGCAGGTTTGTTACATACGTATACATGTGCCATGTTGGTGTGCTGCACCCAGTAACTCATCATTTAACAAAATATCTCCTAATGCTATCCCTCCCCTCCTCCCTTCCCCCACCCGACAACAGGCCCCAGTGTGTGATGTTCCCCTTCCTGTGTCCACGTGTTCTCATTGTTCAATTCCCACCTATGAGTGAGAACATGCGGTGTTTGGTTTTTTGTCCTTGCGATAGTTTGCTGAGAATGATGGTTTCCAGCTTCATCCATGTCCCTACAAAGGACATGAACTCATCATTTTTTATGGCTGCATAGTATTCTATAGGTATTTTCTTTGTGGTTATTACTACAAGGATTACATAAAACATTTTATAACTACAACTGTGGATTATAGGCTGGTAACAATGTAACTTTAATTGGATAATAAAACTCGACACTTATTTCTCTCATCACTACACTTTACATTCTTCATGTCAGAGTTTATGCCTTTTTAAGATATAACATCTTTGTCACTCAGGCTGGAGTGCAGCAGCACAATCACAGCTCACCGCAGCCTTGAACTCTTGGGCTCCAGTGATCCTCCTGCCTCAGGATCCATAGTAGCAGGAATTATGGGTACACACTACCACACCAGTTAATTTTAAAAGAATTTTTTAGAAGTGGGGTCTGATATGGTTTGGAATGCATCCCCTCCAAATGTTGAATTGTGATCCCTAATTTGGAGGTGGAACTTAGTGGGAGGTATTGGATAATGAAGGTGGATCCCTTGTGAATGGCTTAGTGTCACCAGGTTGATGATGAGTGAGTCCTCACTATTTGTTTACATGAGTGCTAGTTGTTTAAAAAGGCCTGGCACCTCTTCCTCTCTCTCTCTCTCTCACTTCCTCTCTCTCCACGTGACACACCTGCTCCCCCTTTACCTCCTGCCATGAGTAAAAGCTTCCTGAGGCCTCACTAGAAGCCAAGCAGAAGCTGGTGCCATGTTTATACAGCCTGCAGAATCATGCGCCAAGTAAACCCTTTTTATTTATAAATTACAGTTATTTCTTTATAACAATGTAAAATGGACTAATACAGGAAGGAAATTGGTGTTGAGGGATGGGACATTGCTATAAAAATACTTGAAAATGTGGAAGCAGCCTTGAAACTGGGTAATGGGCAGAGGTTACACAAGTTTGGAGGGCTCAGAAGAAGAAAGAAAGACAAGGGAAAATTTGGAACTTCTTAAAGACTTGTTAAGTTGGTTGTGACCAAAATGCTGATGGACAGTGAAGGCTAGGCTGATGAGGTCTCAGATGGAAATTAGAAACTTAATGAGAACCGAAGCAAAGGTCACCTTGTTATGCCCTAGCAAAGAACTTGGCTACATTATGTACATGTCCTAGGGATTTCTAAGCAGGGAGTATTCAAGATGTAGCCCAGCTGCTTCTAACAGCCTATGATCAAGTATGGGAGCAAATGAATGACTTAAGGTTGGAACTTACATTTAAAAGGGAAACAGGGCATAAAAGTTTGGAAAATTTGCAACCAGGCTGCGTTAGAGAAGGAAAGAGGATTTTCAAGACAGAAATCCAAGAGGGTTGCAGAACAACCACTTGCTAGAGAGATTTGCATGACTAAAAGGAGCCAAGTGCTACTAGCCAAGATGATGGGGAAAAAGACCATAAGACATTTTCAGAATCTTCTACACTGCCCTTCAATCACAAGTCCAGAGGCCTAAAAGGACTGAATGGTTTCAGGGGCCAGGTCCAGGGCACCACTCTGCTGTGCCATCTTGGTAAGCTTGTCTGCCCCATCCCCACTCCTCCAGCTCCAGCCTTGGCTCAAAGGGCCCCTGATACAGCTCAGACTGCCACTTTGGAGAATGCAAGATGCTGTAAGCCTTGTTAGCTTCCATGGCATGTTAAGTCTGCAGGATCAGACAATACAAGAGTAAAGGAGGCTTGGCAGCTTCCACCTAGATTTCAGAGGATGTATGAGAAAGCCCAGGTGCTCAGACAGAAGCCTGGCACAGGGCCAAAGCCCCTGCAGAATGACTCAGCTAGGGCAGTGCCAAGGGGAGATATGGGGTTGGAACCCCCACAGAGAGTCCATACTGGAGCACTGCTTAGAGCAGCTGTAGGAACAGAGCCACTGCCCTCCAGACTCTAGGATGGTAGAGCTGCTGGCAGCTTCTGACATCAGTCTGGAAAAGCCACAGGAGCAGAGCTGGCCAAACCCTAGGGAGCTCACCCCTCACACTATGATGCATACCATGGAGTAAAGGATTATTTTGGAGCTTTAGGGTTTAAAGCCTGCCCTGCTGGATTTCAAATTTGTGTGGGACCTATTGCCCCTTTCTTTTGATTGATTTCTCCCTTTAGAATGGAAATGTTTACCCAATGCCTGTACCACCATTGTATCTTAGGAGAAAATAACTTGGTTTCGATCTTAGAGGCTTATAGGTGGAAGGCACATGCCTTGAGTTTCAGATGAGATTCTGGACTTTTGAGTTGATGCTGAAACAAGTTGACCCCTTTGAGGACTACTGGGAAGAGATTATTGTATTTTGCCATAGAAGGATGTGTGATTTGGGGAACGAGGGGTGGAAAGATATGGTTTGGATGTGTGTCCCCTCTGAATCTTATGTTGAAATGTGATCCTCAATGTTGAAGGTGGGGCCTGGTGAAAAATGTTGGATTAGGGGGACGGATCCCTCACGAATGGCTTAGTACCATCCCCTTGGTGATGAGTGAGTTCTTCTATTAGTTCATTCAAGAGCTGGTTGTTTAAAGGAGCTTGGCATATTTCTTGCTCCCTCTCTTGGCATATGACACACCTGCTCCCTTTCCACCTTCCAACTTGAGAAAAAGCTCCCTGACACCTCACCAGAAGACAAGCAGATGCTTGTCCCATGCATGAACCGTGAGACAAATAAAACAATTTTCTTTATAAATTACCCAGTCTCAGGTTTTCCTTTACAGCAGTGCAAAATGGACTTGCTATGGACTTGCAATACAGGGTCTTGCTATGTTGACCAGATGGTTTTTGAACAATCTTGATCTCCAGCAATCCTGTTGCCTCAGCCTCCTAAGTAGCTGGGATTAGAAACATGAGCCAACATGCCTAGTGGTTTATATATTTTATATTGTATACCCATCAGTGATTTGTATAGTTATAGGTATTCTTAATACTTTTGCTTATTTTTTAACTATATATGAAAATTAAAAATGATTTATACAACACCAATTTACAATATTACAGTTTTCTGTATTTGTATATTTACCTTCTCCAGTGAGTGTTATACTTTCATATGCTTTCATGTTGTTATTTAACATCCTTTTGTATCAACTCAAAGGACTCTCTTTAGCATTTCTGGTAAGGCAAGTTTAATGGTGATAAACTGCACAAACCACCATGCCCAGCTAATTTTTGTGTTTTTTGTAGAGACAGGGTCTCATTCTGTTGCCCAGGCTGGTCTCAAATTCCTGAGCTCAAGCAATCTGTCCACCTCAGTCTCCCAAAGTGCTGGGATTACAGGCATGAGCCACCTCACCCAACCCCCTTGGGCTGTCTTAACTCTTTCTTCTCTTTATTTGTCTCTATAATTTTAAATTACCTTTCTTTGTGTTTGCTGTTTCTTCCTTCTGCTTCATCAAGTCTGTTAAAACCTTCTATTGGATTTTTAGTTTAATTATTATATTCTTCAGCTTCAGAATTAATGTTTGTTTTCTTTTTTTGGTTTTTATCTCTTTGTTGATATTCTCATTGTGCTCATTTATGATTTTCCTGATTTCATTCAGTTGTCTGGATATGTTGTCTTGTAACTCTCTAGCTTCCTTAAGACTACTGTTTTGAGTTCTCTGTCAGATATTTACAGATTTCTATTTCTTTAGGGTTTGTAACTGGATATTTATTTTGTTCCCTTGGTTATGTCATAGTTCCCTCATGCGTCATGTTCCTTATCACTTTGTATTGGTGTTGACACATTTGAAGAAATAGACACCTCTCCTAGTCTTTATGGAGTGGCTTCAAAAGGAAAGACTTTCACTAATCAGCCTGGCTAGAGATTTTGAGAGCCTCTCAAATATTTTCCATGAATGTTCACATCCTACATCTCTCCATCTCTCCTGGGAAAGAAAGCTGAAGGTTATACACCTTCTCTCAAACTTGCAGAGCCATGTTGACTGCACTAAGCCATCTGCCCCTTTTCCCTAGGGCAGTGCACTGAAAGGTTGAGACATTTAATGCACATTCTACTATTCTTCCTCTCTCCTTGGAGAGGGATCTCAGGGTTATGCACCTTCCTCCAATCTTGCAGAGCCCTGCTGCCTACAGTAAGCCATCTATCCCTTTTCTTTGTCCTTGGCTGCCTCTAAACATTCAAACTATGCTTGCAGCATTTCAGTAAAGACAGAAACAAGTCCTTTGTGCAGGATCACAAAAGGCTGGGATGTTGAATAAAGGTTTCACTCTCTTTTACCCACTAAAGAAGTCATGAGCCAAGGTGATCTCTCAGCACAGAGCTTTGCTGGCTTGGAGGAGGGCTGACTCAGGTAAAGTGAAATTTCTCTTCTTACCTGTTTCAATGCAGCTGTTCTTTGTTTTGTGCTCATCTGGGTTACCACAACTTCTTAACTGGATTCTGGACTTTTCATAAAGGTATTTTTGTCCATATGTCATCATTAAATCAAAGGTTCTGTGGAAGATGAGGGCTGGAATTCCCACTCCACTTCTTCATGCTTTTGACTGAAAATGAAAGTTGTGCAATTTTATCAGTTAAGGGAAAAGCAATTAAAAAACAGTATATCAGTTGACTTAACTATATCAAATAACTGTGGGTGCCTGAAAAGGTCAATGAAGAAAAATTTAGAGTAAACTGAAGAAACTATTTGCCACAAAATGATAGAATCAATACCATTGCCATATACAATTTTTTAAACTACAGAACTTAACAAATGAGTAAAGGACAAAAGTAGATAACTCATCAAAGAAATACAAAACAAATGAACATTTAAAAGTGTTGAAGATCACTAGCAATAAAAGTAAATAATATTGAGATTGCATTTTCACTTGGATTTAGGAAAGTTATTATTTTATTTTATTTTATTTTATTTTAGACAGTGTGTTGCTCTGTCACCCAGTCTGGAATGCAGTGGATTAAACACAGTTCACTGCAGCCTCAACGACATAGGCTTAATTGATCCTCCCATCTCAGCCTCCCAAGTAGCTGGGACTACAGGTGCACACCACCATGACCAGCTAATTTTTTTTTTATTTTTTGTAGAGTCAGGGTTTTACCATGTTGCCCAGGCTGATCTCAAACTTCCAGGCTCAAGTGATCTACCTGCCTCAGTCTTTCAAAGTACTGGGATTACAGGTATGACCCTCCACACCCAGATTAAAGTTATTTAAAAATACAAATACTTTGCAGTGCTGCCAATAATATAGTAAAACCAGAACTCATCTAAATATTGGTGGGAACATAAGCTAGTAAAATATTTCTAAGCTTGTAGTAGTAGGTATTAAAATCATTTTTTGAAGTTCGTGTTCTTTGAATCAGTAATTTTGCACATACAAATATGTCTTAAGAAAATAATCCAAAAGTTAAACAAATATTTAGGTATAGATACTTATTATGGCATTATTATGATACTAAAGAACTGAGGGTACCTAAATTACCAACATTATGGAAATTAAGTTGGCACAATAACTTAAGTTTTATTCTGCATCCTGGAGACCCTCCCAAGAGCAGAGTGGGGAGGGAGTCCTTGTCCTCTCCCTTCCGAAATGCTGAGTCCCAGCTGGAGATCATCCTGATTCCTCTAGGGCTCCGCTCGTCTGAGAAAAGGGAATCCTCTCACCCCATCATTCACTCTCACACTCTGCTACCTATATCTACAACGTCACTATATCTGGTCCTGGGAGCGTCCTGGTGTCAGTTACCACCTATTGGTGGCCATAAACAGAAAAAGGCTAAACCCTCCAAACTTGTGCACTTAGCAGACTCCGCTTCTACAAAGACCAGCCATATCCAAAGCAGCTCTCTAGTGAGGAGTCGGCATGAGAATCGGATTCACACTTCAGAGAGAGGTCAGAGACTCCTGCTGAGGGCACCAGGAAATAGTGGTGCTCTTCAAGATCATGGTGAACCATACGGTGATTTTAATTTAGAGAGGGAAAGAAAAGAAACTCCATTTTCAAAAATAGCCTATTTCGTATGTGTTGACAAGCAGGAAGTGAATGAAGTCAGAAGGTTAATCTCATAGCAGAGCCTGCAAGTCACGACCTGACCACTAGGAGACGAACGAGGCGTCTCTGAACACAATCCAGGCCTAGGGGTCAAGGGAACCAACCTGGCTTGTGCCAGTGCAGGAAACGCTGGCCTGACACCAAGGACTTAACCCTCATAGCAAGTCAAGAAGGAAAACACTGTGCGGAACTGTTCAATAATTTCCAATAGCCTCTGCTGTGTAACTTCAGAGGAAATTCGAATCCATCTTTAAGTATCAGCTGTTGGGAAAATATAATTAAAAACGAAATCTTCTTCCAACCCAGAAAACCTGTATCCATAGGTAGTAGAAAAAGAAAACACTTTTTTTAATTGAATAAGCATTAAACTACAAGCAATCCACTAAGAGACTGCAAAGACAAGGATAAAATTGTATCCTTTATATATACAAGCAGATATCACCAATTACATACTTGTTTTCAAGATAAGCAATAACTAGTTCCCAAGTATGAGGATCTGACAGCACCATCTGTCAGACACGGTGCATCCCAGATTCACCTGGAAATTGGTGTGACCACCTGTTAGCGAATTGGCTTTATCCAGAGAAAAAACAAACCTCTAATATCTTTATGGCAGGAGGTAATTTTGCAATGTGAAGCAAGATACACCCCCTCCCCACCTCGCCTAGTTAGGGTCCTATCTTCCCACAGAAAATAGAAGATAAGGTTGTTTCCATTTGAAAGACAGGTAGGTTCTCAGGTCCTTGAGAAAGACATTCCCAAGTCGTCAAGCTGATAAACAACCTATCTAGTTTTCAAACGGATTTATATACAGTTTTTTGGGGGTTTTTTTGTTTTTTGTTTTTTGTTTTTTTCTGAGACAGGATCTCACTTTGTCACCCAGGCTGGACTGCAGTGGTGCAATCACAGCTCGCTGCAGTCACTAACTCTCAAGCAAAAGCGATCCTCCCACCTCAGCCTCCCAAATAGCCAGAACTGCAGGTACACAACACCACACCTGGTTAATTTTTGTATTATTTGTAGAGACAGTCTTTCACTGTGTTGACCAGGCTGGTTTTGAAGTCCTGAGTTCAAGCGATTCCCCTTCCTCAGTCTCCCAAAGTGCCGTGATTACAGAAGTGAGCCACCGCCCCTTATTTATACATTTCAAAGATAAGCGAAAGTACTTACAAGTTTTCTAAATTTAAGAAAAAGGAGGCCAGGAAACTCTCTTCCCTTATGTTCAACTGGGAGAATTAGCCTTATTTTTAATTTCTATTTGTCCTTAAACAGCCTTCTCTCGCAAATAATGGAAATGAGACCTTCTCTCCCTGGCTGACGCAAGGAATGGAGTTACATGTCCAGCAATGCAACTGATACCAATTCATCTTCACCTTATCCAGTTCAACAGGATCTTTCCCCTAACCTGACAACACGCTCGGGTCTCTGCCATAAACCCTCTTCTCCAAGTGCCTCCCCCCGCCCTCCCCCCCTCCGTTAGTTGTCACCTCCTCCCACCCATTGTCTCCTCACAGCGACATATTTCAAGAGTCATTTACATGCTGGGTTGTCACTTCCTCCCCTGGCATTTCCATACACCTCAACCACTGCTGGCCACCCTCCAGTGAATGTACTCATTAGCCACTAACAAACACAGCTTGATCACTCCATCATAGGAACTCTCTTCTCCCTGGATACCAAGACACCACGGTCTGTGGGGTCTCTTTTTATTGGATTCTATTTTGTCCCTTTCAAAGGCTCTTTTCCCCTCCTGAACACTTAACTTTCAGTTTTCTGCTACCTTCAGACCTCAATACATTTCTCTCCATGAATTTGAAATCACCCAAGAAGATGGCGGGCTTGGGAGTGGAGGAGGGAAGGAGGCCCCATGACAGCAAGACCAAGAGCAACAGGAAGACAAGCCTGCATGAAAAGGGAGGAAGGAAGCCGAACTTCTTTACCTTATAAAGGCAGTTCTCCAGTGTTAGAGGGCAGAATCATCACTAGAAGGTCCTATTTTTAAATGCAGGCTCCAGCTGGGCATGGTGGCTCACACCTATAATCCCAGCAATTTGGGAGACCAAGGCAGCAGATCACTTGAGTTCAAGACCAGCCTGGCCAACATGGTGAAACCCCATCTCTACTAAAAAAATACAAAAATTAGCCTGGTGTGGTGGCACATGCCTGTAATCCCAGCTACTTGAGAGGCTGAGGCAGGGGAATCGTTTGAACCTGGGAAGCGGAGGTTGCAGTGAGCCAAAGTCGTGCCACTACACTCCAGCCTGGGCGACAGAGCAAGAATCCATCAAAATAAAATAAAATAATAAATGCAGGTTGCAAGGCCTTCTTTCAGAGAGCCTGATTCAGAAGATACAGTGAGGTCAGAGATCAATTTAACAATCATTCCAGATGATTCTAATGCCAGGGGTGGGGAGCCAGGCCACACTGAGGAAAGCTGCCACACCTGGTCTGACAGAGGGAGCTGGGGAGGCTGATGCAGAGCCCATGAAAGACTAAGCAGCAATGATCTCAGCATCCCTTGGCTTTGCTAACCAGGCAGCTTCTTCTTCCAGCCAGTCTTCTCATCTCAGATGACAATAAGCACAAAATCTTTCAAGTAGCGGAGTTTCAGAGCTAGGCAGGTCCTCTGCCTGGATCCTGGGCCCTGCTGAGCCCTGACCCCCTTTGGATGCTGCTATGGTTTGGATATTTGTCCCCTCCAAATCTCATGTTGAAATGTGATTCCTAATGTTAGACGTGGGGCCTGGTGGGAGGTAATTGGATTGGGCGGGGGTGGGGGGCGGGTGGCGGGGGGCAGGTGGCAGGGTGGATCTCTCACAAATGGTTTAGTTCCACGCCCTTGGTGATAAGTGAGTTCTTGCTTAGTTAGATCATACAAAAATCTGGTTGTTTAAAAGAATCTGGGACCTCTCCCTTCTATTAATATCTGTCTGTCTTGCTCCTGCTCTTGCCATATGACATACTGGCTTCCCTTCACCTTCCGTTATGATTGGAAACTTCCTGAGGCCTTCACCAGAAGCAAATGCTGGCACCACACTTCTGGTACAGCCTGCAGAACCATGAGCCAATTAAACCTCTTTTTAAAAAATAAATTACCCAGTCTCAAGCATTTATTTATAGCAATGCAAGAACAGCCTAATAAAGGCCTCAATACCATTTCAGAAGTCATCTGAGAGCCCCTCCCATCAGAGACCCAGAGGCCTAGGAGGAAATAATGGTTTCATAGGCCAGGCCCAGGGCCCCACTGCCCTGCACATTCTCAGAACACGGCTTCCCTCATCCTTGCCACTCCAGCTCCTTCCTTGGCACAAAGGGGCCCAGGTACAGCTTGGGCCACCACTCCTGAGGGCACAAGCCTTAAGCCTTGGTGGCTTCCACATGGTGTTAAGTCTGCAGATGCTCAGAATGCAAGTGTGAAGAAGGCTTGTCAGCTTCCACCTAGATTTCAGAGGACATATGGAAAAGCCTGAGTATCCAGGAAGAAGTGTGCCACAGGGGCAGAGCCCCCACAGAGAAACTCTACTAGAGTGGTGCCAAGGGGAAATGTGGGTTTGGAGCCCACACAGAGAGTTGCCACCAGAGCACTGCCTAGTAGAGCTGTGGGAAGTGGGCTACTGCCCTCCAGACCCCAAAATGGTAGCTTCATGCAGCTTATGCCCTCTGCCTGGAAAAGCTGCAAGCACTCAACTCCAACCCATGAGAGCAGACATGAGGGCTGCCCAAGGCTTTGGGATCCCATCCCTCACACCAGAATGCAGCACATGGAGTCAAGAATTATGTTGGAGCTTTAATACATAATGCCTTCTCTGCTGGGTTTCAGACCTGTATGGGGCCTATTACCCCTTTATTTTGGTCAATTTCTCTCTTTTGGAACAGGAATGTATACTCAATGCCTGTACCCCCATTGTGTCTTGGGAGTAAGTAACTTCTTTTTGATCTCACAGGTTCATGGGCAGAAGGAGCTTATCTCCAGATGAGACTTTGGGCTTTGAGACTTGGGACTTTTGAGTTAATACTGGAATGAGTTGAGACTTTGGGGGACTACTGTGAAGGTATGAATATATATTAAAATGTGACAAGGACCTGAGATTTGTGGGACCAGGAGTGAAATGATATGGTTTGGATGGGAAATGGTCAGGTGTCCTCATATAGCCCTTAATTTTTAGCAATAAAATATTAGGATGCACAGGGCACAGTGCTTCATGCCTGTAATCTCAACACTTTGGGAGGCCGAGGCGGGCAGATTGCTTGAGCTCAGGGGTTCAAGACCAGCTACTCAGGAGGCTGAGGCAGGAGAATTGCTTGAACCTGGAGGCAGAGGTTGCAGCGAGCCAAGGTTGCACTCCTCGACCTTACATGGAGAACACAAGAAGAAAAAGTCAGGAGTTCACAGGAGTTGTGTTATCTATTTTTAGAAGGTAATTAGAGATCACCTAGCCTACTCCTTTGCTTCTCTGAAGCTCAGAGAAGTGAGGTAGCTGCAATGCCTTCCATGTCACGAGACGGGTTGGTGACCGAGCTGGGCAAGGAAGCCTGTCCCAGACTCCCACAGCAGAGTCAGAGACCAGTGATCCCAGGAGTACATACTGAGGCCCTTCCTCCCACTGTCCCACCCACTATTGGATAGAATAACTTTCCAAAGGTCAAGAAGCTGGTGAGAAACAGAGCTGGGGTTCAAACTAAGGTTTCTCTGACTCTGGCTCTGCTGTGCTTAAAGAGCAACAGATTGGAAACCCCAGGTGTAGCCCCAGCAACACTTGAGGAGCAGAGGTAGAGGCCAGGCCTAGATGGAGCCCTGGCTCAGTGGCCGGGGGAGGAAGCGGTCCATGGTCAAGGAACACCGGCCACCGGGTCAAAGCAGGACATCCTCTTCTTATGAATCTTCCTCGGGTCCCCGAGACACTGCACAAGAGAAGCTCCAGCCAAATGCACACCTTTATTCCTAAACAGAAAGGCAGCGCTGCCTGCTCCTCCATCTCTCTATGTAGATCTCCCACTAAGGATGTCACGGAGCCCAACCTGGTTATGAACATCCATGCTACAGGGAGGACAGATTCATCTGCTCAGGCTGCCATTGCAAAATACCATAGACTGAGTGGCTTACACAATGGAAAATTCTCTCTCACGGTTCTGGAAGCTGGAAGTCCAAGATCAATGTGCCAGCACGGTCAGGTCTGGTGAGGGCTCTTGTCGTAGCTTGTAGAAGGCCACCTTCTCACTGTGTCCTCTGGTGGAGACAGTGAGAGCTCTGGAGACAACAAGCTCTCTGGAGTCCCTTCCTATAAGGGCACTGATCCCATCATGAGAGCCCCGCCCTCATGACGTCATCTAACTCCAGTTACCTCCCAAAGGCCTAATTTCCAAATACTGTCACTCTACTGTGAGGGATTCAGTATGAATTTGGAGGAGACACACACATTCAGACCACAACAAAGGGGAAACCAAATGCAGCCCTGTGCTGTTGGTTGCAGGGCTGGTAGCTGGAAACCCAGATCTTTTTCTTCTCCTTTTTTTTTTTTTTTTTTTTTTTTTTTTTGAGACAGAGTCTCGCTCTGTCACCCAGGCTGGAGGGCAGTGGCATGATCTCAGCTCACTGCAACCTCCACCTCCTCGGTTTAAGCGATTCTCCTGCCTCAGCCTCCTGAGTAGCTGGGATTACAGGCACGCACCACCACGCCCAGCTAAGGGTTTTCGTACTTTTTAGTAGAGGCGGTGTTTCACCATGTTGGCCAGGCTGGTCTCGAACTTCTGACCTCAAGTGGTCCACCCACTTCGGCCTCCCAAAGTGTTGGGATTACAGACGTGAGCCACTGCACCCGGCCGCAACCCAGATGTTAAAGTTGGAGAGAACTGGAGAACAAATGCAAGGCGCAGGAATGGCATGAGAACTGGCAGTCCTCATCGATGCAGGACCCATCCTACTGAAACCCGGCGCTGCAGGTCACCCGCGTCAGCCGCATTAGCAGTGGCCACAAGCTCAAACAGCCACCCTGGAGCTGTCCCTGCCAGATGCCTGTGGCCCCCACCCGTGCTCTGCCGACTCACCATCGGCTCCTCCCGGTTGTAGGCTATTTCTTCCTGCTCTGTTAACTCGGACTACACAAGGAGAAGGCTCAGGCGGAAACTGTTTCTCAATGTATAACCGCAGGGCGGCAGCAGAGAGCAGCAATAAAGATGCACTATTTTCTCAGCGATTTTGAAGCTGGTTTTTATTGGTGGTGGCTTTTTGTTCATTTAAGTACAGCACAGAGGTTAAGACTGCAAACATCATAGCTAGACTGCCCTGGGTGCAAACCCTAGGGCTGTCACTTACCAGTGGTGTGTCAGGGGCAAGTAACTGAACCTGTGCTTCAAATTCCTCTTGTTAAAATAGGGATGATAATAGTCAACCTCACCGCGTTGTTGTAAATCACCTAAGACATGTGAAGCACCTGGCTGGGACTTCGCACTCAGAAAGCCGGAGCTTGTGTTCGTATACAAAACTGTTCCGGGATGGCCTCTAGAGAACTTTACATTCAGGTTTCCCAAGCTTCCCCCATCCAAACAGGCCTGGTCCGAGAGTCCCTGGGAAGGACTCAGATCGGGCCCCCCAGGTGCAGTTACTTTGGCTCAGCCGGCGCCTCTCTATGGAACTAACAGCAGGAAAAGCACTTCTTCAAGCAGAAGATGCCTGGGCCTGAGGGGTCACACTGAGGGACTCTGGGTCAATTAAGGCAGTCGGAGCTGGGGGGCAGGGTTTAGAGAGAACAGAGTCCCCTCCACTCTCAGGCTGACCCCAAGCCACCTCTGTCCTGGTTCTCAAAGTGCAGCAGCACCAGCCTCCCGAGGGGGAGGGGTGGGGGCTTGTTAGACCTGCACCTTCTGGGGCTCCATCCTGGACCTGCTCAGAAACTCTGGGGGAGAGCCCTCCTGGTGATTCCGATGCAGCTAACGTTTGACAGCCACTGCAGTAAATAGATGGAGACTCCTGATTTTGGATGGGAAATGGTCAGGTGTCCTCATATAGCCCTTAATTTTTAGCAACAAAAATATTAGGATGCACAGGGCACAGTGCTTCACGCCTGTAATCTCAACACCCTGGGAGGCCAAGGCGGACAGATTGCTTGAGCTCAGGAGTTCAAGACCAGCCTGGGCAACGTGGTAAAACCCTGTTGTATTAGTTTGTTTTCATACTGTTATAAAGAACTGCCCAAGACTGGGTAATTTAAAAAGGAACGAGGTTTACTTGACTCAGTTCAGCATGGCTGGGGAGGCCTCAGGAAACTTACGATTATGGCAGAAGGTGAAGGAGAAGCCAGGCACCATCTTCACCAGACAGCAGGAAGCAGAAGTGCAGAGAGAAGGTGGAGAAGAGTCCCCTATAAAACCATCAGCTCTCCTGACAACTCACTATCATGAGAACAGCATGTGGGAAACTGCCCCCAAGATTCAATTGCCTCCACCTGGTCTCTCCCTTGTCACATAAGGATTATGGGAATTACAATTCAAGCTGAGATTTGGGTGGGGACACAAAGCCTAACCATATTACCCATCTCTACAAAAAATTTAAAAATTAGCCAGGCATGGTGTTCCCACTACTCAGGAGGCTTTTAAATTTTTTTAATTTAAAAATTAGCTGGGTGCACCTGTGGTCTCAGCTACTTGAGAGGCTGAGATGCGAGGATCACTTTAGCTCAGCAGGTCAAGGCTGCAGTGAGCCGTGATTGCACCACTGCACTCCAGCCTGGGTACAGAGTGAGACCCTGTCTGTCTGTCTGTCTGTCTGTCTCTCTCTCTCTCTCTCTCTCTCTCTCTCGTGCTTTTAAATATATATAAAGAGAAAGAGAGAGATATCAGGATACTTGATACACAAAGGGCAAGAGGCAGGTAGGGAGAGGAAGGCCAGGTGCCAAAATAATGGAATACCTGGATCTTCCAAAAATTCCTGGTGAGTTCAGGATGGAAAATTTCAAATCAGAAGTGTCTAGAAGAAAACTGGGGCATCCATTGCTAGAACACACAAAAGCACAACAATTATTACACAAGGCAAGAAGTGTTTCATATGAGATGGTCACAGTCACTTCAGCCTGGGGCAACCAGTGAAGACACGAGCCTTTTCTGTTCTCATACTACTTGATATTTCAGTAGCTTTTGTTTCTCTTTGTTCTTCAGGGGTAAGCAGGATAATGCAATTAGAATAGCACATGGTTTAGATCTGTGTTGTCCAATTCAATAGCAATTAGCCCATGTGGCTATTAATCACCTGCAATGTACCTATCCCAAATTCAGTTGTGCTGTAAGACTAAACTATATACCAGATTTTGAAGGATTAGTAAGAGAAAAAATAATGTAAAAGACATAATTAATATTTTTATATTGATGATGTGGTAAAATGTTTTTAATATATTGGGTTAAATAAAATGTTATATATTACATTAATTTTATTTATTTGTTTTTACTTCTTAAATGTAGCTACTAGAAAATTTTAATTATATATGTGGCTTGTATTGTATTTTTATTGGGTAGAACTGATATAGAGTAAAGGAAAACAAAAAAAGAATTCACACCCTAGTACTGCTCTGTGTCCTTAGTCAAGTCTCTCAACCTCTCTGTTCCTCTGTAAAATTGAGACAACTTTCATTATATTTTACTCATCTACTTCAGTAACAGAATTTTCACGACATTTGAATGTGATTGTGGATGTGAAAATAATTGTGAAGTGTAAAGAATGACTCAAATTTTAATTAATATCAGTCAGTAACAGGCCATGTGTTTACAGGCCATTCCTCCCTTCCACCCACCAGTTGATGACATTATTCTGGAACATTCTCTCCCTGCCTCATTCATCTCAAAAGAAATGACAAGGCACATAAAGATACCCCAAGCCTTGGCAGTGAGACTCAGGAGAAGGCATTCTGCAGCTACCCCCAAATACCCTCCTTCTCTGGTTCATGGCCCTTTAGGTGCAAAATCTGGCAGCCTCCCCAGCCCCCATGTTCTCTGCCCTGCTCCCTCCTTCCCCTGAGACAATGAGCAGAGTCCATTTTTTACCTAAATTGGGTGGGAAGGGAATGAGAAAATCAGGAAATACAGAGGATTTTTTTAAAAGACACTATCTCAGTTTTTTTTTTTTTTTTTCAGAAAAATGTGTATAAAGATATTGCACTGGGTTGAATAGTGTCACCCCCACAAAAATCTGTCTATCAGCAATCTCAGAATGTGGCCTTTTTTGGAAATAGGGTCTTTGCAGATATAATTAAACTAAAATGAGGTCTGACAAAGAGTTTCTCCTTAACCAAACTTTAGTCAGGCTCCTCTTAATTGTCTTTCCAACTAGGCTTTGACTTTTGGGCTTCCATATCTGTCCTGCATTATCCAAATTTTATGAAGAATCCTGCTAAGTCAGTTTAGCCAGAACCCCCACCCTCAATATCTGCGCACCCTCAATGTCTGACCAAATTCCTCATTCCCACCACCCCCCGAGGTGCTGTGTGATCACTTTGGCCTGCCCTCAGCAAGAATCCTGTTGGGTCCGTGTATTAGTCTGTTTTCACGCTGCCGATAAAGACATACCTGAGACTGGGAAGAAAAAGAAGTTTAATTGGACTTACAGTTCCACATTACTGGGGAGGCCTCAGACTCATGGTGGGAGGTAAAAGGCACTGCTAACATGGTGGTGGCAAGACAAAATGAGGAAGATGCAAAAGTGGAAACCCCTGATAAAATCATCAGATCTCATGAGACTTACTCAATACCATGAGAACACTGTGAGGGAATCCACCCCCAGGGTTCAAATTATCTCCCACCAGGTCCCTCCCACAACACGTGGGAATTATGGGAGTACAATTCAAGATGAGATTTGGGTGGGGACACAGAGCCAAACCGTATCATTCTGCCCCTGGCGCCTCCAAATCTCATGTTCTCACGTTTCAAAACCAATCATGCCTTCCCAACAGTCCCCCAAAGTCTTAACTCATTTCAGCATTAACCCCAAAGTCCACAGTCCAAAGTCTCATCTGAGACAGGGCAAGTCCCTTCCACCTATGATCCTGCAAAATCAAAAGCAAGCTAGTTACTTCCTAGATACAGTGGGGGTACAAGTATTGGGTAAATACAGCCGTTCCAAATGGGAGAAATTGGCCAAAACAAAGGGGTTACAGGGCCCATGCAAGTCTGAAATCCAGCAGGGAAGTCAAATTTTGAACTCCAAAATGATCTCCTTTGACTCCAGGTCTCACAACAGGTCAGCTGATGCAAGAGGTGGTTTCCAATGGCCTTGAGCAGCTCCACTTCTGTGGCTTTGCAGGGTATAGCCTCCCTCCTGGCCGCTTTCATGGGCTGGTCAGTCGAGTGTCTGCAGCTTTTCCAGGCGCACAGTGCAAGCTGTCAGTGGATCTAACATTCTGGGGTCTGGAGGACAATGGCCCTCTTCTCACAGCTCCATGAGGCAATGCCCAAGTAGAGACTCTGTGTGGGGGCTCCAATCCCACATTTCCCTTCCGCACTCCATGAGTGTCCCACGCCTGCAGCAAACTTCTCCCTGGGCATCCAGGCATTTGCATACATCTTCTGAAATCTAGGCAGAGGTTCCCAAACCCCAGTTCTTGACTTCTGTTCACTTACAGGCTCAACACCATGTGGAATCTGCCAAGGGTTAGGGCTTGCACCCTCTGAAGCCATGACCTGAGCTCTATGTTGGCCCCTTTCAGCCACAGCTGGAGTGGCTGGGATTCAGGGCACCAAGTCCCTAGGCTGCACAAAGCACGGTGCAGCCCATGAAATCATTTTCTCCTAGGCCCCTGGGAAGACATCCAACATGCCCTGGAGACATTTTCCCCATTGTCTTGGGGATTAACATTTGACTCCTTGTTACTTATGCAAATTTCTGCAGCTGGCTTGAATTTCACCTCAGAAGATGGGTTTTTCTTTTCTATCACATTGTCAGGCTGCAAATTTTCAAAACTTTTATGCTTTGTTTCCCTTATAAAACGAATGCCTTTAACAGCACCCAAGTCACCTCTTGAATGCTTTGCTGCTTAGAAATTTCTTCCACCAGATACCCTAAATCATCTCCCTCAATTTCAAAGTTCCACAAATCTCTAGGGCAGGGGCAAAATGCTGCTGGTCTCTTTGCTGAAACGTAACAAGAGTCACCTTTGCTCCATTTCCTAACAAGTTCCTCATCTGCATCTGAGACCGCCTCAGCCTGGATCTTACTGTGCATGTCGCTATCAGGCTTTTGGTTAAAGCCATTCAACAAGTCTCTAAGAAGTTCCAAACTTTCCCACATTTTCGTGTCTTCTTCTGAGCCCTCCAAACTGTTCCAACCTCTGCCTGTTACCCAGTTCCAAAGTCGCTTCCACATTTTTGGATATCTTTTCAGCAATGCCCCACTCTACTAGTACTAATTTACTATATTAGTCCATTTTCACACTGCTGATAAAGACATACCCAAGACTGGGAAGAAAAAGAAGTTTAATTGGACTTACTGTTGCACATGGCTGGGGAGACCTCATAATCATGCGGGAGGTGAAATGCACTTCTTACAAGGTGGCGGCAAGAGAACATGAAGAAGATGCAAAAGCAGAAATCCCTGATAAAACCATCAGATCTGGTGAGATTTATTCACTAAGATAACACCATGGGGGAGACTGCCCCATCCATGATTCAAATTATCTCCCACCAGGTCCCTCCCACAACACGTGGGAATTATGGGAGTACAGTTCAAGATGAGATTTCAGTGGGGACACAGCCAAGCCCTATCAGTCTGTTTAGTAAGAATTCCCCTGATGTTTCCTCTAAACAATTTTCCATCCACCAACCCCACTACTCTGTTACTTGACTTACTTACTCTGTTACTGTCACTACTCTGTTAAATTCCCACTTTTCTTTGCTGTATTTGGAGTTGAACCTAATCTCTCTCCTCTACTGCAAAACCCCACTTTAGGGGTCCCTATGCCTATGGCAATGGTCCTGTATAAAGCCTTCCATACCATTCTTTAATAAGGATCTTGAATAAATTTTTCTTTAACAGGACATCCTGAGTGAAAGTGGGCCCTAATCCAATGACTGGTGTTCTTACAGAAGAGCAGATGGAAATACAGAGACCCTCAGAGAAGAGAAGGCCATGTAAAGATGGAGGCAGAGGTTGGAGTGATGCGTACAAGCCCAGGAACACCAAGGATGCCAGCATCCACCAGAAGCCAGGAAGAGGCAAGGAAGTATTCTCCCCTAGAGCCTATAGAGCAGTGGTCCCCAACATTTTTGGCACCAGGGACCAGTTTCCTGGAAGACAATTTTTCCACGGATGTTGGGGGAATGGTTTCGGGATGATTCCAGTGCATTACATTTATTGTGCACTTTATTTCTATTATTACCACATTGTAATATATAATTAAATAATTATACAACTCACCATAAGGTAGAATCAGTGGGAGCCCTGAGCTGATTTTCCTGCAACTAGACAGTCCCATCTTGAGGTGATGGGAGACAGTGACACATCGTCAGGCATTAGATTCTCATAAGGAGCACACAACCTAGAGCCCTCCAATGCACAGTTCACAAGAGGATTCATGCTCCTATGAGAATCTAATGCCTCCACCGATCTGACAGGAAGTGGAGTTCAGGTGCTAATGTGAGTGATGGGGAGTGGCTGTAAATATACATGAAGCTTCACTCACTCGCCCACCACTCACCTCCTGCTGTGCAGCCCGTTTCTTGCAGGCCACAGACTGCAGAGTCCTCCAGAGGATCCAGTATCTCAGGGAGGGGGTCATGGGAGGAAATAGGGGGTCCGGGGCACAGAGGCTAAAATAATCTTTGAAAATGTATTGTTAAGAAACAGATCATATCTTCAGATATCCCTTACTCCATAGCTGGAGACTGCCCCTCCCTTACTTGAGCAGAAGACAGAGTCACTAGGCTGGGGATCACCCGGCACAACTGTGAACAATGGTATCAAACTGAAAATAAACGAATAGGCCGGGCACAGTGGCTCAAGCCTGTAATCCCAGCACTTTGGGAGGTCAAGGCGGGAGGATTGCTCAGGAGTTCGAGACCAGCGTGGCCAACATCGTGAAACTCCCATCTCTACTAAAAAGATAAAAATTAGCCGGGTGCAGTGGTGTGCTCCTGTAGTCCCAGCTACTCAGGAGGCTGAGGTGGGAGAATGGCTTGAGCCCAGGAGGCAGAGGTTGCAGTCAGCTGAGATCATGCCATTGCACTCCAGCCTGGGCAACAGGTGTGAAACCCTGTCTTGAAAAAAGAAAAGAAATGAAAAGAAAGGAATAAGTGATCATTTACACTTGAAAGGCTACTTCCATCCAGCCCAGCTTTTACTGGGTTCCCAAATGGCAGGCAGCCAGGATTTTGCCTTCCAGGCAGAAGACTGGAAGATTCCTCCCTGGGGACTCAGTTTAAGAAAAAGACCAACTGATACAGACATCTGGCTTCCCGGAGACATCTGATTTCCCCAAGGAAACAGCGGGGCAGATGGTTTGAAACCCTTAGCAGAGGTTTCAGCCCTAGGTGCAGACAGGAATCCACTGGGGAGCTTTAAAAAAAAAAAAACTGATGCCTGGGGTCAACCCCACAATTCTGGTTTAATTGTTCTGTGGTAAGGTCATTGAGAAGTTCAAAAGGACTAGATGATTCTAATCTCAACCAAGTTGGGCACCACTGGCCGTTGGTGAAGCTCACTGTTAATAAGCATCACTCATCTGCTCAGTACTCCTGATATGCTTTTTAACACCCCTCTCCAAAGTGGGAGCAGACAAGGATCACCAGACATTTCAGAAACAGACAGAGACCAAAACAAACCAAAAAAGCAGATCGGGAGGAATGCATGCAGAAAGAAGAAAGTATATATTGTATTTTTTTCATCATTGACATCCTCAGAGAAATAGAAGAAAAATTATTGCAATAATAACAAGATGATATTTTTAAATGAACACTGAGAGAACATAAAAAGAACTCTTAGAAATTCAAACTCTGATGGGAGAAATAAAAAATCCAATAGAGGGATTAGAAGATGAAATTGAGGCAGCTTCCTAAAAAGTAAAGCAAAAAGCCAAAAGACGAAAAATAGGAGAGAAACAAGACTTTTAGAGCAGCTGTTCAGTAAGCCTAACATCTGAATGAAACAAGTTCCAAAAGAAAAGAACACATACATTTTTAAAAATGGAGAGGAAATCATCAACAAAATAATTCAAGAAAATATTCCATACTTAAGATATGAGTTTCCAGATCTAAGAGCCCATCAAGTTCCTAACACAAAGGGAGGAAGTTGGGTTT
Organism: Pan troglodytes; assembly: GCF_028858775.2. Classification (NCBI taxonomy): domain Eukaryota; kingdom Metazoa; phylum Chordata; class Mammalia; order Primates; family Hominidae; genus Pan; species Pan troglodytes. The sequence continues at coordinate 140,085,709 of NC_072405.2, forward strand.
ACAACAAAACATATTTTCAGGACATTTCAGAAGATTCAAACAATGTACAAATCCAGAGAAAAGAACAAAAGTTACTTTAAAAAGACCATATGTGAGAATGACTTTAAACTACAACCACACAGGAAACTAGAAGTAATCCCTTCCTAAATTTTGAGGGAAAATTATTTTCAACCTAGAAATCTATACCAAGCTTGAAGGTAGAATAAGGACATTTTCAGATAAAGTGGTTTTTTTTTTAATGCTTCCCTTGTTTTCATTACCAGAAAGCTGTAAGAGGGTGTGACATACCAAAGTTAAAAGAAATCCAAGAGGAAGACATTGGACACTAGGAAAAGGAGATTTATGTAGACCAGAGACAGAGGAATTCCCAAGATGATACTGAGTTCCCGAGAGATTTCTCCAGGAAGTGAAATTAATACTTTGAGCATATTAGGAGATTTATGCAATTAGCAGAGTTTGAATTTAATTAGATATACATAAGTGCATAGAAAGCAAGGAAAAAAGCAAAAAGGACAAAAGAAGTAAAACAAAAATTCACCAAGAAAGGAAAAACAATCACAGTTTACTAATAAATGAATAGCATTTTTAGTCTTTAAAATAATAATGAACACAGGAAATTAGGATGTATAGTAGTCTTTCTATAAAGTTTTGCTTTAGTGGTATGTTACCCCAAAAATCTTCAATGGAAAATTCAAAAAATAAGCAATTCATAAGTTTTCAATTGCACACTGTTTTGAGTAGTGTGATGAAAGCTTGTGCTGTCCTCCTCTGTCCTGTGGAGACATGAATCATCCCTCTGTTCAGCATCTTCACACTGTCTACACTACTTGCCCATCAGTCACTCAGTAGCTATAGGGGTTATCACATCAGAAAAAACAACAGATACAGGAGTCGCTACTATCTGTGGTTGCCAGCATCCACTGGGGGCCTTGGAACATGGCCATGTGGGTGAGGGGGAACCAGTGTAACTCCACTGGAAAGATGAGGGATGGGGCTTGTGCGTGGTACAGAGAGAAGGGGCCCCAGATCCTCATCTTCCATGGTCAATCCATGGATACTTTCTAAGGCTCAGCAATTGATTAGCAACACAAGCTTGTTATTTAAGAGATGACGGACACAAAGGACCATATCTGGTAGGAAATATCCAGAATAGGCAAATCCACAGACTGATGCAGGTGAACCCCAAGACTGGGGCTCACCCGGGGATAGTTCTTGGCTTCACCCAAGAAAGAATTCAAGAGCAAGCTTGCAGTGAAAGAAAGAAAGTTTGGCCGGGTGTGGTGGCTCACTCCTGTAATCCCAGTACTTCGGGAGGCCAAGATGGGTGGATCACTTGAGCCCAGGAGTTCAAGATCAGTCTGGGCAACATGGAGCAACACTGTCTCTGCTAAAAATACAAAAATTAGCCCAGCTGGTGGCACACATCTATAGTCCCAGCTACTCAGGAGGCTGAGGTGGGAGGATGCAGTGAGCCATGACCATCCCACTGCACTCCAGCCTAGGCAACAGAGTGAGACCCTGTCTCAAAAAAAAGGATGAAAGAAAGTTTATTAGAGCAACAGCATACAGCAAAATAGCTGCTCCACAAAGCAGAACTACCCCATAGGCAGAGGCCCAGAGCAGCACTGGTGGACTGCTGGTGGACTAGCTATATTTATACCCACTCTTAATTATATGCTAAATAAGGGGCAGGTTATTCACAAACTTTCTGGGAAAGGGGCGGGGAGTTCCCAGAACCATATAAGGTAACTTCCAGGTTATTGCCATGACATCATAAACTGCTATGGCACTGGTAGGAGTGTCTTATGCAAATGTATTATAATTAGTGTATAATGAACAATTAGAGCAATGAGAAGTCGCTTACATGGCCTGTTGGTCCTAGCTGGTGTGGGCTAGTTTCTTTGCTATTAGTTCATTCTGCTTTGATCAGCAGGGTGGTGACCAAGGTGGGGAAAACAAGTCCTGCTGATCTCCTGCCTCAAGGCCAGGGCTAGCAAGAACAGGGAGGGCCGGGAAGGAAAGGGGATGGCAAGGAGGGAGGAGGGTCTATTTGGGGGTGATGAAATGTTCTCAGATTGACTGTGGCCAGGTGTGGTGGCTCATGCTTATAATCCCAGCACTATGGGAGGCTGAGCAGAAGGATTACTTGAGCCCGGGAGTTTAAGACCAGCCTGGGCAACACAGTGAGACCCCATCACTACAAAAAATAAAAAGCTGTGGCTGGGTGCAGTGGCTCACACCTGTAATCCCACAGTTTGGGAGGCCGAGGAGGGTGGATCACCTGAGGTCAGGAGTTCTAGACCAGCCTGGCTAACATGGCGAAACCCTGTCTCTACTAAAAATACAAAAATTAGCCAGACGTGGTGGTGGGTGCCTGTAATCACAGCTATTCAGGAGGCTGAGGCAGGAGAATTGCTTGAATCTGGGAAGCGGAGATTGCAGTGAGCCGAGATCACACCACTGCACTCTAGCCTGGATGACAGAGTGAGACTCCATCTCAAAAAAATAAAAAAAAGTTAGCTGGGTGTGGTGGTGCCTGCCTGTGGTCCCAGCTACTGGAGGATTGCTTGAGCCAGGCTAGGGGTGCCAGCAAGGTCCCATGTGGGGCACAGCCTGGGCCCTGGAGCAGCGATCCAGAGCCTCAGGTACAGGGTTGCCAGAGACCGGGACCGAGGTGGTACCTCAGGTGGCCCCTCTGAGGAGAGCAGGCCAAGGGGCATGAGCGTAGCCACCTGCCCATCCCTGCCCTCACCCCGCCCCTCTCTGGCCCAGTGGCCTTTGGAGACCCTCTCCCTTGGTCCCGCCCACCTGAGGCGGAACCCGTCTTTGGGTGGCACCTGCGCAGCTGTCCCCTCCCTGACTACTCCCTACTGCCCAGCGGGCGCACCTCTGGCACCCCCAGAAACAGGCCCCTCTTGGGTCATTGCCTCCTGCTCCCCACGCTTGTGACTCTTGGGGACCCCAGGCACTTTGGCCTTTGTGGGGCCTTTCCTCCAGAAAAACATGAAAAGTTATCACTTAAGACTGTGTTGGTATAAAGAATATATTAGTACATTTTTATCTTAGGCATTAAGACATTCTCTTAAACCTACAAGTGTATTTTTTTCTTCTGATTTTAAAATATAGTCAAATGCTTTCGTGGCCCTTCAATATATATTGTGGGCCTTGGGCCCAGTGCACTGGGTGGCTGCCCTGCTCATAAACCTTCTGTGGCTCCCTGGTGCCCACTGTAGTAAGACGCTTGCTTCAATGTCCAGTGCTATCACAGACGAGTGAACAAAATGCCACCACAGCTCAGAGGAGAGGAGATTAGAGACTCATCCTAGATCCATCCACCCAGAACATTTCACTGTTATGTGCCAGGGGGACGACAGAGCGAGATTCTGTCTCAAAACAAAACAAAAAAATTGTGCAGGTTTGCCTAGCACCCACACTGACTGAGGGAAGTAGCTAAACTAGTACTGTAGATTACTCTAGAATGGGAAACAGTACATGTTAATGGATATAATACCTACTGCGTTTAATGTAGTCAAATGTCATGATGGCCAGAATAAAACTTCTGATATGCGTGTGACATTGTAGGCATTAAACTAGCACAATTCTCAGGACCACCCTAGAGAGGTAGCTATTTTGAGTATTCCCTGTTATGAGGACACATGAGACTTGCTCAAAGTCACACGGAGTTAAAGAGGGAGACCAGAATAAACTACACTCCACTGCCTAAAGCCTGTCTTTTAAGTATTCACACTACTACTGCCTTTGCAGACAGTATATGAGACATGGAATCAGTGTTAGAGATCATCTGTTTCAATTTTCTCATTTTACTGATGAGGAAAATAGAGTTTCAAAGAAGAGATATGGCTTGGGTCTCCTGACCATTGACCTACAGATCTTCGCATTGTACCTTCTATGATTGAATCTTACTCTGAAGTTTAAAATATGCTTCGAACAGTAAGAACTTCACAACTGCAGTTAACTGCAATCTCAAATGGAACCAGAATGACGTTTCAACTCAAAAGACCTAGATTTGAGTACAAATGTCATTAATCCTTATGACAAGTCTAAAATACTTGCAGCAATCTTAAAATGCTCCAGAATGCTTCTTAGCCCAAATCTTTAAAGTGAGAAGCCAGCCAGTTGAAAAGTTCCACTTATCTATGTTGAGGGCTGTGGAAATGGGGCAGTGGTGAGTTAATTATGGGCATGTTTGGTGGAAGAGATGAGGCAATGGATTTCTCTAAATTGTGAAGAAAGGCTGGGGCATAGGCACACTAACCAGGTGCGTTTTAGAGACTAGACTGGGGTTCAAAGGATTTACCTACACCAGAGCAGACTCATACCTCCCTCCAGTGGGCAGTAATTAATCCCGGCTGATATGGTTTGGTTGCGTCCCCACCCAAATCTCATCTTGAATTCCCACGTGTTGTGGGAGGGACCCAGTGGGAAGTAACTGAATAATGAGGGCAGGTCTTTCCCATGCTGTTCTCATGACAGTAAGTCTCATGAGATCTGATGGTTAAGGGGGACTTTTCCTGCAAAAGCTCTCCTCTCGTCTGCCACCAAGTAAGATGTGCCTTTCACCTTCTCCCATGATTGTGAGGCCTCCCCAGCCACATGGAACTGTAAGTCAATTAAACTTCTCTTTCATAAATTGCCCAGTATTGGGGTATTTATAAGTAGTGTGAAAATGGACTAATACACTGGCTAAGTCCATGCCTACCCCCCATAATACTTCACTCCAAGGACAGACATGAGAACTACAGATAGAGTTGGCAGAGAAGATGCCTGCTTGCTCTCTTTGGCTATCTGACTGGCAAGTACTAGATCTGAGGTTGAATCATCTTTTGGCAGCAGAGCTGTCTCCTTTGATCACACTGCAGCCCTCAGCTTCAATCACACTAGGTTCTCAGATAAACCTACTCTTGGATCTAGTGGAGGGAGAGGAAAATTCTTCCTGGAAAGGGCCAGATAGTAAATATATTTTAGCTTTTGAGGGCCATATGGTCTTTGTCACAACTCAATTCTGCTGTCATGCAAAAGTCTCGATAAATAATGTGTCAACAAATGAGTGAGGCTTAGGTTCCAATAAAATTTTATTTATGAACACTAAAATTTGAATTTCATATGCTTTTCTCATGCCACAAAATATTATTCTTTTGATTGTATTCAACCTTTTTAAAAACCATTTTTAGCTCACAAGCTGTACAAAAACAGATGGTGAGTAAATTGGCCCACAGACCGGTTTGCTAGCCCCTGGGCTTAAGAGATCTGTCCACTTACTCTTCAACATGCAGAGTGTGAACTATGTGAACTGCATAGGCCACAGCAATCTTACTGCATCCATTCCCGCTGCATCATTATTTTTGATTTGTATTCATTCAGTCCACCGAAGCATTCACTTGGCACCTCTCCAAATCTGGGTACTGTGCAAGATCCTTCCTTGGGACACTGAAGGAAAATCAGACACGGCCCTTCTCTCAAGTTCGCAGACTCTCCGGTATCCAGATACTACGGCTCTCATAGTATCAGAAAACACAGCCACAAGCGCAGGTAAGTATCAGAGGTGTTTTACGAGATACATGTATCAGATTCTTAAGGCTGCTGTACCAAAATACCACAAACTGCATGGCTTAAAACAACAGAAATTTATTCCCTCACAATCCTGGAGGCCAGATGTCTGAAATCAAGATATTGGTAGGGTTGGTTCCTTCTCGAGACTCTGAGGGAGAATCTGTGACATGCCTGTTTTCCTAGCTTCTAGTGACTTCCTCCAATTCTTAGGGTTCTTTGGCTCATAGATGCATTGCTCTAATCTCTGCCTCCATCTTCCCATGGCCTTCAGCTCTGTGTGTCTATTTCCCCTTCTTTTCTAAGAGCTAGTCATTGAATTTAGGGCCCACCCTACTACAGGTTGATCTCATTTCCAGGTCCTTGATTTCATCTGCAAAAACTTTTTCCAAATAATGTCACACGTGGAGATTCCCAGTGAATGTATCTCCTGGGGGCCACTATTCAGCCTATTACACTATTCTTAGAAGATGCCTAGAAGGATATGGCCAATGTTATCCAGAAGGCTTCATGAAGGAGGTAATAGAAGCTAACCCTTCAAAGATGAAAGTTGGCGTTCAATAGAGGGTCACAAGGGGAGGAAGGGAATGTCAGGTTCAGGGACCAGCCAGACCAGAGCTAAGGAAGTGACATCACATGGAACAATTTGTGAACAGCAAGCAGTAGGGCCTGGCTGCAGGACAGGGTGTGAAGTGGGGGAGCAGTGATCAGGAGGGCCAGAGAGATCAGCAGGGATGTGATCTTGAGAAGCTGTGTGTGCCATGATCTGGCCCTATTAATCCAGAAGGGTCTGATGGAAGCCTCTGTGATTCTCTTCCATGGTTAAACATTTTAATTGTATTATACCTCGGATATTCCTAAATATTTAAAACACTGGCATGGTTGAACTAGACAACCTTTTAAGTAGTTTGTTCCAACCATGAGATTTAGATTTCATGATTTAGGTTTTATGATCTTAAACTGAAACCTGTTAGTTTTCTACCACTAGTGAGATCATGGCCTCTGCTTTTCTCCTGGGAAGTCCCTCTTATAATCACTCTCTTCCCATGATTAAAGGGCTACTCTGCCTTCATGTTGCTACCCGCTCCCCTGGAAATGGAGAATCAAGCCAGGATGCGGTTTTCCTTCCATTACTACATCCATACAAGAGTAAATCAAGAATAAAAGTCCAGTTAATGAAAAGATCACTGGTCTTAATATACTTAGCAAAATTTTAAAGGCAATTAAAAGTATATACATAGACAATGATCAAAATTCTAATGAAAAGACCCGGCTCTCCCCTAAAAGAAGAAAAAATCATGTAATGTATATATGCATTCCATAAAAACATACATGGGGAAAACTTCAGAAGCCTAAAAACAAAACATCAGTAAACCAAGCCACACTTAGAAAAATGAAAGCTGATTTTTATTTTATCATCAACAGCCATTCTTTAGACATGAACATGCATACGTAATATTCTACGCACACATCACAGCTTTTAACGTTAGTTAATAAAGGTTAAACACACAACATACATCCTTACAAAAAAAGTCAAAATGCAAACTTAAAACTTTAAACAAAAGTATTACTAATTTAAAAAAAGTTTGTGTTGGGTACCATTTGTACAACACAGTTAATTTAAACATTTTCATTTTGGTTGCACATGAAAAAGGCGGCAGTAGAAAATAAAGTCATTGAGGGTTTTTAAATAGCAGAATAGGCAGTTTTGCCATGCAGGAGAAGCAATATTAAATATTAGTTTCAAAAAAAATCCACATTTAAAAATATTTAGTTCAAGTCACAGAATTTTTCTCAGTAGAGACCCCAATGCAATGCATAATTAGCTGCCTCAGATGGCCCGTTTGAAAGGATGATATCCCTTCAGAGTGTAACTTTACTGATTTTGGCACAGAAAAGAAGTCTTAAGAACAAGAACATGATTAAAAAAGAGGGAAGAGGAACAGAGGAAAGAAATAAAAGCAAGAATAAATGAGATAGTAATTGCAATCACTAAAAAACTGCATTCTCAGTCATTGCAGAATACTGTCTTCTGTCTACAGCAGGTGCTTATTCCAGAATTGTTATTGCAGCATGGATTTAATTTGCTTGGAGGTAGTCTCATCATTCAAATGTTTTGTTGTGTACCTAAAAAAAGAAAAGAAAAAAGATCAATTTTAGGAACTTAAAAAATAATCAGCATCGGGTTCTCTAATTATGACAGGATGGAGAATTGGTCTCAGCAAAACTCATAAAATTATGGCTTCTCATTGTAGCTTTAACCCTGTTCAGGTTCTGCACAGCCTGTCATCCTCACCCCCTTTCTAACTGAATAGCCAGTAGCTATTTAGTAGCTATTTAACTTAGTTACAACTACATTGCTGAAATGATTGGTTGACCTCTCAAGTAAACAATTAGCTGTAACTTCTCCCTCAGAAGAAAATGCTGTTCTATCCCAGAGGCTGGCAAATTATAGCCCATGGGCCATCCAATCCACCAATTTTTTTGTGGACTGTGAGCTAATTCTATTTTTTAACCTTTTGGATGACTGGGGGGCAAAGGAAGACAAAAAAAGAAATAGTAATATTTCATGTGTTATTGTGGAAATTCTATGAAATTCAAATTTCAGTGCTTACATATAAAAGTTTTACTGAAACACACCAAGTTGACTCATTCATGTATCATCTATGGTTACTTTCTTGTTATGGTGGCAGAGGTGAGGAGCTGTAACAGAAACCATGTGGCCCACAAGGCCTTTAATATCTACTTACTCTCTGGCTCTTTACAGAAAAGTGTTTCAACCCCTTTTCTATTCTGTATTTAAGATGCCTCAATTACTACAGCTGTTATATCTCTAAAATGTCTCAATTCTCCCAAGTGCCTTATTTCTAGGCATGTGTTTTGCTACATGCATGCAAATCCAACATAAGAATCCAAAAAAGAATCACAAAGAGTGATTATTATAAAGATTCACAACAGTATTCCCTTAAACAGTAAAAATCCACTAAGCAAGCTTACTATGTCTCAGGCACTGTTCAAGGAGCTTACAACCTAGCAGACGGAGAAAGATAATGATACACTAATATTAGTGACAGGGTAAAGCCTAGCAGCAAAGGAGAGAAGTATAACAAGAAGAGGCTACATACAGAGACAGGGAAACACCATCTCACATGGACACCCAGAGGCCATACATAGTAAGGAGTTTGGAGATTATTTTAAGTGCAGTAAAAGCCAGTGGAGCATATTAAGCAGGAGAGGGGTGTGATGCCACTTAAGTTTGATCATTCTGGCTGTTGAGGGCAAGCTGTGGAGAACAGAAGGAGCAGCAGGGAGGCATTAAATAAGGGGGCTGTTACTGAGCACCAAGTGTGAGATAATCAGATGTCAAGGCTTGGGCCAGATTACAGCAGCAATGGAGACAGGTGTTCAATGCGTGAATGTGGACTGTATTTTGGAGATAACCCAGACAGACAAATCTGGTTCACAAGAATTCCACATATAATCTTAAGGACTAGATCGTTTTTTCTAGAGACAAGGTCTGGCTATATTACCCTGGTTGGCCTTCAATTCCTGGGCTCAAGCAATCCTCCTGCCTTGGGCTCACAAGTAGCTGGCATGACAGGTGTGTGCCACCATGCCCAGCTAGGACTACATCCTTTTCAGCAGGTCCACATAGATCTTTCTGTGTTTAAGAAATTTAAACCCAATTCCTATTAGGTTCATTTCAAATTAATTTAAAAACCGAAGAATGCTTATTAAGTACCTGATATACTGTCTACAATGTTACTGAGAAGTCACTCCCAAACTGTTCTCATGTTTTTGAATAGGTATCAGAGTGCCTGGCACATAATTTGCGCTCAATAAATACTTGCGGAAGGAAGACAAGATAAGCAGCCAGGTTGGAAAGAAAAAAAAATCCATAAAGGAATATTGACATTAAATGCTAAGTGATGTCACAAGGATTTAACCTTTTTGTTCTCTTTATGTAGATAAAGTATACGCAATTACACAAAATCCTACAGATGTCTCGTAGTTCTCAAAATTCTTCATTTGTTTCTCCTCCACTTCTTTATACAACTAAATAGTAGAAAGAGCCAAGCAATGTGCACAGTAAAATTTCTACTGCAGAGTAGTTAAAAGTATCACTACTCAGCAATGTACTGTACTATTCAAAGAGTGCTAAGTGTTTTCCTCTCTACCCATGACGCAAGTTCTCGCTCCTTCTGTGGGATGTGATCTTGGCTTCCTTCTTTGGACAAAGCCAATCCAGAGCACACTGCATCACCACACTCACTTATCAAGAAAAGGCCAATATTATCTAATATACATGAAAATAAAACATGAAGATATATGGCATTATTTTCCTTTGTGCACAAAAACAAATTTTTTTTCCAAGTGCGACTGTTTTACTAAAGAAAACCAATTATTATTTACCTTTACTCTTAAATTTAATAAAGAAGACAATTATCTACTACTGAATCTGAACTCCCAGCTCTCTTTTTTCTTTCCCTCTTATGATTAAATGTATTTGGTTCCATTTTTCCACCTGTAAAATGGACATATGTATGACTTGATGCCTTCTCTTAGTAGCACAGGAAGTTCTATGCATTATCTGCATCAGCTAGGGTGTTTGTTTAAAAGGAAAGTGCCTGAGTCCCAAGTCAGACCTGATTTTGTTGTTTCTAAAAGCAACATTTTATTTTCTAGTTTCCATTATCTATTATAATAGGAAAGAAAATGTACCAAACTGACAGGTGACTCTTGCCTCTGTGGTGCTTTCCTTCCCTCCCCTCTCCCTCAAACACAGATTACTTTGTGGGAGACTTCAACCCTGTCTTTCACTCGCCATCACTGGTCTCCTCTGCTTTCATTCTAAGGAAAAGGAAACTGAACTACCCTTAAAGTGAAACGTAGATTCTGAGTTAGGCATACTACCTTCAAGCTCAAGAAAGAATCCTAAAACCTCCTAGATCTCAATTACCTTCAAGTTTTTAAAAAAGATTTCCTGCCACTTGCTGGCTTCAAAGAGCCTGACCAATCAGAAAGACAAAGTCTTGGGAGAAAAATCAGGTTGACTGAGACACAGGGAGTATTCAGAAAGAAACCAAGGAGGAAAGACTCATGATATCATTAAATATTGGCAAAACCACTGAAGTATGCGTTGTAAAAACCCCAAGAATACAGAATTCTAAAAACTAGGCTTATGGTTAAAATAGTTTGACATTATAAGGATTTTAAATTATGTTCCTTAATCTTGCTGATGTTCATTTAGAATAGATCACCTTTATTCAGGCAGCTACCGCTTATGCAACACTTTTCATAATCTTTTAAAAACTATTTTTAAACATTTTTTCATAATCTTAATAAAATCATTTGACAGTTCCGCTTAGCTGAAATGACACAGCCTACATTTTATGTGGTAAATATCATTATATAAATATTTCTGTGTTCATGTAATTTTTGTGTTTAAACCCCCAAAAAATCAAGTAATGGGACATCATCTTTTATGTCATGTGAATACTACCAATTAAATCTCTGTAGTCAAATGTTATAAAGTATCGAGATTTTCATTTAAAAATGTTCTAGCAGCTGGGCACAGTGGCTCATGCTGTAATCTCAGCACTTTGGGAGGCCGAGGTGGGTGGATCACTTGAGGTCAGGAGTTTGAGACTAGCCTGGCCAACATGGTGAAACGCCATCTTTACTAAAAATACAAAACACAGGCACACGCCTGTGATCCCAGCTACTCGGGAGGCTGAGGCAGGAGAATCACTTGAACCCGGGAGGCCGAGGTTGCAATAAGCCAAGATCGTGCCACTGTACTCTAGCCTGGGTGACAGAGCGAGATTCCAACTCTAAATGAAGAAATAATGTTCTAGCATTCGTAGAAGTTTGAGCAACTAAATTAAGTAAAACTAATCTAAGAAAAGACATTAAATAATGACTACTTAATTTTTATTGTAGGAAATACATAAAAATAACAGAACACAAGTCAGCACAAATGTAATTACATTCTATTAAGAGGAAAGAGCTAGTTACAAGCCACTTTGTATATTATTTTGTAAAAAGATAACTACTACATAGAGCTATTATCTACATATGTAAAGAAAAAACTCTGGAAGGCTATATGCTAATAGTGGCTTATCTCAAAATGGTGAGATTACATTATTTCTTTTTATTTACATTTTCTTAAGTTTTCTGAATTTTATTTATAACTGGTATATAATACTTTTATTACAAAAACAAGCAATCTCTGTTTGAAGAGAAGCAACAAGTAAAAGCCAAAATCTTCAACCAGAAAATGAAGCTGCTATTGTCATGTGTCCCACACATTCCTCATCATAAAATACTGTAACCAGTGTTTGGAAGCAAGATTATCAATAAACAAAATAAGATCTTCATATTTCTAGCTTGAACACTTATTTTTATATCCTATTCACACTTAATGCATTTTCTTTACATAAACATCGACCATTTTCCTTACAGTTTTTTTCTGTACATATGTACACGTACATATACACACCTGAGAGCATTTAGAAGACCTTCTACACTATTAGGAGGTTGGTCCTTAAGAACTTTGATACAACCTTTCATCTAAAGAAAAAGAAAACAGAAAAGGTAAAACAGCCATTTTTTTTCATGTAACATTCCTTTTCAAAACAGTAAAATAAATCAAGACCATAACTATGGAACTCAAGAGATTACATACTATGTCAAATTAATTATTCTTAGAACAGAAAAAAACCCAACCGAAGAGTTATTGTTCTCACTTAGTGAAAACAAAATCTTTTTGAGAACAAAATCAGTCAAACTAATGTACCACCCATGCAATGAAAAACAAAGGGTTTGCTAAGGGAAGACTTCTGGAAAAGGTGCTGAGTGGCGATTTAAAGGACAGAATGGGCTGGGCGCGGTGGCTCAGGCCTGTAATTCCAACACTCTGGGAGGCCGAGGCGGGCGGATCACAAGGTCAGGAGTTCGAGACCATCCTGCCTAACATGGTAAAACCCCGTCTCTGCTAAAAATACAAAAAAATTAGCCAGGCGTGGTGGTGGGCGCCTGTAGTCCCAGCTACTCGGGAGGCTGAGGCAGGAGAATGGCGTGAACCCGGGAGGCAGAGCTACGTAGTGAGCCGAGATCGCACCACTGCACTCCAGCCTGGGCGACAGAGTGAGACTCCGTCACAAAAAATAAAATAAAATAAAAAATAAAGGACAGAATGAGTACGTTAGTAAGGAAAAGGAGCTTTCAGGTAGAGAAACCTCACAGAGTAAAGTATCACACAGAGGATAGATAGGAATTTTTCAGCACTGCACCTGGAGTTATGAGAGGCTGAAAGCCAGGATGAGTCATATGAAGTGTTATGCCTGGCAGCAGGGGACTCACAGGTTATTTTAAAAGGTAACCACTTGATGACGATGGTATTTAAGATATATTAGCCTGGTTGTTATAAAAAAGCATAATACAGCAGAAAGAACACAGGCTTTGGAAGCCAGAGAAATGTGGGTTCTTCCTTTTCTAGCAATTCTTTTTTTTTTTTTTTGAGATGGAGTCTCGCTCTGTCACCCAGGCTGGAGTGTAGTGGCGCAATCTTGGTTCACTGCAACCTCTGCCTCCTGGATTTAAGCAATTCTCCCACCTCAGCCTCCCGAGTAGCTGGGACTACAGATGTGTGCCACCACACCCAGCTAATTTCTGTATTTTTTTTTAGTAGAGATGAGGTTTCACCATGCTGGCCAGGCTGGTCTTGAACTCCTAACCTTAGGTGATCCGCCTGCCTCGGCCTGCCAAAGTGCTGGGATTACAGGCATAAGCCACTGCACCCGGCCTACTAGCAATTCTATTATTTAATCTGCTAAACTTTAGCTGCCCTGTCAGTAAAGGGAGATGACACCTAAAAGAGTATTTTCAGAGTCACAAGGGAGAACAAACGTAAAACTCCTGGGACATGGCAACCATACGGTAAATATTAACTCATTTCTCTTTACATATGACAGGTGTACATGAAGGCAAGAAGCTTGGCTAGTAATCAGTAATCGAGATCCGAAATGCTAAGAGCCTAAACTAGCTATGAAAGGGAAACAGGAAGACAATTCTCACCAAACATTAATGAACTAGATGTGAGAGGCTGGGGAAAGAAACTACGAAGTAGAGAAATTAGAAAACTATTTCTAATACAAACTTTTACAGAGAGAAGAAAAGTCGAGAGCCAACTACAGTCAGTCACAAATTATTATGACTGGGTAGGGGAGGGAAAATACACAAAGTCTTCATCTTTTTCCACTGGAGCATCCTACTGGCTGTCTTTTTAATTTCAAGACAGGGTCTCTCTCTCACCCAGACTGAATGCAGTGGTGTGATCGTGGCTCACTGCAGGCTGGAACTCCTGGGCTCAAGGGATCCTCCCACTTCAGCCTCTCAATGTAGCTGTGACTACCGATGTGTGCCACCACACCTGGCTATTTTTTTTTTTTTTTTTTTTGTAGAAATGGGGGTCTCACTATGCTGCCCAGGCTGGTCTTCTACTCCTGGGCTCAAGTGATCCTCCTGCTTCCGCCTGCCAAAGTGCTTGGGCTACAGGCATAAGCCAGCACGCCCAGCAGCACTACTGACTTTTTATATGCATTCTGAAATAAACATTTTATTTGAAATGGCCTTTGGCCAAAGGAATTAAAGGACATGATTCAAAATTCCTTATATCTAATTATCTATTTATATTGCCAAATATGTAGTAGAAGCCTTCCAGGAGGTACTCAGTAGACAATATAGTCATCCTTTGATCATTCTATTCCACCTGAATACAGGCCACAAGAAAAACAGCACAGGGACAGAGGAGATGAAAGTCCACCATTTCACAAACTATAAATCTGAGTTTTGTGAGAGTCCGGTTTGCTGGCTCTTATCATAAAATAAAATCCTATGGTTTCCATGGAGAAACTCGTTTGAAATTATTTATATAAAACAATAACTTACATCAATTTTGGAAGTTTTAGCAAATGCTCCCACTGGATGTACGTGGTCATAGAGTATTATGACACCCACCATTACCCTCAAGCAGAATGACACTGTCTCTTCATTTGTAAATCTGCTTCTGTATTCCCTGAAGAGTAGATAAGACATGCATGGAAGAAGTGCATTACAAAATTCTTTTTAAAAACACAAACACACAAGAAAAACCTCTTCTGAAATATTTTATTCAAATTTCTATCCATTCGTTTAATGCAGTATGTTCACAAGTAGCCACACTGATACATTCAAATCTTATGTCTGTTTTCCTTTCCAAATCAACCCCCTGAAAGGGATATAAAATTCTTTAATGAGGTGATTCAACTTTCAGCTGATGCTGACTTGCCCCTTTTATCTCTAAAAGGGATACTAACATTATGCCCCTTACTCCACAATGAGATCCCCAGAGATATGAGAAGATGGTGAGTGGAGCAGTCATCACCCACGTATTCTGGTTTCTATAGTATCTGCACCCACATTAGTGCATTGCTCCTCTGCTAGACCGATAGCAACAATTTTAGAGAATGGATGCTACGTAATGGCTGTTAGCACCTATAGTGAAAAATCACTAGCTTAATAGAGCAAGCAGGTTTGCTATTTAGGTGCTAACTTAATCTAAATACATTATAGTATTACTGGATATCAATTTTACTAAAACTCAATCATATTCTCCTCTCATTTGTGAAAAAGAAAATTGAACTTTTATCTATATATAGAAGGCAGTATATCATAGCGGAAAGAGTATGGAACCAGGATAGAGACATCCAAGCACATGGATAGTGTCCCTTCATTTCCCAGGACCTCACTCCCTGAAGTTGATGGTGGGGGGAAGGAAGACGATTATGATGATAGTTGCCCTCCTATTTCATAAGGTTTTCCAATGAGATGATGTACAGTATAGTGCTTTGGACCATCATATATGTGGCCCATTGTTGACCAAAACGTCATTAAGCAGCACATGACTGTATTTATTATTCTGGAATCCAGGAGGGATTCTTTCTGCCTGCTAACAGGAAAAATCCAGCCAGGACACACTGTATCATACATCATAAATGTTTAGAGAGGAGAGAAAAAAAACAGAATTCAGGTTCGTGTTGGAAAAAAAAAGTGACAATTAATAATTGAGAGAAAAAGGGATAAACAGAAGAATAATTCCAGCCCTTTGGCAAAAGGGTAAGATTCTTTACTAAATATGGAAAAAGAACATTTATGGTAAGTATAACCAAGGAACTTTAAAGTTCTTCTCCTACATCCCAGCCACCAAAAGACCACCACCACATTTCTGTTCTGAGAAGAGAACTAAGAGTCTGAGTCAGTCTGAGTGGTCTGAGGTACCTGAAGACCAACTAACTCTATTTTATACTTAACCAGAAGTTACGTTAAATAGCCAAATTATTTTAAGTTTGTTCATATATTAACATTCAATATTTGGAATATACTTACTTTCCACCTTCCAGATAAAACATGTTAACATGTTCATATATGAACATGTTTTGAAATATCAGTCATCTCAACAGCACTGTTAAAGTGAAAAAGATCAGCTGATACTCACGGTGTTTCCAGCATGACTCTGCATACACTAGCCATTGTGCTTAAACAATCTGTGGTATTTTCTATTGGTAAATTTTTATTCTGTAGAAGTATATGAAGAACAAAAAAAGTAAAAGTAACAAACGTTATTACTTAAGCACAATTTAAAATTTAGCGTAATATGAAAAATTAGCAACTTTAAAACCTGGTTCCTACTCCTGATTTTCTAAATAATGCACTAGACTCTAAGCAACTGTTCCAAGCACTGGGGATACAGCTATGAGCAAGACAGCGAAGGCAGGACTCTTCTGAAAGGCACCTGCATTCCAGCAATGTAAGAACAACTGCAACAATGCAGACACGGGGTCAAAGGTGTAGAGTTTTATAGGCTATGAAATAGTTGGATTTTATCCTAAGGGTATTAGGAAGTCACTGGGAACATTTTACATGGAGGAGGGAGGGAACATGGTTTATGTTTTAAGATTACTTGGTTGCTCTATGGAGAAAGGACTATATTGGGGCAAGAGTGGAGGAAGAATGGTCAGGACACGAATGCAGTAATCCAGATGAGAAGTCTGATGTGGCTGGTGGCAAGAAAGCAACTTAAGTTTTCAGATTCATGATATATTAGTATTTTGGAGGGAAAGCTGATGAGACTGTTTGATGGAATACATGTAGGGAGTGAGGTATAGAAAGGAATTTAGGATGATGGCCAGGCGCGGTGGCTCATGCCTATAATCCCAGCACTTTGGGAGGCGGAGGCAGGCGGATCACCTGAGGTCGGGAGTTCGAGACCAGCCTGACCAACATGCAGAAACCCCATCTCTACTAAAAATACAAAATTAGCCGGGCGTGGTGGCACATGCCTGTAACCCCAGCTACTAGGGAGGCTGAGGCAGGAGAATCGCTTGAACCCGGGAGGCGGAGTTTGTGGTGAGCTGAGATCGCGCCATTGCACTCCAGCCCAGGCAACAAGAGTGAAACTCTGTCTCAAAAAAAAAAAGAAAGGAATTTAGGATGACATAAGTTGTAAGTTTTTGCCGGCACTGGTACTGTTAATTGAGAAAGCAAAAACTAAAGAAAGGGCAGGGTTAGAAAACGCAACCCAGAGTTTGGTTTGGCTGTGCCATCAGCTATCACTGAGGTGTCCACCATCCCTCCAGAGAAACTGCAAATACGTGGACAGGTGTGCACATGTGGGCCTCAGAAAAAAGTCAGGACTCAACACATACATCTGGGAGTCTGTTGGTTTCAAGATGGTATTTAATGTCTTGGGCTTGCTGACATCACGTCTGCCAACAGGGGCATAAATAACAACACAGAGTACCTGCCTAGGCAATGCTTACCTCTGATACAAATTTTGTTGTGGCATCACTCAAGGTTTTCAGCATTGGAGTTGCCTCAGCATAAAACAAAGACATTCGATTTGCCAATTCATTATTTACTTCATTTTCTCCTTCTGCCTGTGGGGAAGGTAAAAGCACTGGATGTTAGTTCACAAATTATTACATACAATAACAATTATAAAAGGACCCAGGCAGGGTGCCTGCCTCAATTACATTTTAGACTCTCATGCATTGATAATACTTAAATATTCTTTTTAAAAAAAAAAGTTATTTTTTTAAAAAAAAGATTAACCTCTTCAAAAATATTTTAAATGATATTAAAGAATTTAAATAAAACCTTGATGAACTGTCTACTACATACAAGAGATTCTAAATGTTATGGAGGACAGAAAAATGATTATAAAATTGTACCCTGTCCTCCATTATGAACAATAAGTATCCATACAACATCCACGGTAAGATTCTAACAGGTGATAACACAAAAAGGGAGTCAGAGGAACATTAAGTTGGAACAGAAGAAACTA
Organism: Pan troglodytes; assembly: GCF_028858775.2. Classification (NCBI taxonomy): domain Eukaryota; kingdom Metazoa; phylum Chordata; class Mammalia; order Primates; family Hominidae; genus Pan; species Pan troglodytes. The sequence goes on from NC_072405.2 coordinate 140,103,662, forward strand.
AGGAGAAGAAGAGTTATCCTTTTGCAGGTCATACTGGGCAGGTAAACAAGGTATTCCAATCTGGCAGGGGAAAGAGTATGTTTTCAAATGACTCCCTAAAGAGTAATTCAGCATATTCAATGTAATAAGGGGCTGCAACCAACAAAAGATACAGGTTGGGGTCAGACTGTATAGTGCCATAAATGCTAGCTTAAGTTCATATTTTTCTTCCATGTGGAATGGGGAGCCATTTAGTGTGTTAGATGAAAGGAATGACAACTAAGTCAATTTCCTAAAGAAAATTAACTGATGATCGTGGGCGGATTGTACCAAAATGGAAAAAGACTTGTAGGTCCGAAAATGAGTTATGCTGTGCAGAGCGACTGCCAGAAAGAGTGGAAATTAGGCTCTCTGTTGGAACAGTGGGAGGAGGAGATGGAAAGGGGGATGGAGAAGACACTTCAGAGATATTTCACTTGAAAAAAATTGGATTTTACCTGTAATTATTGAGGGTAAAAGGGAGAACCAAGATGACTAATGTCTTTAGCCTTAAGTGATGGCAAGGATGGGTATAGTATAGGATTGGCTGCTTTGCTTTTTGCTTTTATCTTATTTTACATGGTAGGTATGAAAAAGACAGATGTTAAGGTCAGTCTCACATGAGGAACTGGTCTATGCAAAAATCAAATTGATGCAAATTACAGATGTTTCATAAAGAGGAATCTTTTCCTCCAACTCAGTGCCTTAGTGCAAGTGCTTCCTAAAATATTTTTTCAAGGAAAAAGAAAATGAATGATAGTCTTTGATATATATTTTTTAAATCTCTTATGCCACTTATTACTCGTTACATAGTTACAGTATTTCTCTATTAAACTATCTATTTGAAACAAGGGTTGATCTTTGAAATTTTTCAGACCAATTATAAGGTTCTCAGAAACACAGAGAACAAGTTAATATTTTCTTCAGCTCTAGTTTTACTTATGGTATTTAGTTCCTTGGAGGTAGAAAAGAGTAATAAACAGCTTAAGAGGAGGATGGTAAGAAGTTAACAGACCTAAAGAAGCCAGAAGAAATGCTATACTAGCCAAGGAGCAGGCACAAAGCCATTTTCTCAAACAGCTATATCAGGCACAGATGTGTTAACAGGCCAGGACCTCACTATCACCTCTTGCCAGCATTAACCATTAATTTCTTGGAGGAAAACTGACTTGGGTTCAAGATTTCTCTCCAAGAAATTAACCCACATCAATTTCTCTCCAAGACTCTTCCATTCTAAGAATATGGAGACAAAAAACTCGTAACTATGAATTCACAGAATTTCTGTACAGTTAAAATGAGAGTACATCGCGGAATTTTATAAGGATCAACGTTATACAGATAAGCAATTTTGTTGAAGTAGTTGTGGGAATTTAAGAGACTGTGAAGAAAAACAGGTAAACACCATATGGTTTGTTACAGTTTGCTTTTCCTCCTACAGCTATGGCTGCCCATAATTACTAACTTTATTACTAGCTTTAACACTATCTGAATGAACAAACAAAATAATAAAATGAACAGGCTGAGCACTAAGTTACTCTTACCATCCCCCTAATTCAAAGCATTAACTTACCGGTACATTGTTAATCCTCATACGACTCAATGTTCTTCTATAATAGCTGAAATCATTCTGTATGGCAGGATTTGTCATCTGAAGAAGACAGTTGTGGAAAAAAAATGTTATGTACTAAATGCTAATGTAAAAAATTAAGTAAAAAATCTTTAGTTTTAATTAGTATAAAACATTCCATAATTCATAGTATCATTTTAAGAACTAGCACTGGTATAATCCAAGGTGGCTTATAACTGTATTCAGTCCTTACTGAACATATAAAACGAAAGACCACAGGCAGTATACTTTCCCTTTTCTTTTCAGTTAATTTCAGGTAATGTACTAAAAGCTTGTTTATCAAATAAACAAAAACAAAAAGGACTGTTTAGGCACTTGTTTTTAGTTATTACGATAAAAGTATGTAGGTATGGTCAACAGAGCAATCCTCAAACTAGAATTTTACATACAAATCTGACTGTGATACAATTATAAAATGCTGAAGTTTGGAATCCAGCTCTTCCATTTTCTAGACAGGGTACCAGAGGCCCTGAAAAATCAAAGGGCCTGCCCAACGTCTCATGACTAGGGTTACTGTGGCAGAGTATAAACTGGAACTCAGGTCTCTTGATATGAGACCTAGTGCTTATTCCTTTACATTCATTCTTTTTAACAACAAGGTATGTATAGTTCCAAACACTATAAACAATGACAGAGGAAAAAAGAAACAGAAAGAAAGGAAGAAAGCGGGAAAGGAGGAAGGGAGAAAAAAGAAATTTTAGCAACATTTTAATATAAAAGAATGTTGAAAAACGGGGGTAGAGGGTGTGAGCAGAAAAGAAAAAGTATTAGAAAAAAAGCTCAACATTTTGTTTCGGAGATTAATTTTTAAACAAGGTTAAATGAAGACTGCTGAGACATGTGGATCACCTGAGGTCAGGAGTTCGAGATCAGCCTGGCCAACATGGTGAAACCCCGTCTCTACTAAAAATACAAAAATTAGCCAGGCGTGGTGGCACATGCCTGTAATCCCAGCTACTTGGGAGGTTGAGGTGGGAGAATCACTTGAGCCCAGGAGGCAGAGGTTGCAGTGAGCTGAGATCACGCCACTGCACTCTACCCTGAGTGACAAAGCAAGGCTCTGCCTCAAAAAAAAAAAAAAAAAAAAAAGATTGAGACCGAATACTCAGTAATTTGCTCTTTGCCATGTATCAAAAGACCCGTCATTAATTTCTAAATCCAGCTTTGCATTTTTATTAAGGTCTAGCAGACATCATTTAAATACATTTTAACAATGTTTCCCGGCTCTTCCTCCTAGTACTCATTAAAAGATTCATGATTTTCGTAACAATCAGGGCCAATAGATAATTCTACCTTGAGTTCATCAAACCGGAGTGTGAAATGAAGAATTTCTGCAAACTGTTTAGCAAGAGCCTGCTCTCGCTCTAGATGCTGGGTGGGAGAATATGGGGTACTTGTTAAGGCTCCCAGAAGACCTCTTAATGCTGCTTCTAAAGAAAAAAATTGAAAAAAACATTAAGTTGTTTGTATCTGTGTGATATTTGTTTATTAAAAAGTGAACAATTCATAAATGTTAATTCCCAGAAAAGTTCTCTTTAAAAAACAGATGATCTAAACATAATAAAACTAATTAAGAAGTTTAAATGTTGCCATTGCTAATGTACTACACACATTCTGAATACTATTTAACAGAATAAAAACCTTAAACGGACTAATTCAAGGGTTTATAATTCTGTAAACCCAGAATGAAAATAGTGAAGAAGTGAATTTGAATTCAACACCAAAGGGCAAGTTTTATATTACTTTAATCACTTCACACAGTGCGGAATTTGGTTTTATGAAATGGTAACTATTATTTACAACTGAGTAACTTTCTTCAATGGCACTGTGTCCACACTGTATATGCCTATGAATCAATTACCAATTTCTCATACTTTGAATACATCTTTTATTTATAACCACAAACTGTTTGCTTTCAGCTACTAAAGAGAACAAAATATGTGGTTCAATAAGCTTCTTGTCTTAGAACTTGACATTTCAAGACTACAATATAAATATTCTAATTCATTATGTGAGCAAAATGGTCCCTTTGAAATAAGTGCTACTTTTGGGATGCCAGGCTAATAAATACCATGTTTGATAATGGAAATACTAAATACTAATACTAATATTAAATACTAAATACTAATATTTCATTTCAATATTTCAAAAAGCCATAGAAATCAAATGAATTCCGTTACAGATCACAGAACTGGAAAATGCTGCTAGATTCTGGTCAGAGAAAATAAGAGCTTACAGAGTTAAACTATAATCTGATGTTAATAAATGTCAGATTAATAAACAAATATTAATGATAAATTTAAAACTTTATGTCAGGTCATCAGCCCGTAACTTTAAAAAAAACCCAGTTTTCCTATTTATGAAGATTTATGTATGAGTCAACATCTACTGTACACTGAATATAGTCTCCCATTTGATTTTTACCATCAACTATGACATGGTCATTCCACATGGATCAAATGAGTTTCAAAGAACTTAGAGCCCAAAGTTATAGCTAGTAAATGCTAGGTATTTCTGACTCCAAAGCCCTATTCTTTCTACCACAATAAACTGTCTCTGAAATAAAGCAACATTGTACGTAGCCTCTGTAACTTTATAAAACATTAACCTCCTGATCACTACCAATAGTACCAATTACTTCTGTAACCCTACAAAACATTAATCTACTGATTAAAAACAATAGTAGGTACTTCCTGTGTGTCTGTCAGATACCAGGTACTGAACTATCTCTTCACAGACATTATTTCTCATCCATATAATAACTCTAAATGACAGCTATTATCCTTTTTTTTCCAGTAAGTCTGAAAATGTACTGACTGGCTACTCTGTGCCAAGCACTGGGAAAATGGATGTAGACAGACATGCTCCCTGTGCCCATATGGAGCCTTATTATATAGAGAGAAGACAGACAAATGATTGCAGTTGTGATAGGTGCTGAAAATAAGTACAGTGGAAAGGTATAAAAATAAGACCTCACCTAATGGAAGGCCCAGGAAAAGATCTCCCTGAATAAGTGACTCCTGGACTGAGACTGAAGTATGTAGTAAGGATGAACATGAGTTTGCAGACAGAAAGGCAGGAAGCCAGACCCTGAACTGAGAAGAGCATGACATACTTGAGGAACTGCAACACCACCAATATAGGAGCACAGAGGGCAAGGAGGAGGGTAACCAGGACTAAGATGATTCATACACATATAATTTGTGGACCACATTAGGTACTCAGGCTTTGGCATCCTAATGTCCCTAGAGAAATCATTTAAGCAGAGGAGTGGCGTCAGCAGATTCACATTTTAAAATGCTACTTCATTTGCAGTGTGGAGCATGGACTATAGGGGTATGGATGGTGTATCGAGGTGTAACAGTGGATGTGAAGAAGATCAATTAAAAGTCAAACATTTTGGGTTATATTTTAAAAATGGTTTACTTCTCCCAAGATTCATTCTTTCTGTTGGTGTTAACTGGAAAACTAAGTAAGAGAGACACCGAACAGAAAAAAACATTTTTACAAAATATTATTATAGTCTGTTAAAGAAAAAAAGAAAAATGCATCTGCCTAGACTTTATCAAGTCTCAGGGTTAATTTCAGCATTCCAAGTTCTCTACCACTTTTGGGACTGGAGTCAGGTCGCTTGACTAAGTTGGGATGGTCAGTGACCAGTAGTTGCAGAACTTTTGTCTATGAATGGCTGAGGCCCTCAATGGTAGATCTACGTTGAAAGGGAAGCTCAAGATGATAAATCTGCTAATCTGCCTTTGAAGCAGCTAGATCAGCCTCACCCTGCAGGCCTGTGCTGGCACAAGTCAGTCCTACTAGCCTACAATGCTCTGTCTCAAGAGAGAAACTGGAGACAATCCCACAGAAAATGTCCCAGAGGTCTCTGGATGAGTTGGAGAGAAAGAGAGGACAAAGAAAAGATGCCTGGGATTGGACTCAGATGAAGCTCCTAAAACAAAACCATGAGATTATGATTTTTTAAAAAGCAGATGACCAGGAGAAAAGTAATAGTCTATTAAGCCCTAAGTTCTGGAAGAACCAAAGGAAGCTGGCAGATGAGTGCAGGAGCCAAAACCACAGAAGGAGGTTGCAAGGAAAAGACAACTAGAAGGAATGATAAAGATGACAAATCAGTCCACAAGCTAAGACAGGGAAGAATAACTAGTTGATTAGGAAGAGGAGGCCCCTGGGGAGAGTTTCCCTATGGAGACAACAGTCGTTTATTCTCATCAACTGCCATCTATCTACTCTCAAACTCTCAGAAGAGAACCTGAGGACATGGATTCTAAAGGATTTAAGACAACCAAGAGTCATGACCACAATTACGGTGGGCATTTGGGGCCTTTAAAATACATTTTGATAAATTCTGCCCAGTGAAACGAAGCTAACATGTTGAAGGGACTTACTCATTATGACCCTTGGAGGCAGTCCCTAATGTAAGCCCCTAAAGCATGAGCAAGACTGAGGGGAGACAAAGCAGTTTGTCCTACTACCTGACCATACAACCTTCCCTTAGGTATCTGCCTCAACAGGAGGGGCTCCAAGGCCTCAGCACAAAACAAGCAAGTACAGAACAAGCAAGTATGGCAAGTTTACTGTAGGGTCCAGCCCCACAGGGTCGGTGGGTTTCTCCCCGTGTGCAGAGACGAGAGAGTGGAGAAATAAAGACACAAGACAAAGAGATATAAGAAAAGACAGCTGGGCCCGGGGGACCACTACCACCAAGACGCAGAGACCGGTAGTGGCCCCGAATGCTAGGCTGCACTGATATTTATTGGATACAAGACAAAGGGGCAAGATAAGGAGTGTGAGCCATCTCCAATGATAGGGAAGGCCACATGGGTCACATGTCCACTGGACAGGGGGCCCTTCCCTGCCTGGCAGCCAAGGCAGAGAGAGAGAGGAGAAAGAGCGAAACAGCTTACATTATTATTTCTGCTTATCAGGGACTTTTAGTACTTTCACTAATTTGCTACTGCTAACTAAACGGCAGAGCCAAGTGCACAAGATGGAACATAAAGGCGGACTAGGAGCGTGACCACTGAAGCACAGCATCACAGGGAGATGGTTAGGCCTTCGGATAACTGCAGGTGGGCCTGACTAATGTCAGGCCCTCCACAAGAGGTGGAGGAGCAGAGTCTTCTCTAAACTCCCCCGGGGAAAGGGAGACTCCCTTTCCCAGTCTGCTAAGTAGCGGGTGTTTTTCCTTGACACTGAGGCTACCGCTAGACCACAGTCCGCTTGGCAACGGCCGTCTTCCCAGACGCTGGCATCACCGCTAGACTAAGGAGGCCTCTGGTGGCCCTGCCTGGGCATAACAGAAGGCTCGCACTCTTGTCTTCTGGTCACTCCTCACTATGTCCCCTCAGCTCCTATCTCTGTATGGCCTGGCTTTTCCTAGGTTATGATTATAGAGCGAGGATTATTATAATATTGGAATAAAGAGTAATTGTACCAATTAATGATTAATCATATTCATATGTAATCATATCTAAGATCTGTATCTGGTATAACTATTCTTGTTTCATATTTTATTATACTGGAACAACTCGTGAACTTGGTCTCTTGCCTCGGCACCTGGGTGGCTTGCCGCCCACATTTACCAGGGCAGTGTAGTTAAACCCTGTCAGCAAAACTGAGTATCTTCAAATTAAGCAGGTAATCCTTGCCCTGTCCCATTGTAAGTATGCAAACTGGCAAGGGATCAGGGTCCTTCTTCTGAAGTATAACCCATGGTGTATCTGTAGTGCTCAGGCCAAGAAACCTTCTCCTTAGAACTGCAAGATTCTGAAGGATCATGTGTGTCTTCATAGTTGCATGCTGCTCCATGGTGCTGTTTGTGCTGGAATAGCACCCATGATGGGACATACACCACGAGACCGATTAATTCCCATGGTAAAAATATAACACTTAAGTCCAACTAGTTTGGCCTATTTTACAATTATTCTTTGTTTATTGGGATATGCTAAAAGACCAAGATGAGCTTGAATAGCATCTGAGCACCATCAAAAGCAATTTAACTATAAATGCAGCCAGAAACCAGCATAAGAAAAGCTGTATATAGTAGACAAGACAACCAAGACAGAAAACCTAGGCTGATTGGGTTATAAAGTGCCAAGCTACAAACTATAGAGACTCTTGATTGAAAGACAAATACTGTAAAATAACTAATACTAAAATTGGGAAAATAAATTACAATTCTTATTTCCAGTAAGAAAAAGATAATTTATACAATATTTCTATCCAAACTACTGTCTGTCTTAACATTACATTTAACAGGCTGTACTGCATCTAAAGGAAAAACAGCAACTGTCTCACTTTTTTTTAAGAACATAGGCATTTTTAAAAAATGGAACTTCAACTTCAGAAGTTACAAATACAAATGGCCAAATAGCAAATATAAATATAGTAAGATATTAAAAAACATGAAGCAATAAAAACTTACTACAAACTAGAAAGCACAAGTCCTAACTAATGGAGGCAGAGATGGTTTGCCATGTGGTTCTGGCTCTCTAACATGCAGATCAATTATTGCTAGTTGGAGGCTTAAAGAAAAAAAAAAAAACAAACCATACAGTGACCAAGTGTTAAACCTGGCAACTAATTAGAAATTTTTAAAATTATGTGGGCCAGACAAATCACATCTCTCAAGTCTAAATTTAGCTTTTGGGTCCCCAGTTTGACTTCAGTCTTACAGTATATACCCCCTGGTTTCTGGCTTATGTATTTAAAAAACAATCACAGTATGATTTTCTTACGATTAATTTGTAATGTTTATACGTTTCAAAAATTCAAACTATATGGAAGTACGTGTTTTAACTACATTCAAATCGTCCTAATTTCTGACACACATCTATACTATTCCTCTCCTGTGTCTATTCACTGTACAAAATAAAGTGCTTCACATTTACAACTTTAAAATCAAACAAAGAGCTAACTGGCTAAATCTTACCTGCTCTGCCTCCTCCTCCTCCAATAAAGGGAGTTCCAATTTTGCTTACTCATATTGAAGACACAATTCTGACCTTTGAATAATTTTTCCCAAGCAAGAGAAAAAGCAAACTGTTTTGAACTCTTTTTGCTTTAATAACTCCCTAGACAACTTTGGGTATATCATTAGCTTTCTATTTCTTTCTTTCTTTTTTGAGACAGGGTCTCACTTTGTCGCCCAGGCTGGAGTGCAGTGGTGTGATCACAGCTACTGCAGCCTTGACCTCCTGGACTCAGGTGATCCTCCCACCTCAGCCTCCAGAGTAGATGAGACCACAAGCATGTGCCACCACACTCAGCTTATTTTTGTTTGTTTGTTGTTTTTTTTTTTTAGAGACGGGATTTTGCCATGTTGCCCAGGCTGGTCTCGAACTCCTGAGCTCAAGCAATCTCCCAACCTCAGCCTCCAAGTGTTGGGATTACAGAAATGAGCAAGCACACCCAGCCTATTTCTCATCTTCTACGGTTTTAGATACATGAATTAAGCGTAACCAGTAAAAATTTCAAGAAAACCTCTTTGATTTCTTTGGATGCTAAAGGGTCCTATTATGAGAAATCACTTGGTAGAATCTCTCTCCATCGCTACAGTAAGTCCTTTTCCCATATATAGGAAAGTAATCCTCAGGCCCTTGGTTAGTCAAACTTTTGTGTTCTTAAAATCATTTAAAATCAATGCTCAGATTCATGTATGTAAAACGACAGATGATGAGGAAAATAACTTGTGGACAAAAATGGTGTAAATGAATTAAAAGGCCAGGGTTGAAAGAAGATTAACTATAATCTTACAGTCTAACAAGCTTGCTTTACTTATAAAACAGATGCTAAGCCAAATTCAGCATTATGAACATAAAAAACTCTAAACTTCTGGAATGAATAAACATCTTTTTCACTAGGGAAGTCACAATTACAAAACTTTCAACTTACCTAACCTCTGAGAAAATTCGTAAAATTTCTTTAATTTGCCTACTAGTGGAACAACTGCACCCCATGCCTTCTCTTGCAACTTCTCATCTGCTGGATGCTGGATTGCCTTCAAAATCCAAAGAATAAAAATAGTTAGAGTTAAAAAAAAAAAAAAAAAGGTTCATTTTTACATTAAAATGTAGGCTTTAGCAAACACAGGAAACCCTGGTATAATCCATAAAATATAGAATATTGAACCTAGGAGTGTTGAATATTTTTTTTTTTGAGAGAGCGTCTCACTCTGTTGCCCAGGCTGAAGTGCAGTGGCGTGATCTCGGCTCACTACAACCTCTGCCTCCCAGGTTCAAGTGATTCTCCTGCCTCAGCCTCCCAAGTAGCTGGGGCTACAGGCACACGCCACCACACCCAGCTGAATTTTTTTATTTTTAGTAGGGATGGGGTTTCGCCATGTTGGCCAGGCTGGTCTCGAACTCCTGACCTCAGGTGATCCACCCACCTTGGCCTCCCAAAGTGCTGGGATTATAGGCGTGAGCCACCACGCACGGCTGAGTGTTGAATATTCTATATTGAGTGCTAAGGGTGAGTCTTCTCAACTCCACAGACACTCCATAGGAGTGCTAAGAGTGGGTCTTCTCAGCTCCATAGATACTTCAACCTTAGTTAGATACATAACTAACATAATACATTTTTAGTTATCCTTGCAATAGATATGAACATAATGAACATTTTAAAATGGTCCAATATGTTTGTTAAATATATTATGCCTTGGTGCCCAGCAGATCCACAAAAAAAAAATATTGCATGTGTTTCCCATATCACAGAGTCTCTTAGTATTTCTTTGTCAAAGAATTATTTTAGCAGTAGAAAAGAAAACTCAAAAAGTAAGACAATAAGATGCCAACTCTGGGAACAGGCTAAGAAATTTCCAATAATTAAAATTCCAGGGTCTAAACTAGCATTAAGAAAACTACCTACGACTTAAGAACCTAAATCAAGCTGAAACTGTGATTTAAGAATTGTCAGCTGGGCACCGTGGCTCACGCCTGTAATCCCAGCACTTTGGGAGGCTGAGGCAGGCGGATCACGAGGTCAGGAGTTCGAGACCAGCCTGACCAATGTGGTGAAACCCCGTCTCTACCAAAAATACAAAAATTAGTCAGGCGTGGTGGTGGGTGCCTGTAACCCCAGTTACTCAGGAGGCTGAGACAGGAGAATTGCTTGAACCCGGGAAGTGGAGGCTGCAGTGAGCCGAGATCATGCCATTGCCCTCCAGCCTGGGTGATAGAGCGAGACTCTGTCTTAAAAAAAAAAAAAAAAGAAAATACAGAAAAGAAGAATTGTCACAGATACTTATTCTCTATAACTAAAATCCTATCCTATTCTAGATAATAACTTTTCTCAGGCTTTCCTGAGTAAGATGAAAAACTAGTTTCAAATCTGAAAGGGAAGAAAATATAATCTAGAGATCCTTAATATAAATGACTTCTTCTATACCCAGTCTTTCAAATCATTAAGTAATCTTTTCTGAATAGAGGGTTATTTCCAAAAATACATATTTTTTGTCTTTATCTTTCATTTGCCCATAGATGTTTTTTGTACTCCTTTACAGAAGTTAACATGTTCTTCAACAACCTGATTTACTTTCTCTAACATCTTGAAACAAACTAAACATACCATCTGAAATTCAGAACTAAAGCAGGGACCTGCTTATAAACACTATCAAGAGGTTATATGACATGTCTCGATACTCCCAAGGCACTAGTATTCTGACTCCATCCACACAAAAAACAAAAATTCAGGAAAGCAAAATAAAATTGAACCCAGACAGATTTAACGGATGCTCTGAACAAATTAGCTGCAAACTGAATTAATGGGCTATATACTGGTTAAGCAATTTACTTTACAAGCTTGGCACCATTTTCAAATTGATGTTTTATTCAATATTTTTAAATGATGCTTAAACCCAATAGAAGCCTGAAGTCAATCCTACTTATGTCATTAATCTAGAAATATTGTATTGAAGAAAATCTGACATCACAACATGTAACAATCCTTTGTTCACATTCTATAGTAATAAGAACATCTCAAAGAGACCTTGATATGCTGATATAGATGAAAAAAAATCCTTTGGCCTCAGGCCCAGACTTCGTAATGATTTCTATCAGGTAGCAAAAATTTGTTTCTTGTATTTGTTATTCAGCAGACAAGTAAATAAGCCTTTCTGTCTGGTGGCAGCCATCAAATAAGCCAAGATGGGTACACACAAGTCCATCCAGGAGGCATAGAGGAAGAAGTAGTTCGATGTAGTGTGCTTTCACTGATGGCAGTACCATCAGCTCTCTTCTCTCCACAGAGATCCTGGCCCCACCCAGCCCAATAAAGTGTGCAGACTAGGCCACACAAGGTTATGTCATATATAGGATTTGTGTGTACTGTGGCGGCTGAAAATGCCCAGTTCCTAAGGGTGCAATGTACGGGTAGCCTGTCCTTTATGGTGGTAATCTGCTGAAGTTTGCTCAAAGCCTTCGGTACATTGCTAAGGAGTGAGCTGGACACCACTGTGGGGCCGCGTCCTGAATTCTTACTGGGTTGGTGAAGACTCCACGTACACATTTTTGAGGTTTTCCTCATTGATCAATTCCATAAAGCTATAGAAGAAGTCCTGACACCCAACAGATCACCATACCAGTCTATAAGCACAGGGTGATGCGTGGGCTGACATCTGCCAGCTGAAAGAGCAATGGCTTGGATGGTCCCTAAATTCCACAAAACTGTGTCTGGTTCTTGCCATGCAGCTTGGAGAAGGTAGAATGCTCTCCAGCTCCACCTTCACCACTAATATATGTTTGTATAATTAACATCTAATAAACAATTTAGGATAGTTATGTTTGTTTACAGGTGTTACTTTTCAAAAACAGTCTGCAGATTATTTCATGAATGCTTTGTCAAATCATAAAACTTAAAGTGATAGTATGTCTTCTTTCTAGTAAGATAAACTTTGGAGTTACATGTCAAGTGTTTAAAACATGCTGTGTGGTGCAGGAGGTTTAAAATAAATTCTTTAACTAGCTCTGCAGATTTGTCTGGTGCATGTGATTAATCTTACAGCTTTATTAGGGTGATGGCAACACTGTGCTGGTTTACTTTCAAGTGGCTGGGTTCAGCAAGTACAAACTTTTTAAGTTTAGTTTTGCTTTAGACATTTGCAGAGTGTGGGGAGGATACCTTAACCCTATGTCGTGATCATATGTAGAAAATCATGGACTCAAATAGAATCCACATTTTTGAATTTAATCTATTGTTCCATTTGTATGACTCCTGTTTCTGAGAGAAAAGTTTCCAAAAATGCCACCATTTCTCAGAATAATAAACGTGTTGCAAGAGGCTTTTCTTAGGAATGAAACAAATCTGGGTTAACCTAAACAAAACTGCCTCAGTCTCCACAGTAGCATTTTAAGTTCACATAAAAGTTCCAATGCCATAGCTCTATAGAAATCAATGGATAGTAGTCAGTAAGGCTATTTACACTGGCGTATTGTGAAACTGAATGTTATATAAATATGAATTATTAACCTTAACTTTTACAAACTACTAATCAATGCTAGGATGGGAAGCCAGTAAGCTTTAGATAAATACCTTTCAAGTGTGAGGGTAGAAAAAGTCAACTTTGATCAAGTTTTTAAAATATTTATCAGTAACACTAATTTGTGACCATTATGAATCCCTTCAGCCACATCGGGGAAAATAGTTGGCTATTCAGAAGTATGTACATCATTCTTAGACCAGTTAGCCTTACAAATAAAAACATCTTGAGCCAACCCACTCTGTCCACACTCACAGGCTACAGAGAAAAGTCATAACTGAAGCCAGTATAAGTTCCTGGTTTCCAATCTAACCGTATGTGTTGTGTGCAGTTATTTTTCTTGTCCCTGCTCAAACTACCCTAAAATCCTTATCATTCCACAAAGCTGGAACATCAGGTATGTGCCAACATTTACATACCACCACAATGCATTGCATTTGTTTTTATCACGTTTTTCCATAGACTAGGCTACTGTCTACCAGGGTAAATTTGAGTGTGAAGGAAATGCAGAAAAGGAATTGCACAATTCTTCTCAATTCTGGATTTGCTGGCTTTAATTTAAATACTGGTTTCTATGGACTAATTTTTTCCTATCTTCTCTATGGGATTCAAAAGGCTTGGTTAACTGATTTCCAGGGAATATTCATAGAAAGTTCACAGAAGTTCTTGAGATCTAAATTCCTTTCTACTAAAAAAATAATAATAACTTAAACCACACATTTTGACTGTATATAGAGATTGTTCAACTAAAGGAATAAATGTCTATTAAACTAAAAACAGTAACAACAACAAAAAAGCAAATAGACAAAAGTTAAAATTTTATTTTCTTCTCTTAAAGAAGTCGATCCTATTTTCTTGCAAGGATCTAAAAATGCTTTTCTAAATATCAATTCATTCTCACAATATAAAAATGCTCTAGCAAGTGTCACCCATTTTCATAACTGGACAGAGATAACTATTTCCCTGCCCCTGCCTTGCCTAGATTTCGAACTGAAGACACTGGCTGCTCTCTTATAATAAACATTTTATGGTTCTTCCTTATACTTCTTTTTTTTTTGAGACGGAGTCTTGCTCTGTCTCCCAGGTTGGAGTGCAGTGGCGCGATCTCGGCTCACTGCAAGCTCTGCCTCCCGGGTTCACGCCATTCTCCTGCCTCAGCCTCCCAAGTAGCTGGGACTACAGGCGCCCGCCAACACGCCCGGCTAATTTTTTGTATTTTTAGTAGAAACGGGGTTTCACCGTGTTAGCCAAGATGGTCTCGATCTCCTGACCTCGTGATCCGCCCGTCTCGGCCTCCCAAAGTGCTAGGATTACAGGCGTGAGCCACCGCGCCCGGCCGGTTCTTCCTTATACTTCTAATTCCTTGTCCTCTCACAATAATTTACTCTGTTAGATAAGGTTTTGGGTCAACACCCATTATAGCCCAACATGAAAAAGGGCACTTAGTAAATGTCAATGGTGAGGTTATTACGGAGCAGGTATAACTTATTTTCAAAAATATTAAACTGGCTGGGCACACTGGCTCACGCCTGTAATCCTAGCACTTTGGGACGCTGAGACAGAAGGATCGCTTGAGGCCAGGAGTTCAAGACCAGTCTCGGCAACACAGCAAGTCTGTCTGTCTGTCTCTATTTATTTATTTTGATGGAGTTTCACTCTTGTTGCCCAGGCTGGAGTGCAATGGTGCAATCTCAGCTCACTGTAACCTCCACCACCCAGGTACAAGTGATTCTCTTGTCTCAGACTCCCAAGTAGCTCCAATTACAGGCATGCGCCACCACACCTGGCTTTTTTTTTTTTTTTTTAGTAGAGATGCGGTTTTACTATGTTAATCAGGCTGGTCTTGAACCCCTGATCTCAGGTGATACACCTGTCTTGGCCTCCCAAAGTGCTAGGATTACAGGTGTGTGCCACCAAATCTGGCTTTTTTTTTTTTTTTTAATTTACAAAAAAAAAGTTAAAATGGTTAGGGACATATTACATTAATGGAAAGTACTTATTTCCCTCTAGGTGGTTAATCCTAGACAATAAGCATTGTTTATTTAATAGATTCTATCTTAAATCAAATTTTATTCTATTTAATAATGTTTAAAAAATTATATAAACTAAAATATATTAATATATAATTCAACATTATTAGTATAGTAATAATAAGAAAACTCTCAGTTCATTTTAGCTGTGTATCAGACACGGTGCTATGCTGTTTACATGGATTGTCTAATTTTATCTTCATAATAACGCTGTGAATTGCTTCCACATTTTTGCTTCTATGAATAAGGCGGCCATACCAGTTTTTACATTGACATTTCCTCTTAAACTACAGTTGTTTGCAATGTTTTATAAAATATAAGTACCTGGTGCAAGAGCACAAACAATTTTATAGTTTTTTTTTAAATATACTTCAAACCGACCTCCAAAAAGACTACCCATTTTACAATACTTCTTGCACTAACTGAGATTACTGTTTCTTCACAAACCAACCAAAACTTCTTCACAGTGATGTGCACTTACTAGCAAAGCTGACCATTTTTTCTGTTGTCCGTGCTTTTTTATAGGTAGAATAGTTGGCTGCTCTAAGTCTTATTAACACTATTAGCAATTTAATTATTGACCTATGACTGTTGTAACACATCAGTTATTTGTATATTTGGTGTATATTCATCTTTTATTTGTACATTCCTTTCTTAATTTGTTTCTCTACTCTTCAGAAATCTTTTCTCATTGTATCATTAAACCTGCATCAACTTCTCAACAAAAATTTCAACTGCTTCAATAGTTACATATTTGTCTCCGATCTACAGTAGATTTAAATGCAGCTTTTCCGTTTTTTAGCTTACATATTTTTTATTTCAATGCCTATTTCTCTTTTATTACTTCATTTATCAATGTTTAACAATGGTACCTTTATAAGTTGTTTCAAGCCTGGTAAGACGAACTACTTACCATTGCTTTTTACTTTTCCCTTATATTTTGGTGTTCTTCAATGTTATTTTTCTATGTAAACTTTCTCTTTTCTTTTAAACTTGGAGACACTTACTTACTTTCTCACATCACCAATCATGGACTATTTTTGAGTGAACTATGCGTGGCTATGTCTTGTATTTCCTCAGGAAAACAGCACTACTGAGTGACTACGGTATCCTATGCAAAACTTCAATCTTTGGTCATAGCATTACGAGATCCTGGTTTCCCAGCCCTAGAAAGTCTCTTTGATATATCCTATATATAAACTTTTCTACCACTATACTCTATTCCAGAAGATTACAAATGAATCTTAATATGCATTCAATCAAATATATAAGCAGACTTTAGAGAAAACACTATTATTATTATTATTTTATTGTAGAAAGCCTTCCCACACACAGAAGCAGAATAATTCTCCCAATGGGAAGTACTGCAATCAAAAAAAAAAAAAAAAAAAACCCAGGCTGGGCACAGTGGCTCATACCTATAATCCTAGCACTTTGGGAGGCTGAGGCGGGAGGACTGCTTGAGGTCAAGAGTTCAAGACCAACTTGGCCAACAGAGCGAAACCCCATTAAAAAAAGCCTAAGAGTTCTATATTTAAAAAAAAAAGAAGAAGAAAAAAAAATGAAGAAGAAAGAAAAAAAAGGCTGGGCGTGGTGGTTCACGCCTGTAATCCCAGCACTTTGGGAGGCGGAGGTGGGTGGATCACCTGAGGTCAGGAGTTTGAGACCAGCCTGGCCAACATGGTGAAATCCCATCTCTACTAAAAATACAAAAATTAGCTGGGCATGGTGGTGCATACCTGTAATCCCAGCTACTCGGGAGGCTGAGGCAGAATTGCTTGAACCTGGGAGGTGGAGGTTGCAGTGAGCCAAGATTGTGCCACTGCACTCCAGCCTGGGTGACAAGAGTAAAACTCTGCCTCAAAAAAAAAAAAAAAAAAAAAAATCAAACAGGTAATGAATAGTGTTTGTCTCTATAGCGAGTAAGATTTTTCTCTTCATAACAACAAGCTTTAAAGAAGTTTAATGACCTAACACTTATAAACAATTTAAACTAATTTGTAGCACTGATAACCATCATAAAAAATTTTACCAATTAAGATCCTACTAAATCATTTAAATCTTTCACTTCCACAAATGTTTGATTTTTCAAAATACGTTTAAATGTTTAGAGAACTTGAATTTCACAGAAATGCTTATATGCCTTAGTTACTGAAATCTTAAGGTTTTACTTAAGCCAATAACAATGCCAAGACCAAAGCCCTTGTATTTATTTGTTCAACAGCTAACCGCTTACTAAGTGCTGTAAGTTTACAATGTACTAGGTGCTGATAATAACAAAATATATAAGAAACCAGGTTTACCTTCCTCAAGCTGGAAGTACAGTGGTACAGAGATAAACACTCAATAGTAATGTTTTACCTCCCCCCCGCCCAAAAAAAAGAATGGTTCCCACAAAAGAAATGTGTATAAAGTGGGCAAAAGAGTAAGAGGAAGTAGGAGATTATGGGGGGGGCGGGGGGAGGGGGGGCGTTGAAGAAAAAAATGAAAGGAAGGGCATTCCAGACAAAAACAAAGGAAGGGTGCATATCAACAAACAGAATTCACACCAGAATTTCCCTCAGTTAATGACACTACGATCTGCTAATGTAAAATAAAAACAAGGGCCAGGCATGGTGGCTCATGCCTGTAATTCCAACACTTTGGGAGGCCAAAGCAGGTTGGGGCGGCGGGGGGCGGGGGGGGGGGGATCACTGAGGCCAGGAGTTCAAGACCAGCCTCGGCAACATGGCAAACCCTGCCTCTATTTGGCAGGGGATTAGCCAGGCATGGTGGTGAGTGCCAGCTACTTGGGAGACTGAGGCAAGACGATCACTTGAGCCCAACAGGTTGAGGCTGTAGTGAGCTGTGGTTGCACCACTGCACTCCAGCAGGGTGACGGAGCTAAACCCTGTCTCAAAATAAAATAAACACCATGGAATCATTTAACTCTCTCTCTTCCCTTGCCCTAAACATTTGGTCAATCACCAACACATGTTTTGAATCACCACCTTCTGGTGTCTGCACTTGATTCCGCCTTCACTAGTAATCCAAATGTCAGAAGAGAAATCAAGGTGGATATGGAATGTATGCCCCGAAGAGTGACCCTGATGATCTCTGCACTCTTTGTTATAGACAATAATAAACAAAACAGAGGATGGGAAGAATCAAGAAACACAGCACGGGCAATGGCTTCAAGAAATGCAGTAATGAGAAGGGGAGAGATGAAGGCCCAGGGGACAGGGAGTTCCTCTGTGTAGTTCTGGACACCTAAACATGGATATGCTACGGGGAAGAATTCAGTAAAAGAAAAAAGATAGAAGATTTAATTAAGAGAAGAAGAAATAATTAAAAGAGTAAAGTTTCAGAACAGGATGAAGAACAAAGGTAAAGAAGTCAGTCTTGGAAAGAAGCAAGGACACAGCTTCTTCTGAAAAACAAAAGAAACAAAAAATGAGATGAATGCAAACCTGAGAAAGTTCAGCAGCTTGGGAGAGGAAAGTTGAGGGAGACCACACTACATATTTTCTTTGTGATGTAAAGTCATGGGGAAGGTGTACTGACTGCAAGGATGATTTCCACTTTCTCCTAGGAAGCACCACATAAATACTGCAAATTTCAGGTATAAGAGCAACCCAAAAAGTAAATAACATTTTCTTAATTTACAAAAACTACCTATTTATGGAACACAGTTTTTCCTTTTATGCTCATTTCACTGCAATCACTTCTGAAACAATGCCAAGTGAGCATCCTTCAAATATAACCCTTAATATGAAATATAGAATTCTGAAGTCTAGAAAACAAGAGATTACAAAGAGGTGGGACAGTAAGTTTCAGTTAACTAGAAAATACATAAATGCGCTTTACCTCTCGTATTTCGTGGCCAGCTCCTCTGTATGACTGCAAGTCCTCCAAGATGCCTTCTGCATCTTTTAATACTACATTCACCTGATTATAAATTTCCTTCTCAGACTCTGTAGGCTGGGCATCTAAACAGCAGGAAAGCACAAGAAAATTTACAGTGACATGAATTTTTTAAAATACATGTGTAACTCTAAGCAATTAACAACCCAAATTTCCAAAGATGAGTTAATTCTAGTTAATGTTAACTTTGAACTTTTAAAGAAAAGACTAATACTTTTTCCATAGTTCTACATTTAAATGACTAGTTTCAAGTTCATAGATATTACAGAAAACAAGGGAACACCAAACATTATTAACTTAGTTTAAGTTCCAAATTAGGACTTGGTATATTAAACCAATCTGAGAATTATAATTAAAATTTTTAATTGTGATAGTTTTAACAATCACTTTTTCTACTACATTCATCACTATCACTGTAAATGCATCAGAAATCACAGATTTGAATGCAAAAGAAAGCCTACTAAAACATGTTGCTCATGTATAGTTTAAGACAAACTATTTTTATTTTCCTATAAAGTTCATTTTACTTTTAATGACTGAGTTTTGATATAAAAAAGTAAAAAAACTTTAATAGTTTTTAGGTGCTCACCCCCTTTTCCAGGAATCGCTTCGAAAGTGTCTCAACATATATGACATTATAGGTTAAAGAAGAGAGGATATATATATCTAACAACAAACCCAAGAGAGTATCACTGAACTATTCTGCTGATGAACAGAAGGTCAAGAATCCTGTGCAGAGGATTTCAAGTTATAAAACTGCTCCACAATTACTCAGCTGCTGAAAACTAGATACTTTAAGCTACACTACAATACTACTACTGAAATTTTGAAATACTAAAGAAAATCTGAGTTCCTACACACTCGGGAGTAAGACAAAAATGAAGGAAGAATTACAGTTATAAAAAGCAGAATCAAGGACACAAACATATGGGCATTTTCACCACCTGTGGTGTTAGCCACAAAACATATGTTAATGAATGACTAAATCTGGATTTCTCTCTGCTTGACTCAAGTTAACAGAAATCTTGCTTTTAATAATACTGGTCATTTGTTTCTCTAAGGACAAATCTTTTATATTTTAAGGAAAAAGGTGGACTCTAAGAGGAAATGAAGGTTTCTTTACAAATCTTTCCAACTAGGCCACATTCAGCACCACAGGTAAGGCATAAAGCACTTAAAATCATAAACATTGTGATTATCATATTTTAGAGAAAAATGACTGGCAGAATTCCTCCATGCTAAAATTTTCTCTTATGAGGGAAAAGGAATCAGTCCAAATTTATAAGATGAAGTAAGAACGTTTTTAATACTATCACACTGGTCTTTTAAGTTTAAAAATATTTTAACAAACAAGAAGGTTTTTGGTAAATCTTTGTCTACCAATCATATAAAATTAGTTAACTAGACTTTTCTGCTCCTTTTCACCTCACCACAAATACACAATGATTTCTTTATTCCTTTACTTAGAACATTGTAAAGAAACTTTGTTTACACGTGAAACTGGGAGTAAAGATCCCTAAAAACTGTAACGTTATTTTGTGCTTGGAGCAAGTCATAATTCAATTCTACCTAATAAACCTGCCAAATAGTCAAAAATATACCACATTTTTTTTTTAAATTCAATAATTACATTACCAAATTTTAAACTCAACATATGTAAAACAGTACTACAGCAACAATAAAGTAACATTCGTATGTAAAGTCAACTTAAGAATGTGTTTACATATCTGTTCCCTTATTTTTCAAATTTCTTTTCAGAAATCATTTTTTAGGAAGAAAATACTGTGACAAAATAATTATACAAGAGGAGCCAATTGAAAAATTAAAAAGACTCTCTATCCAAGGCTACAAAGGTATTATCACTAGAAACAAATACTGATATTGCAACTAAATGGTTAGCTTTCTTATAGATCAAGCTTTGCTATTTAGCAGTAATAATTTACTGCTAAATATTTTACATTTAGCCAGACCATATTTTCCAATGTAATAGTTAGACATACACTCTTTTTAAAAAAGCACACTTCATAACTTTTATACTTACATCAGATTCAGTAGAGAAAAATATGTTTTACATGCAAAAAACGACAGTCTTACACTTTTTCATATGGAATTGTGAAACTACAGACATAACATCAATAGTAGACACGTATTTAGTTTGAATTCATGAAGTGGGAATTCATGACAAAGGACAATAGTTTAGCTATTATATATCAAAGGTATCTGTGAAGTTTGAAAATGCTAGACTATGTATTTTAGGTGTGGTGACTAGCTGTTAACATAAAAATGTGACACTGAGACTTAACATACAAACGAAACATTATCAAGTAGATTTAAGTAGACCTTGTAAGTGGTTAATAACTAGTAAAGGTTTAATAAGTACCAAGAAATTTAAAAATAGAGGAGAAGATTTAAGTTTCCCTTTAGGGTGAGAAAAACACCCAGCACCACAATGATTAAACATTTTTTAGACTGTCACAGGAAAGTCACATTTATAATTTTGAAAGCTGCTGAAGACTGCTATAGAAATGAAGACAAACAGAAAATAGCAGACAAGTAAGCACTACTTTACTGAAAGCAAGTCATGCAAAAGGGTGAAATACTAGGAAGGGGGAAAAGCTGTATAAAACAAAGCTTTTTATTTTATTTTTTTCAAAAAACGGTACTATATAATGCAACCAAGACTTGTCACTTTGATTTTCCATAGAAAAAAATGGCTTTACTATTTAAAAAAGTACCATTTAGTCAGCTTACAAAAGGACATGCAAAATTGCAAAATAATGTATCTACTACTGAGAGTAGACATATTCATTACTCATCAAGCTTAGTTTTTAAAGCTGTTCAAGGGAAATTAAGGCATGTTTCAATTGTTCTTATTGAAGGTAAATTAAAAATTTTATTAACTTCACACTAATTTCCTATAGGGTGGAGGGTAGAAAAAGAGTCAATATAACTACTAAAATTGAAGTCATTATAATATAAAAAGAAGCAAAGATTAACTATGAAATGAAAAAATAAAAAGTCAACATAAAAATTATAATTGTGATAAGGGGTCTTTCTGCTTTAATTTTACATTAATTCATTTAATAAACCTACGCAATCTATCTCTGTAAGTTACATCAAGACAGAGACCAGAATGTACAGTATGTACCACTGGTACATCTGTAAACTCAGTACCTAGATTTTCTGTAATACATTTTGAATGAATGAGAGGGTACAGAGACATAGATAAGCCTCTGGCATGAATTAAAGGAGACTACTATGCTTTTTGATCTCTGAATAACTATGATCCTATATCATTTTTGAAAAATAAATATAAGAAAGATGACACCAGAATAAAGATACTTCAAAGTACAGGGCAAAACCAACTGAAACTATGCAAGAGATAAATGAAAAAATAAGTTAGAGTAGGTCCCAATATTTCTAAATGATAAGGGGGAAACAAGTAACACAAAGGACACAAGAACTATAGAGGAAATGCATGACTCAATGGAAAGGCACTATAACAGAATCAGAGAAAATATACTCTATTTCTCCCTTAACAAATGACTACCTCTATTTACTCTCCTATTTTGATTTCCCTGGAGGTAAGTGAGTCAAGTTTAAAAAATACTTACTGAACTTCTATCATTTAAAAAGCACTATGCTAAGATTGGGAAAGGACACAAAACTAAATACAAGTCTCTTTTCTCCCAAGAACTAGAATTTAGTGAGCTAGCAGATATGGAAGTTACTGAGGCTAAAGATTTGTCATTAGAATAAGCTATAAATTAACACTTGTTATAAAATAGGAAATTCCAACAACTAGAAGAGGCTATGCAGGCCCCCATTCAGTGCTTTTTTTTTTTTTTTTCAAAGACAGTTTCACTCTGCTACTCAAGGTGGAGTGCAGTAGAGCAAATCACAGCTCACTGCAAGGGCACACATCACTATTCCCAGCTAATTAAAAAAATTTTTTTTTCATACAGATAGAGTCTTGCCATGTTGCCCAGACTGGTCTCAAACTCCTTGACTCAAGTGATCCTTCTGCTGTGGCCTCCCAAAGTGCTGGAATTATAGCCATGAGCCACTGCACCTAGCTCGATTGAGTGCTTTTTATATGCTGTCAATAGCATAACTGCTGCCAAATTTTATGGAGCAATTTTGGGCTTATATTTTAACTGAACTATTATTAAATAAAAACAAAATAAAATCTTATCATATAGGTGTAATCTGTTCTAAGGAAAAAATCCTTCTATCAAGACTAAACGTTTAACTGAATACAGAATGACATTTCATGCCTTAAGGTCTCCGTCCATGTTGTTCCTTCTTTCTACCGTCCTTTACTATATTAGTTCAAAACATTCTAATTCACTCTCCAAAACCCAATTCAAACATCACCATCAGAAAGTCTTCCATGATGGGCCAGGTGTGGTGGCCCACACCTGTAATCCCAGCACTTTGGGAGGCTGAGGCAGGTGGATCACCTGAGGTCAGGAGTTTGAGACCAGCCTGGACAACATGGTGAAACCCCATCTCTACCAAAAATAAAAAAATTAGCTGGGTGTGGTGCTGCATGCCTGTAATCCCAGCTACTCGGGAGGCTGAGGTAGGAGAATCACTTGAACCCAGAAGTGGAGGATGCAGTGAGCCAAGATCATGCCATTGCACTCCAGATTGGGTGACGGAGTGAGACTCCATCTCAAGAAAAAAAAAAAAAAAAAAAAAAAAAGGTCTTCCATGATGATTCTCAATCTACTCACTGCCATTTAAAGTTAGTATCTTCATGAGCTACACGTTGAAAATAAATAATTTAAGTAAAACTGAGTTTTCTGGCAGGTGGGCACCTGTAATTCCAGCTACTTTTGGGTACTGAGGTGAAAGGGTCACTTCAGCCTGGGAGGTCAAAGCTGCAGTGAGCTGAGATCATGCCGCTGCACTCCAGCCTGGGCGACAGAGACTGACCCTGTCTCAAAAACAAAACAAAACAAAATTATGAGCTTTCGTTTCTATCCTCTCCTACTAGATTGAGAGCTTCCAGCATGTATGGGTTGTATCTTAGTTATTTTGCAACCCCAGCACCTACTGGCTGGTATACAGGAGGCAAGGCATAAATGTATGTTGAACTGTAGTGAAAAAGAGTTACAGGGGTCATGAGAGGAGTAAATTAAAGGAATAATGATTTACTTTAAAGACCATCTTAATTTTGTAAACTACAAGATTCCATTAAATTACGTTTCAAATGCACTAGAGTATGTCATTTGTATATAATATGATACAAATAGCCAGGTAATCTGCATGAATTATTTCTATAGTCACCCAACTGCAGAGACATATTGGGATAGACTTAATCAATCAGATTAATAAAATAGTAAAACTAAATTACTCTGGTGACATGAATATTAAAGTGCATCTAGAAATAAACAATGTAGTACTAATTACTCTAGCAAAAATAATGTGGCTTTAAGTTATTGAGAATTAGCAGATAACTATGTTGGCAATTTTGAGTCTGGTA
Source organism: Pan troglodytes (assembly GCF_028858775.2). Taxonomy (NCBI): domain Eukaryota; kingdom Metazoa; phylum Chordata; class Mammalia; order Primates; family Hominidae; genus Pan; species Pan troglodytes. The sequence continues at coordinate 140,128,225 of NC_072405.2, forward strand.
TAAAGCAGTATAAAACGGTTTAAGAGAACACCCATCTGATAGGCCAAGGTCACCATAGTAGCTTATAAGGTAAGCTTTTACAAACGCATATTTCCAAAAAGAAGAAAAATATACAGAGATTAAATTAAGATAATGCCAATGTTAGAATCAAAAGACAATGTATCTAAAAATCTAAATAAGAAATAACAATGGGTAAACTCTAGTTTGGTATACAGTATGCTGTCACTAAATTTCATTTATAGTATACCAGTAAGTATAAAACCAGAAGATCTACATTGGCTGATATAGGCAAAAATATCTGCCTTTACAGTTAACATTTTATATGTATTTCTGCATTATTCGTTATTATTGTTGTTTGCAATTTTTACCTTTTCCTGTCACTATTATTAAATTATAATAATGTACCAGGTGCAGTAGCTCACACCTGTAATCCCAGCACTTTGGAAGGCCAAGGTGGGTGGATCACTTGAGCTCAGGAGTTTGAGACCAGCCTGGGCAACAGAGTGAAACCCCATCTCTACCAAAAATATGAAAAATTAGCTGGGCTTGGTGGCATGTGCCTGTAGTCCCAGCTACTCTGGAGGCTGAGGTGGGAGGATCCCTTGAGCCAGGTAGGCAGAGGTTGCAGTGAGCTAAGATTGCGCCACTGCACTCTAGTCTGGGTGACAGGGTAAGACCTCATATAAAAAAAAAAAAAAAGTGTGTGTGTGTGTATAAAATGATCCAAACACTCCCACAGATTGGAAAGCCAAGACCAAGTAATCTTTTAAATACTACATTTAAATTCATGCTTCCCACTTGACCATAATATAATGCTAGGTTTACAAAAAGATCAAGTGCCAAGTCTTGAACAAGATCTTGACTATCAAAGTCAAGATTCTGTAAATGTAAGGAATTTGAGACAAAGAGGAAAAGGGAGACAGAATAGCAGAAAAAGACACAAGACCAAGTTTGAAACAGATGCAAATAAACTAAAATACAGCTCTAATGTAAGTTGCCTCATCTGAAAGAATATCTTCAAGTCAGCAATCTGCTCGACATCCTCAAGCTGATTAAAAGTCATGCTAAACATGCACTTAACATAGCACTGGTAAATTGTTGAGAAGGGTCAAGAAAACTAATATTCATCTAATATTTAATAGTATTTCCCCTAAAAACCCAATTTCCCCTGAAACCCAATTTCACATGGACCTGATATTGATTTACTACTCTTTACTAGCCTGTACACAGTACCCAAACTGTAACAGATCCTTTATAGAAATGGAATAAAAGTAGAAAATAACCAGAGACCACAAATTATTCTACAAAATGGAGATAGCTATAAATTGATGTGTTCACATGAACTGCCATGGTTTCGAATGATTCATAAAATAGAATGAATTACATAAAACTGTAAAAACTAAATTGAAGTTGGAGGAAAAGGCAGTGACTTTCTGGGGGTTTAAGTGATTTATTTGTTTTGTTTTTAAAATCAGAAAACGTCTTAAAATTTAAGTATATAAAAATACATTCTAACACTTAAAAATATAAGGGATCACATGATTAAAAACCTAAGAAATACCTCTTCACCCTTTCCTAACAATTTTCTATTGATCAGTTAAAATAGCATCATTCACACTAAAACACCAATTTAATAATTCTTCTCAATTTAACAACCAGACAAGCTAAAGCGATATCAACAGCCAAAAAAAGCAAAAGCTTTGCAACATGCACCAAGGTCAATGACACTTACCTGCCACTCTTAGACCATATTACAATAGGTCATGCAACATAAAACAAACAGAAGGCAAATTACTTAAAGGTCTGTGAACCCATTATTTTTCCTTTCATTTAGAGTCAGAAAAAATAAATTCCTGAAATAAATACATTCTATTTTTTTAACTTTTCAAATTATCTGCAAAGATTAAATAATTTAGGTTCACACTTACCTTTTAATATTATGCCCAAATTACTGAGCTCTGAATGGCCTTCATGAACAGATTGATATTTGAAATACTTAAATATGTACCCTAGAATAACTGAAACCTGGTCGATTTTTCTTGACTATAATGTAAGTTTTCCCCAAATATTGCTTCTATTAATAAATCTTGAGGTAGTACTTGTCCTTTCCAACAAAATTTTTTCATAAAAATGTTTTCATTAGAGAATAGATCGTAAATTACAAAATAATCTCCAACTAAGAGATAGGAAATCTCTTATAAAAACTCAAAGACATTTTATCATCACAATTTAATCTACAAAATAGGACTTCCAGTTCTAGAAGGCACCAGAAATTTACTCAAACAATTCATAGCTCAGTCATGCAAAGCAGTTAAAAAGATGGCAAAGTGGAAACATTCATTTAGTGCAAGACAAACGCAGTCTACTGCAGGCAAAGAGAAATAGATATAAAATCATCTTCTCACTTTCAAAATCAAGGAAAAAATTTGGCCCCTGCTCAAGGTCTGTGCATGTCAAAACTTTAAGAAGATTCCCCATGTTAAGGTACCTGTCAAGACAAGAATGAGAAAAGAGAAAATATCCCTTTATAAAAAAGAACATCTGAAGTTTACTTAAAGAAAAATAGTAACAGGGAAAATGTTCATTAGGCCATGAATTCATTCTTCAGGTTACCCAGACTGTGCTCTGGCAGACAGCAAAACGGGTTCTCAAGGTGTTGATATGTAGGACCTAGAGGTGAAATGTGGTTTTCCTGTACACAATGGCACAACTGTTGCTCTAATTCTTCTCAAAATTCTCCCAAGACAAGTTTCATTAATGGCCTTATAATGAAAAATTCTTTAAGTATTCCAATAGTGCTAATATTCTGAAAAAGAAATTTCTGATCAAGAATTATTTACATGTAGTACTGTTAGTATAGCACTGAAACAACAATTTATTTCAAAGCCAAATATTAATACATTTGGCCATGTCTCACCTTTGCATCTCATCTTAAAACAGTATAAAACTTTCTTCCTGCATGCGGTTAAATAAAGCATATATTTCTAACCAAATTTGGATTGTCAATAATTTGTGGAGGTACGGAGACTACTGATTCAAGGTATGCAGCACAATTCTGATTTTTAAAATAAAATTATTACAGGATTATAAGCGAATATTGTTTGACATAGTCACTAAAGCATACTATTAGAATGTTCATCATAAGGCTACTTGCTTCATGGACTAATGAAAGGACAGCACTGGCTACAGACTCAACATGATTTTAGCAAATGAAAAACTAAATTATACATATGATGGTGATGTTTGCCTACAATTAAGAAAAATTCATGCAACCTTTGTTTGATTCCCATGTTTAATTAACAAATATTCTGGCTGGCCTTCACTGTGGTGAGTATAATTCATCTTTCACCTTTACCATTATGCACCAGCTGTGAAGGGCTAAAGAGACTTACTTTCAAAGTCCAAGAAAAAATGTGCTGCATTGTGGTCTATGTCCCTGGTTAGCACCTTAATGAGATTACCCATGCCAGCAAACCTAAAAATAAAAATGGCAACATCATTTAGTTCCAGTAAAAAATTTTAAGCAGAGGCCTGGGATTTGGCAAAGGCTGGCTTGCTCATAATTATCAACAGGTGCAGGTTTATATGCTTTTGGCATTGAGAATTTGGAACAACAAAAGCACATTTGGCTCTGAGTTTATAGCTCCTGTCCCTCTTTTCCACATATCAAAAAAGTTACATAAAGCAAGATGGGAAAAAAGATTAGATTTTGACATATAACTTGCAATATTTACATTTTATTACTATCTACGTTAGTGTTACTCCTTTAAAATTTTTGAGGCATATATTTCTCAATTTAACAGCAAAACTAGATTTCTCAAATAAGTAACTATAGAAACCATTTTTTTAAATAATAGGGATATTTTCCTTCTTGCAGAGTCAAATCCTATTGGGAACACAAAGAAGAAAGTATTCAAACCACATTTAACCATTAAAGCCTAAAGAAAGTTATCAATTAATGACCAATCTAAAAAAACTTTACCACACATAAAATGTTTTTGATATCTTCTATCTCCTAAGATTAATCAAACTTATTATTTAACTCTTAGACTGAATAATCAACTATACACAACTATACCATGTATGGAACTTAAAAGTTAACACAGCAAACAGGTACAATAGGGAGCCAGCAATTATCACAACTTAGTAGGTTTGCGGAGGACAAAAAGTGAAAATACGGCATTGGCATAAATGTTGCCCAAGATTTCCATAATGCAGTGAGGATGAAAGTGGGAAATGGGGTCAGAAACATCCAGGAAACCAGGTTCAAACCTGGAAGGTAGAGTAACAAAAGGGGAGGCAAACTATGGTATCACGGCTACCCACATCCTCCTCCCTCCAACTGCTGTACTTTTCCTCCAATTGCTATGTGTTTTTCTCCAAAGATCCCGTTGCTGGCAAATGTAAATAAAGCAAAACATAAAACAATATTTTTATTAAGAAAAAAGACAACTTGCCACTCACTCTCATTATAAGAAGCTTGAAAAAAGTTAGCACTTCCCGTCACCTGTGGCATCCCCCTCTTCCACCTACTCTCCAACATCAGCATATGTTTCTAACTGTAAGCTTCCCATGAGGAAATACAAATAGCTATTTGCTTTAGAGGTCAAAGTCTGATGTACGGAAACACAAATTTCTTATAAAATGTTAAAAGCAATCCAATTTATTCATATATGGTAAGTACTGAATGGTTCTTCCCTTTTGAAACAATATTCCCCCAATGGGGGAGGTGGAGATCTATCTTCTTTTTATATTAATATTTCTATTACACAGAATTTCAATGGTCTGATTTTGTACAATACTTTACACAAGTGGATTAGGTGACATTAAGCTAAGAGGGAAATATTTAATATTTCGACTTAATTACCGTATACATTGTAAAACATTTAATAATACCAAGCTTTTATATTAAAGGAAAAGATAAACATTTTTCCTAAATCATCACACCCAAATAATTATCTCAAATTGGTTACTAAAGTTCTTCAATAGATGTTGGAAGAAACCATTTGGAAGTAGCATATTTCACAGCTTTAATTTTTAAAAGCTTTCCAACATATATGGAATGACTGTATCCAAACATACATAAATTTTCTCACTAATAAGAACTGAGACCAAATACACAAAAAATTACCTAGTGGTATCAAAATTGCAACTACAGATGAAAAATATATCATGAGAAAGGACTATAATTATTTTTAGTAGGAAAAAGGCAGCACACCATTTGGTTTTAGGAGTTTAATCTATGGAATCAAACCAGAAATTCGACTCTAGCTTACTAGCTGTTTGACCTTAAGGATGGTAGTTAACCCTTTTGGGGACTCATTTCTTGATTGGTAAAACACAGGTAATTATAGTAAATATCTTAAATTCCTATTATGAGGGTTAAATTAGATTAAGCACTGACTCAGCTTAGTGTCTGGCACACAGAAAACATTTAATAAATATTGGCTGTTGCTGTAATTAAAACCTAAATATCACAAAATAACCTTTTAAAAGTAATAATGGCTCTATTTCTTTTAACATAAACCTGAGTCCTTATCAACACATTCCAATGTTATAAATCAGAACGAAGCCCATATTTATCAAGAATATTGCTGAAATGCCCTAAAATTAGTTCTATTATCATCATCAGGTATGCATGGAGAAGAGGGAGATTAGGTTTCCTTACCTTTTTACCTGTATGCACACAGTCCAACCTTGGGGAAAATTTTGGAACTAGCCATGTATGTCTGCTCCATTTTCCTACAGCTCGTTCTGTAAACTTCTTCCTCTGTATATGGTTCTTCTTTCCAGGCACCCGAGGCTAATGTGATCCTCCCCTCCTCATACTTGGGAGTATGACCACTACATCAGACTTGGTCCTGACCTATTTGCTCTCATAAGGATTGAGAATTTCTTGCCTATTTATCCCATACACAAACACTTAGTTTGAAAATGGCTCAGTTGGCTGGGCACAGTGGCTCACGCTTGTAATCCCAGCACTTTGGGATGCCAAGGTGGGTAGATCACAAGGTCAGGAGTTCGAGACCAGTCTGGCCAACACAGTGAAACCCCGTCTCTACTAAAGGAGGCGGCAGTTGTAGGGAGCCAAGATCACGCCACTGCACACTCCAGCCTAGGCAACAGAGCTAGACTCCCTCTCAAAAAAAAAAAGGAATTGGCTCAGTTTATCTAACACAGTGTTTCTCAGTCTCAGCACTACTAACATTTTGGGCTGAGGAGTTCTTTTGTTATTGGAGTCTGTCTCACATTGTAGGAAATACACCAACATCTTGGGCTTCAATCCACTAGATACTAGCAGCTACCCCCCATACAAGCTGTGACAATCAAAAATGTCTCTAGATACCGCCAAATGTCTCCTGGGGGCAAAATCACCCGACTGAGAATCACTACAACAACTGTTGTCCAGCGCAAAAATTCGCTCTACCACATAGCACACAGGACAGATGCTACATAGGCAGCCCATATCACAATGTCTCTTTGAACAAAAACTCATGGAAGTTTTCAAAGCTCTAAAAACAGTCCCATTATAACATTATCGGTTCTCCTATCCTTTATAAGAATAAACAAAAAATTAAAACCATAACCCTATCTTGCTATATTTTAACCTGGCCAAAAACCAAACAAACAAACAAACAAAAAACCCTGCTGTCCTCTCACTGTGACTGTTTTCAACTAATATGACAGTGGTTAATCATCAGCTTAGGTGGGACCAGACTGCCTGGGTCTGAAACCCAGCTGTGCCACTTCCAAACTTTGTGACTTCAGTCAAGTGTTTTTTAACTTCTCCATTCCTCAGTTTTCTCATGTGTAAAAGGTGCATATTAATAATATTCACCTCAGAGTGTTCCTAAAATCATTAAATGGGTTAATATAAGCACCACATTTAGTGCCATACCTGGCAGTTTATTTACTATTACTGTTGCAGCTGTCAGAGCAACCTAACTAGGGGCTCTGTTCCCAGCAGTAGAACTTATGGAATGTGAGGCGTGGGCGGATGTGGCAGTCATACTTCCTGCCCTAGAGGATGGCAGTCTATCACAAGAGAATGAACCAATATTACAGTGCAAGGTCTCAAAGAGTGTCCTGGAGTCATTAATTTCCTTCCATTCATTCCCGAGTTCCAGCTGTCACTTCTCTCAGTCCAGCTGCTTGATTTTCCTCTGGTTTTAAGATACCCTAGTTTTTTTAAACCAATACCCCTTTTAGCTGTTGAGTTGGATTTCTGCCATCTAAAGGAGACTAGTAAGATTTCTAAGTTTCGGATGAATAAATACATTTGATATGAAAGATACCAAAGGATTTAAGATTTTTTTTGAGACGGGGTTTCACTCTTGTTGCCCAGGCTGGAGTGCAATGGTACGATCTCGGCTCACTGCAACCTTCGCCTCCCAGGTTCAAGTGATTCTCCTGCCTCAGCCTCCTGAGTAGCTAGGATTACAGGCATGCACCACCACGCCCGGCTAATTTTGTATTTTTAGTAGAGACAGGGTTTCTCCATCTTGGTCAGGCTGGTCTCAAACTCCCAACCTCAGGTGATCTACCCGCCTCAGCCTCCCAAAGTGCTAGGATTACAGGCGTGAGCCACCAGGCCCGGCCGGATTTAAGATTTTAAAGCAGACCCAAAACACTATTGATATATTTTAAAGGTAACAAATATTATCATTTAGAATAATAAACTAAGTCTTACTATCTGAATTTAGAAGGGAAAAGCTAAAGAATCTTCTTTCAAATTATTTTCTATTGTAATCCTTGGATTTAAACTAAATATTGTATTTACTAAATAAGCTAAAAATAAATTTAACACAGATTTAATACACAGAAACCAGACATGGTTTAACTCAGGAGTTGTCCTATTTCTGGTGGAATTTTTTTTTACTATGAGCCCTTACATTAGACATTTGTTTCCACGTTGACAACTTATCTGGAAAGGAACACGCCCTTCCTGGCCGGTAGTCTGTGGAATGTATTTTTAAGCTAACAAAAGGCACTTAAATACATTAGACCATTTTCCCATAAAACATTTGAAAAGAAGTTTCCTTACAGAATAATAGCCAATAGAAACAACTATACCCTACAATTACTATAATATTTCCTCTATCTTTCTAGAAGCTTCCTAAGAGATGCTGTTACTTCACTTACTTTTTCTCCTCAAGGTACTTTTTAATTTTGTCTCCTCTTCCTAGAATGCTAGTCCCAAAGATTTTCCCATGACTGGCTTCTTTCCATCCTTCAGGGCTCATCTTAAAAGGCATCTCTTTGAAGAGGCCTTTCTCTGCCAACCTTCTCAAAAGAGTTGCACCAGTTGCAACTTCTAGTGATAATCTTCTACCTACCTCTTCACTCAACTTATTTCTTAAGCATATTTATCACAATCTGAATTTCTCTTGTTTAGTGTCAGTTTTCCTCACATCCAGCTTATAAACGTATTAAAGACTTGTGACTGGCCAGTGAGAAGGAGGGGGAAGAAAGAAAAGTAACAAACACACTAACCAGCTTCACTTTAAATCAGGGTTTCTTAAACTCAGCAATACTAACATTTGAACTGTACAATTCTTTGCTGTGGGGGACTGTCTAGTGCCTTGTAGGTTGTTTAGCAGTATTCTGGGCCTCTGCCCACTAGATACCTCTTATCACCCCTGCTCCCAGCTGTGACAACCAATAACGCCTCCAGACACTGTCAAATGTCCCCTAGGAGGCAAAACTGCCTGTTGTTGAAAGCTGCTGCTTTTAACATATGACCACCAACCTGAAGTGCACCCTCAGTTTTGCTACCTCACTCAATCTCCTCTCCCACTTTCCCAGGTGATTATTCCACACATTAAAAAAAATTCTTACCTTTCTCATGATCTCTTAAAAAAAAAAAAGAAGAAGAAGAAGAAAACCACAAAAACCCAACAACCCATCCTCCATTCTCACTTGCAGGAAATGACCTCACTGTATCTTTCACACACAAAATACATAAGCATCTATCTTTTCTACCATCCTTTCTTCAGTAACCATACACCCACCCTCTGTACCTGTTTTCCTGAAGGACAACCTTTCTTCTGGGGCACTACTTCTCCTGCCTGCTTTTGTCTCCTCAAGGACTTCATGGGCCCTCTACTACAACATCATCTTTCCTGTCCTCTTTATAGCAAGACTTGTCAAATGAACTGTCTGTAGCTGTTTCTTTCCACCTTTCAAACTCCGATTCTTTCAACTCATTCCAGTTTGGCTTTTATGCCCACTACAATAAACCTGTCCCTGTCAAGGTCACCAAAACTTGCATTTGGCTAAATCTAAAGGACAATTCTCACACTTCAACTTACTGAACTAGCAGCTCTTGACCCAGTTATCACCCACGCCTTCCTGAAAACACTTTCTTCAAAATTTGACATTCTGAACAATACATTATCTTGAGTTTCCTTCCTACTTCAGTTTTTCTTTTTCAGTACCCTTCTGTTTGGCATACATACATTTATTTCTTCCATCTTAAAACAAACAGAAATGTACCTTGATCCTATTTCCCTCACCAGCTCCCACCCTATTCCCTTGCTTCTCTTTGCAGCAAAATTCCTTAAAAGGAATAATCTAACACTCAGCATCTTTTGTTTCTCTCCTTTCGTTCTCTATTAAACCCACTGCAATGTGGCTTTTATCCCCATCCCACACCACCAAAACTGCACTGGGAAGGCCATCAGGTAACTTCCACGTTGCTAATTCCAGTGTCAATACTCAGCCCTCACACCTTACCTTGCCTGTCAGGAGCATCTGCCCTGACACTCCCCTCATCCTCCTCAACACACCTTTATCATTAGCTTAAAGGGCAGCACGTCTCACCTCCCCCACTGCCACACCTCCCTACGTCTTGCTACCCTCACTTCCTGCTAGGGTTGCTGGTCTCCCTGTTTCCAACCCAGCCTCCTCCTACAATCTCTTCCACATATAAGAGGCAAAGCACTCTTTTAAACATATAAATCATCCTTTCTCTGCTCAAAGCCATGCAATGACTCACTAACACACTCAGAATAAAATCCAAATTCTTTACCAGGTTGATATGATTTGAATTTGTGTCTCCGCCCAAATTCAATGACAAATCAAAGACAACGGGGAAAATGCCTCGCAGGCATCTCAGAGACCTTTGTGGCAGCCCCTCCCACCACAGACTCAGAGGCCAAGAAGGGTAGAATGGTTTCACAGGCCAGGCCCAGGGCCTGGCTGCCCTGGGGACACTGCTCCCTGCATCCCAGCCACTCCAGCTCCAGCCACGGCTAAAACGGTCCTAGATTATGTCTCAAGCTGCTGTTCAGGCAAGTAGAAGCCATAAGCCTTGGCAGCTTCGATGGGTGTTAGGCCTGCAGGTGTGCAGACAGCAAGAGTTGTTGAGGCTTGGGAGTCTCTGCCTAGATTTCAGAGGATGTATGGACATGCCTGGATGTTCAGGCAGAAGGTACACTGCAGGGGCAGAGCCCTCATGGAGAACCTCTACTAGGACAGTGCACTGGGGAAATGTAGGGTTGGAGTCCTCACTGAGGCACTGCCTAGCATAGCTGCGAGAAGGGGGCCACCATGCTCCAGACCCCGGAATGGCAGATCCACCAACAGCTTGCACCATGCACCTGGAAAAGCCACACTCAATGCCAGCCCTTGAGAACAGCCATGGGAGGTAAGCCCTGCAGAGCAAGAGGGGCAGAGCTGCACAAGGCATTAGGAGCCCACCCCTTACATCAGTGTGGCCTGGATATGAGACACGGAATCAAAGGAGATTATTTTGGAGCTTTAAGATTGAACAACTGCCCTGCTAGGTTTCAGATGTGTATGAGGCTTAAAGCCCCTTTGTTTTGGCCTATTCTGCCCTTTTGGAAGGGGAGTATTTAAACAATGCCTGTACCCTCATTGTATCTTGGAAGTAACTAACTTCATTTTGATTTTAAAGACTCATAGGTGGAAGGGACTTGTCTCATCTCAGGTGAGACTCTGGACTGTGGACTTCTGAGTTAATGCTGAAATGAGTTAAGACTTGGGGGACTGCTGAGAAGGGCTGATTATATTTTGCAATGTGAGAAGGTCATGAGATTTGGGAGGGGCCAGGAACAGAATGATAAGGTTTGAATTTGTGTCCCTGCCCAAATTTCATGTCGAGTTGTAATCCCTAGTGTTGGAGAAGGAGCCTGCTGGGAGGAGACTGGATCATGGGAGTGGACTTCCCCCTTGCTGCTGTTGTGATAGTGAGTTCTCATGAGATCTGGTTCTTTTAAAGGGTGGGGCACCTCCCCATCTCTCTTCCTCCTGCTCTGGCCATGTAAGACGTGCCACCTTCCTCTTCCCCTTCCGCCATTCAAGGTTTCCTGAGACCTTCCCAGCCATGCTTCCTGTACAGCTTGCAGAACCATGAGCCAATCAAACCTCTTTTCTTTAGAAATTACCCAGTCTCAGGTAGTTCTTCATAGCCATGTGAGAACAGACTAAAACAGAGGTCTCACAAAATCTTACACAATCTGCCCCGACACACTCTGGCCTCATCTTTCTTTACTCTCCACTGCACACATGCGCATCTAACCACAAAAGCCTGCTTGCAGTTTCTGCTGCTCAGTAAGGCCTCACCTCTTCAGAGAGAATCCTTGAGCTACCTACCCACCTATAAATGCCCCTTCCATCCTCCTCTCTATCCCCTTCCCAAATTGATGGTTCGTACCATCTAACACACATTCCTGTTACTCTTATCTATTTACTCTGTCTTCCTCTGAGTAGGCAGGGGTTTTGTTTTGTACACTACTCTATCCTGAGCATTTAGAACAATGCCTGGGATGTAGTTGGTATTCATAAGTATTTGTTGAAAAAATAAATGATTAAAAATAGAGAGGCCAGGCACAGTGGTTCATGCCTGTAATCCCAACACTTTGGGAGGCCGAGGTGGGCCGATCACCTGAAGTCAGGAGTTTGAGACCAGCCTGGCCAACATGGTGAAACCCCATCTCTACTAAAAATACAAAAATTAGCTGGGCAGGGTGGCAGGCGCCTGTAATCCCAGCTACTCAGGAGGCTGAGGCAGGAGAACTGCTTGAACTAGGAGGCAGAGGTTGCAGTGAGCCAAGATCGCACCACCGCACTCCATGGGCAACAGAGCTAGACTTTGTCTCAAAATAAAAATAGAAATAAAATCCTAGGACCCTTAAGAATTATACTACATCCACTCTGCCTGTGCTCTCTAAATGGTACAACAAAGCCTAGATGACAGCACATCTGTTTACAGCATGGTGTACTCAATATTCTAAGCCCACTATTGAGCCCTATTCCTCAGAAAAAAAATAATCGTTTCAATAAATTACTGCTCACTGACAATGCACCTAATCAATCAAGAACTCTAATGGAAATGTGTAAGGAGATTAACGTTGTTTTCATGCTGCTAACACAGTATCCACTCTGCAGCTCATGGATCACAAAGTAATTCTGGCTCTTAAGTCTCATTATTTAAGAAATACATTTCTTAAAGCTAAACCTGTCATAGATATGGATTCTTCTGATGGATCTGAGAAAGTAAATTGAAAGCCTTCTGGAAAGGATTCACCATTCTGGATACCATTAAGAACCTTTGTGATTCATGGGAAGGGGTCAAACATCAATAGGAGTTTGAAAGAAGTTGATTCTAACTCTCACAGATGACTGTGAGGGGGGTTCAAGACTTCAGTGGAGAAATGGCAGATGTGGTGGAAATACCAAGAGAACTAGAGTAGAAGTTCATCTTAGAAGGGCCTTTAAGATGTGACTGAATAGCTGCAATCTTATGATAAAAACTTGAGTGGATGAGGAGTTGTTTCTTATGGATAAGCAAAGAAAATGGTTTCTTTCCTTTTTTTTTTTCTTTTGAGACAGAGTTTCCACCTTGTCATCTTGGCTCACTGCAACCTCAGCTCTCGGGTTCAAGCAATTCTCGTGCCTCAACCTACTGAGTAGCTGAGACTACAGGCGCAAGCCATCACAGCCAGCTGATTTTTTGTATTTTAGTAGAGATAGGGTTTCACCATAATGCCCAGGCTGGTCTCAAACTCCTGAGCTCAGGCAATCCACCCACCTCGGACTCCCAAAGTGCTAGGATTACAGGCACGAGCCATTACTCCCAGCCGAAAATGGTTTCTTGAGATGAAATCTACTCTGGTGAAGATGTTGTTTAGACTGTTAAAATGAGTATCACATGAACATAGCTGATAAGCACTGGCAAGGTCTGAAAGTACTGCCTCCAATTTTGAAAGTTGTACTGTGGGTGAAATGTTACCCAACAGTATCATATGCTACAGAGAAATCTTTCATGGAAGTGTCAACTGATGTGGCAAACTTCATTTTTGTCTTATTTTAAGAAATTGCACAGCCACCCAACCTTCAGCAACTACTACCTTGATCAGTCTGAAGCCATTAACATCCAGGCAAGACCCTCCACTAGCAAAAAGGTTAAGACCTGCTGAATGAAGGCTCAGATAACTGTCAGCATTTTTATCAATAAAGTATTTTTAAATTAAGGTATATACACTGTTTTTTAGACATAAATCATATCAATAATCTCAGTAACCTTTCTGAAAATATTCAAGGCACCACCCTCATCAAATATTGCCCGAAGTCTGCTTATTGAACGGCTTCTAAGAAACTGTACCATCACTTGAAAGCAGGCCAGGCACGGTGGCTCACACCTGTAATCCCAGCACTTTGGGAGGCCAAGGTGGGGAGATTACTTGAGGTCAGGAGTTTGAGACCAGCCTAGCCAACATGGCAAAACTCCGCCTCTACTAAAAATACAAAAATTAGCCAGGCGTGGTGGCACGTACCTGTAGTCCCAACTACTCAGGAGGCTGTGGCATGAGAATTTTTTGAACGCGGGAGGCGGAGGTTGCAGTGAGTCAAGATTGCACCACTGCACTCTACACTCTGCAACAGAGTGAGAATGTCCCAAAAAAGATAAAATTAAAAAAAAAAAATGAAAAAATAAGAAAAGAGAAGAGAAGAGAAAGCAAGCAATGTCACCAGAAGGAAATGAAAAGGTGGGAAGAAGAAAAACAAAGGGATCTTTCAAGTCCTGTCATAATTTCTTCCAGCAGTAAGACAGCTAGGGCTCCAAGCTCTAGCTTCTTGTGGAACTCCCAGCAGCAGTGCATTATCTGGCCCCCTTCAAAGGTCTGAGACTCCAGGCCTATGGGGTTCTTCCTTCAGGCTCCTAAATTCTCCCAAATCCATCTCTTCTCTTTTGTTCCCTCAGCCCTAAAAGTAATTGCTGCTTCTTGTGGTTTCTATTAATATCTAAGTTACCTCAGCAATCTCTTTTGGCTCAGGTTTCCAACACTTGTGAACTAAATACATATATTAAAATCCCTCGTTTTATTTCTGCTTTCCTGGTTGGAATTTGACTGATATCAGGGAAGTTCTAGAGAACAGCTTAATCCTTAACCTTACTAACACTATCTAACTCACTGCTATCAAGTACTAGTTTAGCTATTAATAAAGTGATGCTTTGATTCTCCATCTTTTGTGAAATGTAAAGGAAGAGACAGAGAGATTAGTACAACAGGATTCAGGTATTCCTGGATGCCAGTGTTAATATCAACATAGTAGTACTAAAATCTCCCCATGAAGCCCTAGCAAATGTTAAGATCCATATATTTTAATTTTAGCTACTAAATTACATGCAGTTAACTCACTTGACTTAAAGAAATGTGATACAACAATGGAATAAAAATTGGGAGACTTGATTTCTAGTCCTGACTCTATCATAAAATGCGTGCCTTTATACAAGTCAGTTTACTTGTTAGACTAAATCTCTTACTGAGCTTCTGGCTATTATTCTACATCCATTCCACTCCATCTTGCCTAATGCTGACATCTAGTGGATGGATACACTTAGACTTCATATTATAGAATGAAAAATCTTATTTCACCTATTTCTGTTGGGCCATGAGCAGTGGATATAATAAATTAGGAGACCAATACTGTTCCTTACATGGAAGTGAAACACAATAAAATAGTATTAGATCAGATTGTCATGGTATCTTTGAATCTGATTCAAAGATTACTGGCACTCTTCCATGATTCCAGCCATTAAATGTTAAAAAAAAAAACCTGTATTACAGGAGGTAGGAAAAGGAAGAGTTTAACCACCAATGCAAATTACTGTCAGAGCCACATATTTAGACCATGAAAGCACAGAAACACATCCTGCTACAATGGTTTGCATCAAGTACAGACAAAGAGTATGAGAAGGGCTAGTACAAAGGCTCAAGGCAAGTAATACAGAAGTTTCTGGAATGGAATATGATGGAAATATGCAAAACAACTCAAAATGACCTATTTTATAAGGACTTACTATGAAAGTTTCTCTTGAAAATACGTTACCATTAGACAAATATAGTATTCTGAATTCATTTTGCAAACATTATTTTAAAATCTATGAATGCAAAATGAATTTTATTTCATGTCAACAACTCAAAAGAAAAGCCTGGTCACACAAGTCCACAGTCACATTTAATTACCAAAATTGTCAGACTTTTTTTGTGTGTGTGTGGAGTAGCATTCTGCTTTTAACTATGGCTTTCTTTATATATCATGCTGTAAAATAAATATATGCCAATAGTTTCAATGATTACTTCTGGAAATATTTTATTTTAGAAAAGTTTCATTTCATTATATATTTCAAAATTACACTAGGCTGATGTAAAACGCAAGAGCAATGGGCACAATTGGGTGGAAGTGTAAACTACTATGACAAGTTTGGGAAATTAGTCTGACATTCCTTCTGAAGTTCATGTGCAATATTCACATAATGAACTATAATACTGTGCAAACAAATTAACTCCAGCTACATACGATAAAGATGAATAAGAGAACTATAATGCTATCGGAAAACTGTACACAATATAATACCATTAAATCAAACATCATATTAAAGATACTGGTTATTTATACAGGGGGAGACAATCATAGGATTGGGCAACTTTAAAGACCTGAGAATTATTCTAGTTCCTCAATTAGCGGTGGATTCGTGGGACTTTTATTTTTAGGCTTCACAATTTACAAATGAAGTATGCACACTCTTGTATGAATCAGTAATTTTAAATGTTTAAAAATGTAAAGCCATTGATGCTCAGAGAACACGTATGTCTCACTGAAAGATGCCCAACAAAAAAGCTTAGAATGGAATTCAGGTACCTACCTCTTTCTAATACACATGCTACAATGCATGGATGATCAGTTTTTTAAAATGTATCATTATATAAGCCTCAGATACTTCTATATATTTAGCTTTTACAGTATCAGTGGTGGTAGTCGTTTTAAATCAAACAACATTTACTTAGCACCTGTCTGCCAATGGCTATGATGAATACTGAATATCTGGTGCTGAGGAATTCACAGACGAGTGGAAGCAACCAGACAAGCAAGTGTGGGTATGCTTTCATAAAGAAAAAAGCAAAGGGCATTCTGAACACACAGAAAAAAGAATACCTAACCCAGTCTTGGTAAAGTAAATAAAAGCTTCCCAGAAGGGCTGATTCTTAATTCTTTCTTGTTTGCTATTTATTTAAATTAGGAAGTAATTCCAACATAAAGTATAAAAAAAAATACTATTCACAGTCTGTCACCCAGATTAAAACTATAACAATTTAGCAATAGTTGCTTCAGATGGGCTACTTTTTTGTGTGTGCAGTTGACCTCCCAACCTCTTTCAATCAACTTTCCTCCCCTCCTCTCTCACTGAAGATAATTAGTATCTTTTTAAAAAAATTATTAGATAGAGATGGGTTCTCGCTATGTTGTCCAGGCTGGACTTGAACTCCTGGCCTCAACTGATCCTTCCACCTCAGACTTCAAGTGCTGAGATTATAGGCATGAGCCATCACACTAGGCCTTTTTTTTTTTTCCAGCATGGTTTCCTTGCCAAACATATTTTAAGATTTTTTACTCCAAAGGTATATATTCATCATAAACAATACAGTATTGTTCTGCTTTTCAATTTGCATACGTGATATACTGTGCATATTCTTTGAAAACTGGATTTTCTCACTCAATAGTTTTTAAAAATTATTAATATGTTCATTTTAGCTATTACATACTATAGGATTATTCAAAGAAACCAGTTTATTTATTCATTCCTCTACTGATTGACAATGAGATTGTTTTCCACTTTTAAATATTAACAGTTATGCTTTACACCTCCATACACACACTACATATACTTAAGCTCATGTACAAGAGTCCTATAGGACAGCTGTCTGAAAATGAAAAGGCAACTGTAACTTTACTACATGGTGCTAAATTGCTCTCCCAAGTGCTTCCATCAATTCTGTTCCACAGGTACAAAGATTTCCTATTTCCTGTCCTCCAAAACCTCAAGTTTAATTTTTAGAGTCTGAAATGTCTCACTGATGTTTAAATTTGTATTTATGGGCCATCTGTGAAGTGTATATGCATTTCCTTTGTCACCTATGGTCCTTATTTTTCTGTTGTTTCACAGCCCCACTCCTACCTTTCTGCACTGCTGGGGCTGAGAATGCAAATGACATTTCCCAGACATCTTTGCCAGCTGGGTTACTGTTAGGAGGAACTGGAGGGTGAGAAGACAGGAGAAAGAGAGAAGTTACTGATTAGAACAGGCTAGCAGTTGTTGTAGGAGCAGTGTGAATAGTAGCCAATACCCTAATTAGGGACAGGTGCAGCCTGTAGGTTCCAGCCTAGTGGTGGCAGCAGCTTGTCTCTGGTAAAAGCAGCATCACAATTTCTTATTTTATTTTTGCTACTCTGTTCTCTCCCTTGTTCCTTTTGCTCTTCCAGCTTTTCTAGTATCTTTGTAACCAATCTTCTATATTAAATTGTTTGAAATATCCAGAGTGGTAAGTTTTCCTAACTTAACTTCAACTGTCATACCACTCTTTTTTCAAACTGAGTGTTAGAAATATATATATATATATTTTTTTTTTTTTTTTAATTAATTTATTTTTTTGAGACAGGGTCTTGCTCTTTCGCCCAGGCTGGAGTGTGGTGGTGTGCTCACGGCTCACTGCGACCTCAACCACCCTGGCTCAATCGATCCTCCCACCTCTGCCTCCTGAGTAGCTGGGACTACATGCCCGTGTCATCATGCTAGTGTGTGTTGGCGGGGTGGGGGTGGGGGTGGGGGTGGGGGTAGGGGCAGGGGGAATATTGTTGTTGTTTGTTTTTTTTTGTAGAGACAGGATCTCATCGTGTTGCCCAGACTGGTCTCAAATTCATGGCCTTAAGCAATCCTCCCCCACCCTGGCCTCCTAAAGTGCTGGGATTACAGGCATGAGCCATCATACCTGGCAGCTTTAGAAATTCTGGATACCAACCTTTTAATGCTTATATACAAGGCAGATACTTTCTTCTAGGCTCTAACATATCTTAACTTTGTTTATGGTGTTATTTGTCATAACAGTCCAGTTTTTCATCTTTTCTTCATGGTCTGTGCTGTTTAAATAATAATTCTTCAAAATTGCCTTATTCTTGCCCTTTTATTCACTCATGTGATTGTCAAATTCTACAAAAAAATTCTGATGGGATTTTGATTTGATTTTGCATTAAATATATAATTGCCATCTCTATAATTTCAATCATCTTGTCATTTAATCTATGAATATGACAGATTACATAAATTCATTTTCTGTTGCTAAACCATTCTTGCATTCCTGAGATCAAGTCTGCTTGGTTGGTTATTTATTTATGTATTTATTTATTTATGAATAAATGAATAAGGGTGAATGAAAAAATTTGAAACAGGGTCTTGCTCTGTTGCCCAGGCTGGTCTTGAACTCCTAGGCTCATGGAAACCTCCTACCTCAGCCTCCCAAGGTGCTACAATTACAGGCGTGAGCCACTGCGCCTGGTTTATTTGATCATTTAAAAATATATATTCCTAGATTTGGTTTTGCTCACATTTCACCTTGGATTATTTTGTAAGACTGACCTGTAATTTTTTTCTCTGTTCCTGTCTGGTTTTGCTATCAAGCCTATTTTTATACATAGATTTTTCTATTATTTAGAACCATTTATAAACAATACAATGTGTCAATTACTCAGTGAGTTTTATAGGAAAGCTCTTCCAAACATCTAAGAAGTCTACATCAGTTTCATTTTTGAAACTCCAGCCTAACAGACATTCTGTCACACAGCCAGTACTCAATAAATATTTGTCAAATTAATGAATGAACAATTCAAGTAAAAAGCAGCTTATTTATCCTAAAAGAGAATACCTAAACTAAGGGCATCCCATAAAAAGAGTAGGTTTAGGTCAAATGAAACAAAGTGCAACTTAATAAATTAGGGACTAAGTTTATGGAATAATCCCTTAGTCTTACCTACGAAGGGATAATTCAAATACAAGATCTATAAACATCAAGAAAATCAAGGACAAGGTTAACAGGCAAAGGTTTACTGCTAAAACATTAAAGCTGGCCTGGACAGCAATGACATTTTCCCACAATACTCTTTACCACCTCTGAGCTAATCTTCAATGGTGTTTCCCATGTTCTTATGCATTATCGCAATGAGAGTTCAAATCCTTAAAAATCCTGATGACCAACAGTCATCTTCAGAAGTAGCAATTTTAGTTTTCTGTTTTTGCACAGAGAATAACTAAGGGCTACAGAGACATTCTCATCCATTACTTATAAACATGCCACCCACCTCCCCAGAGTGAGAGTCTCTGGTGCCTCTTCCAGTCACCAAACAGCAGCAAAAAAGCAAGGAACTTAAGGACCTACTGCCAAGTAAACAGGCCTTGTGGCAGTGAAAGGATAAACTGTCCATCATTCTTTCTTCTCCTCGGAGATTTCACAGGAAAAGGAGAAAGCGCGGGAAACAGGAGGCCTACAATTGAAAGGAAATCTGCCAGAATTTGGCATATAGAAGTAAAGTGTCATTCCTAGTCACCTCACTATGACTGAAATGGATAAGAGATTCTTAAAAATTGTTCTGCTTTCTCTCATAATTTGAGTTAAAAGATAAGGTATTCTCTGAAGTTAAGTATCCCTTAATTTCTGGGGTTGACTAGGGGCTCTTCTCAACACTATAGTCACTGTAAAGAGTGAAAGACAACAGGCAGAATGGCTTTATATCCCATTACCAATAAATAAGAGAATCTCAGACCAGGAAGGGACCATTCACGGTCAAATGGAAGACTCACCCTTGACTATTTAACCTTAGTATGAATCTATTCTACAACATATCCACACCAAGTAGCCATCTCACCACTGCTTAAATACTCTACATGACTTAAATTTTAGACTTTGGTCAATTTTTAGAAAAATTTGTAGAAACTTAAGACAATGACTGAATAAGCACAATTAAGACATGAATTCTACCCTAGAAAACCATATAATCCTTGTATTAAACTGAAATTCACCCATTTGTTAACTTCTCCTCCTTGGTTTAAATTCTCTTTGGCCTCCTAGAAATAAACTAAACACAATCCCTGTGCTACTTAACAAACCATTAAATATATGAAGTATCTTAAAACAACAGTCAAATGAGGTCAAAAGAAAGTTACCCATCAGATTATGTATGTTCACATTTGCAAAGGTACAAACAAGACATCTCCTATCTAGTAATGCCAGCCAAGAATTTAGCTTCTGAGTAGAGTTTATAAGTGATTTTCTAGGTAGGGAGAGGCATGGTGGGCGGCTAATGCCTATAATCCCAGCAGTTTGGGAGGTGGAGGTGGGAGGATTGCTTGAGCCCAGGAGTTCGAGACCAGCCTGGGCAACATAGCGAAACTCCATCTAAATTTTTATTTTTTGAGACAGAGTTTCACTCTTGTCGCCCAGGCTGGAGTGCAGTGGAGCAATCTTGGCTCACTGCAATCTCTGCCTCCTGGGTTCAAGTGATTCTCCTGCCTCAGCCTCCCAAGTAGCTGGAATTACAGGCATTTGCCAATACGTCCGGCTGATTTTTGTATTTTTAGTAGAGATGGGGTTTCGCCATGTTGGCCACGCTGGTCTTGAGCTCCTGACCAGGTGATCCACCCGCCTCGGCCTCCCAAGGTGCTGGAATTACAGGCGTGAGCCACTGTGCCTGGCCCCCATCTAAAAATTTTTTTTAAGTTTTTTTGTTTTTTTTTTTTAAAGGAATACTCATCACAAAGACCTTGTTAAACATTATAGGCTAAAGAACCAAGGGCAGTGGAAACTTTTTTCCCTGTGATCTTAACTTCTGTTTCCAAAGCACTCTACAGAGGGCTTTGCATGACGTTAGTGCTAATGTTAAGTTAATAAATGAACGTTATTGTGGCACATACAATTCATCCAAAAACAATTAAGAAAAATTTCAAGTGTTCCTAAAAGAAATTAGTACTAAAACTTCTAAGTTAGAAAAAAAATTTCACTGGAAAAAACTTTTTTAAGAAAAGCAGTAAGTATGTTATGGATGGTTGGATGCAGAAGCTAAAAGTAAAATAAATTTAAAAAAGAAAAATGTATGCTTATTAGGAAAAGAAGACGGATGTTGAGAAATGTTCTTAAATAGTTTTCAACAGTTTGTCAGGTCTTTCTGTTTGAGCCTTGTACACTAACGGAATTTAATACAAGTGAAATTACAAAAGGCACAAATGTGTTCCTGGTTCTTGAACTTAATTTAACTGAACTAAAATTAAAATCATTCTCTTAAATGTATCTCCTCCAGGCTTATCATAACCAAACAGAATATAAAAACATATTTTTCTTCTCTTGGTAATAGAATTTTAAAGATATGTACTTGAATAATTTTCTACATTAATAAATCAGTATCTCTTAACAGTGCTAAAAAGAGTCCAGCAGAGGTCATTCATTTACATTCTGATGTTGCCAAGGAGGTGGTAATTATAACTGAATATATACAGTTTTACTTTGCCTTTCTTTTTTTTTTTTTTGGAGTCTCACTCTGTCGCCCAGGCTGGGGAGTGCAGTGGCACGATCTCGGCTCACTGCAACCTCTGCCTCCCAAGTCAAGTGATTCTCGTGCCTCAGCCTCCCAAGTAGCTGGGATTACAGGCATGTGCCACCACGCCCGGCTAATTTTTGTATTTTTAGTAGAGACGGGGTTTTGCCATGTTGACCAGGCTGATCTCGAACTCCTGACACCTCAGGTGATCTACCTGCCTCAGCCTCCAAAGTACTGGGATTTACAGGCATGAACCACTGCATCTGGCCTTTCATTATATCATTTTTTAAAATACAATTTTACTTCAGAAAGAAGTAAAATTTTACAGCAGAAAGAGATCCCCCTCAGTAAATTTAAAAAGCAGGTCCCATAATTATTTTCAAATGACAAATGACAAGGCCAGGTATCTTTGTAAATAATTTTGCAAAAGCTGGTTTGTTTTATTTTAAAGACTGATTTATAAAAAATAGGAAGAAACCTATGTTTTCTTAATACTGTGGAATAAGCTAATTGTAAATGAAATGTTGAGATTATTAGGACCAAATGCAGTATGTGCATATCATATAAATTTTTTTAGCTAAGTATGCCATTAATTATTACAGCTTCTAGTTTCACAAAGCATATAAAAAGGAAATGTTTACATAAAGCAAAGTTCAAATCACTAAACCACTTTGAATTTTTACTGTCAACCTACATAACAGAGAGAGGATCACAAAGAAAAGATGTTTATTTCAGAACAGAGCATTGCAATAGGAATATGCATAACATAGTAAACTATGCCATACATATTCAGGGAGGTAAAGGAAGACAAAGGTTTTTAAAGGAAAAACAAGGGTTATATAATGGTTTTGAAATAAATATCCTTAGCTACAAAGATCAATAACAAGGGTAACACCAGTTGGAGGCTGAACAGGCAGTTGCTGGGCAGATGTCCTTGCAGAAGTACTATTTTGTGTAAGGTGGTGATGGCCTTTGTGTAAGGATATGGTCTTTGTAGTCTCTTTCATTATCAGGCATACAAGTGTGAGAACACTCTCTTCACAGCCTTCCCTGGCTCTGTACACAGCTTCCCTGGGTTTCCTTAACATTAGTAACTCCATTTTGATTCTGAAGACTTTCACTACCACATGTCTAAAGGTGCTAAAAAAAAAACGGAGAAAGGGGATGACAAAGGATAGAAAATCTGAGCCCAGACTAAAGGGTTTGTGAAATGACTTGAATGAGCTCAACTCCCTAATTTTATGAAAGAAGGGAAATAAAGACTAGAGCAACCTGGTCACTTGGACAAAGCAGCAAATGAGTAAAAAAAGATGTGGGGCTTAATCCACTGACTCTGGCAGTGCAGCTTTTGAGAACCTCTTTAAAACATGGCATCAGGGCCAGATGACATCAAAAGAATTAAGTACCACCACAACAAAGGAAACAAAAACGAAAGTCACATTCCCAACTATGTCCCCTTTGAAATGATTGTTAATGCTGTTTTTGCTGTTAATCAAACTTTAACAGACCTGACATTCAATTTGTAGTCAGTGTCAGCTGCTGGGCAAACACTGGCATTCGGGGACATCATTCTAGGCTCTTTCTAGATCAGGCTGAAACTTACCACCGTACAGTTTATACTACTGATGGAACTGCAAAACAGCTGGTGACTTTCTGCAAGTCTCTACCTTTTTCTTGTTTTCAGAACACAATTATCAGAGCACTACTAGTCGTATCCTTCCTATGGCAATGATGGCGTTTCTCTTCTTAAAATTTTGGTGTCTCATACTGATATTTGGGTTTTGGGAGGGCGGTTTTTTTGAGACAATGTCCTGCTCTACTGCCTAGGCTGGAGTGCAGTGACACGATCTAAGCTCATGGCAACCTCCGCCTCCCAGGCTCAAGCGGTTCTCGTGCTCCAGCCTCCTGGGTAGCTGGGATTACAGGTGCGCACAACCATGCCCGGCTTGTATTTTTCGCCATGTGGGCCAGGCTGGTCTTGAACTCCTGGCCTCAAGTGATCCACCCACCTCGGCCACCCAAAGTGCTGGAATTACAGGCGTGTGCCACCACGCGCCCAGCCCTGATACTTGTTTTTTACATATTTACTTCATGTTCTTTGAAGGCAGGCACTCGCCAAGGCTTAACACTTATTTTCTACTCCCTTTCTCCACAAAATTTGGGACTACAGCCTGGGACTACAGGCACACGCCACCACACCTGGCTAATTTTTTGTATTTCTAGTAGAGATGGGGTTTCTGTTATTATGGACCAGCAAATAGAAGCTTCTTCAAAGCTATTTCACAAACTTCTAGCCTACATCATTAGGATACCTTTTTTTTTTGAGAGACAGAGTATCTAGCTCTGTTGCCCAGGCTGGAGTGCAGTGGTGAGATCTTTGCTCACTGCAACCTTCCAGGTTCAAGTGATTCTCATGCCTCAGCCTCCCGAGTAGCTGCGATAACAGGCAGGTGCTACCATGCCTGGCTGATTTTTGTATTTTGAGTAAAGACGGGGTTTCACCATGTTGGCCAGGCTGGTCTCAAACTCCTGACCTCAATCCACCTGCCTTGGCCTCCCAAAGTGCTAGGATTACAGGCATGAGCCACCGTGCCCGGCCTGTAACTACTTAAGATTAGTCATATAGTATGCGAAAAACTACGCTTACTGAAGTATGATGGAGAAAGGTCTAGCTGAATTTTCACTAACTGAGGTTCTTAATATGGGGGGTCCATAGAGAATTCAGGGATCTGTGAATATGGATGGGAACCTTTTCACTAACCTCTATACAAAAATTAATTCCTTCAATCAAGAATATAAGTAATAAACTATAGTAGTATTAGAAAACCTATGAATTTGTCATTAATAGAAACCATCGGATTTTTGTATTACAATTTTTGCACACAACATCTATTTAAAATTATGATATATAGTATATTTACTCCTAATGCTTATTCTCTAACATGAGAAACACACATATTAATGTAAGAAGCACACATATTACTTATCACAAATTTGTATTTAGTATTTGTTAATGGCTTTTCAATGTAACGTTCCTTCTTAATCCTATGTAGTTTACTTCATACAATCATGAATCATTATTAGAATCATTATTCTGAGGCAGGATTCATAGGCTTCATAAGATTGCCAAAGAGGTCCTTGGCACAAAAAATACTCGTTAAGAACCTCTGAACTGTAAAATACAGAGTAAGCAAGGTGATAACAATTCTGAAGGACTGTCATAGAAGTAACTGTTGTACCAGCTCTAATAAAATGATGGGCTGGATTTTTGTTTTTGTTTTTATTGTTTTTGTTTTTTGACACAGAGTCTCACTCTGTTACCCAGGCTGGAGTGCATGGCGTGATCTTGGCTCACTGCAACCTCCACCTCCTGGGTTCAAGCAATTCTCCCACCTCAGCCACCCGAGTAGCTGGGACTACAGGCACACGCCACCACACCTGCCTAATTTTTTGTATTTCTAGTAGAGATGGGGTTTTGCCATGTTGGCCAGGCGGGTCTTGAACTCCTGACCTCAGGTGATCCACCCACCTCGGCCTCCCAAAGTGCTGAGATTACAGGCATGAGCCACTGCGCCCACCCTTGTTTTTGTTTTTTGAGACAGGGTCTTGTTCTATCGCCCAGGTTGAAGTGCAGTGATGCAATCTTGGCTCACTGCGGCCTGGACATCCCAGGCTCAGGTGAGCCACCACGACCGGCCTGATGAGCTAGTTTTGAAAACATATACTCTGTTTATAACTAAGAAGAATACGGAAAGGTATTTTAAGCTAGTCATTTTCACTTAAGAACACAAAGTCTGCCTGTAAAAAAAATTACATTTTGAATACTTAATAACTTGTTATAATTAAAACAATTGCAGGATTACAAATGTTTCAGTACTCAGGACCCTTTAACAGTAACTACCTTTTATGGTAACGATTCTTTGTTTCTAAAAAAAATTTTTTTAAAAAAAGGACCAAAACCAGTAACGGATAGAATTCTTAAGATTATGTGTAAAGTGTCTTCCCTTCTGTTTTCAATGAAAAAAAAAAATATATGTACATACATATACTTTAAACTACTAAAATTATGGCTTAGAACTTTCTTGATCAACTATACTGGTGACAGCTAAAATGACTTAATTCAAAGGAAAACACATACCTCTCCTAAAGAAAGAAAGCTGTTAAAAAAAGTTCTAATTAATTTACATTTTCCCCACCAGGTCCTATTCTAAGCCAAAAACTAAACAATCAATATTTCCTAACAACATTTTTAGCAACTCAATATTGTGTATAGAACATTTTTCCCTTAAATTATATATAGTTAATATAAGTTTTTATTGAAATCATAACTTTTAATTTATATTTGAATAATCATTTCCCCCAAAGACATATTTACCTTCAGCCAGTGCTGGTGATTCTGTCCTTGTCCTTCTATCTGTTTAAAGAAAGAAAAAAAGGAAGAAAGTCTAAAACATTATTATACTTTAAAACAAGTTTTTATTACAGTTAACTTTAAAGTTTACGAATGCCATCATGCACGTGTACATTTTATACATACACACATATATTTATTTATTTCCTTGGGTTAACTCAACCACCATTTATGGAGGACCTATTTAGAGTAAGGCATCATATTAAGCCCTGGAAACAACAATAGGTAAGACAACCCAGTTGTCAACGTCAACATACTCAGAGAGTAAAAAGTGTACGAAGACAAGTACACAATTCTCATCATAGCTTATGAAGCAAAGGGTAAGAAAAGGAAAGTTAGTTATTCCTCTTTAGTCTTACAGCAGGGGCCTAAAACTATCAAAAGAGGCATATTTATATTTCTTATCACAGTTTAAGTTCATTCAGTTTCAATGTATTAATAATCAGTTTTACTCAAGGTATTAAAATCCTTATTCCGTGACCATAACCTATTATTTGCCAGGGACACATTTGGCAAAATTCAAGTGAACCACAAAGCCCTCTCTAGGATTGGTTCTATTATTTCACTCATTCATTCATTCATTCATTTCTGTAGAGAGAGGGTCTCGCTATTTTGCTCAGGCTGGTCTCCAATTCCTGGTGCTCAAGTGAGCTTCCTGCTTTGGCCTCCCATAGTGCTGGGATTACAGGCATCAGCCACCATGCCGGGCTTGGTTTTACTATTTCAAACACACAATTTTAGGTAAAATGGAATCTTCAGAATGAGTATAACTTTGCAAATAAGGTTATAAGAAGCATATAAAGACATTAACCCCTTGGAGAAGAAGATATGGATCACTCTATCAGGAAAAAGCCTCATTTTTTCACTGTAGCTGAGGTACCTCCTCCTGATGTACTATCTGTGGTTCACTTTCTGCTCTGGGGCTTTGCAATAGGAGACGTCTACAGGAATTCTTCAGCTATCCAGAGATATAAACAAACCTGAAAATTTGAAGGTGTTAACACCATGGGCAACCCTTGACCAACAAGAGATGGGATCTAGCAAATAAATACCACCTTCTTCCCAGCAAAAGGCGTATCTTTATTGCTTTCTCATAGGGCTTCCTCAGGATCAAGCCCCAGTTGCTCACAAAAGTGAGCAGCTCAATAACGCACCCTTGGATTGGCGTTCCCTCTTTCCTAGTTCACTTGTTCCAGTCCTTCAACTTCTGTTTCTTGCTAACAGGTGTGCAAATGAATTACCTGTAAGAAAGCACCCATTTCAGTTTCTGCTTTTGGAGTGAAACTAGGTCAAGACACTTGATTTCCACGATACCATAATCCCTTTTCATCCTACCTCACTGGATGCTCCTTCTTAATTTCGACTACACTTTCTTGCACACCCCATATTCCACCCAAACTCTCACTACCTAAAATCCTTGTGCCTACTATCTCCTACTAACTCAAGGCAGAAGATTCTGTTGCCTGAGCATTATCAGATCTACTACTACTTCATATTGAAGAGACTAGAACAGAGGTTGCAAAAATGCATATGGAGTTGGCTGGCTGAGGCCACCTTAGGTAAGTGTTAACAGGGCAAATAAACATGTGTGTGTTTATCTAAATGGTGCCACTGCTATCAACATGCCATGCTAAAAATACAGGTGATACAGAGCTCAATATCCATGTAAAACAGATTTTAGACATTAGCAACTAATGAAATAAGTCAGACACTCAACAGGCCAAATGAAACAGTCTAAGGGCTATACGTGGATGAACCACCAGTTTGCAACTTCTGCTCCAGAACCTCACGTTGTCTACAATTTATTATTTAATTTAATTTAGTTAATTAATTTATTTATTTGAGACAGAGTCTCACTCTGTCGCCCAGGCTGGATTGATTGATTGATTGATTGATTGATTGATTTTGAGACGGAGTCTCACTCTGTCACCCAGGCTGGAGTGCAGTGGCGCTACCTCAGCTCACTGCAAGCTCTGCCTCCCAGGTTCACGTGATTTTCCTGTCTCAGCCTCCCGAGCGGCTAGGACTACAGGCGCCTGCCACCATTCCCCGCTAATTTTCTGTATTTTTAGTAGAGACGGGGTTTCACCATGTTAGCCAGGATGGTCTCCATCTCCCGATGTGATCTGCCTACCTTGGCCTCCCAAAGTGCTGGGATTACAATCTTTCACTTTTCTCTATGAGTTAGTTCACAAATGGGAGTCACGTTCAAAGCCTATCTGTTCTAGCTTTTCTCAAAAGCTTGCCTTGGATCAATATTACTAGAAGTGAAATGAATAAACACTTTTTTTGCTTTTTCTGCCAAAGATAAAACTTCCTTCCCTAAGGCCCACTGCAGGCTCCCAGAAATAAACAAAACAAGTGGCTTGACTGACCACTTTTATAAACCACAGCAGAAAAAACAGTGCCACTTTGCATAAAATCATGGGGGAAAATTCAATTATTTATTCTTAATAAATCAAGACACAATAAAACACTTGTAACTGTATTCACCCTTAGAAATCAAATATCAGGTCATAAATAGTAAATATTAATTAATATTTAAATTGGATAATCCAGGCACCTAAAATCTACAAACCTAGAGATTCCTCAAGTTAAGTGTTAAAATTTACTTGCCTCCATACAAACAAATGGAAGAACATTCCATGCTCATGGATAGGGGAAAAATCAATATCGTGAAAATGGCCATACTGCCCAAGGTAATTTATAGATTCAATGCCATCCCCATCAAGCTACCAATGACTTTCTTCACAGAATTGGAAAAAAACTACTTTAAAGTTCATATGGAACCAAAAAAGAGCCTGCATCGCCAAGTCAATCCTCAGCCAAAAGAACAAAGCCGGAGGCATCACACTACCTGACTTCAAACTATACTACAAGGCTACAGTAACCAAAACAGCATGCTACTGGTACCAAAACAGAGATATAGACCAATGGAACAGAACAGAGCCCTCAGAAATAATACCACACATCTACAACTATCTGATCTTTCACAAACCTGACAAAAACAAGAAATGGGGAAAGGATTCCCTATTCAACAAATGGTGCTGGGAAAACTGGCTAGCCATATGTAGAAAGCTGAAACTGGATCCCTTCCTTACACCTTATACAAAAATTAATTCAAGATGGATTAAAGACTTACGTGTTAGCCTGAAAACCATAAAAGCCCTAGAAGAAAACCTAGGCATTACCATTCAGGACATAGGCATGGGCAAGGACTTCATGTCTAAAACACCAAAAGCAATGGCAACCAAAGCCAAAATTGACAAATGAGATCTAATTAAACTAAAGAGCTTCTGCACAGCAAAAGAAACTACCATCAGAGTGAACAGGCAACCTACAAAATGGGAGAAAATTTTTGCAATCTACTCATCTGACAAAGGGCTAATATCCAGAATCTACAAAGAATTCAAACAAATTTACAAGAAAAAAACAAACAACCCCATCAACAAGTGGGCGAAGGATACGAACAGACACTTTCAAAAGAAGACATTTATGCAGCCAAGAGACATGAAAAAATGCTCATCATCACTGGCCATAAGAGAAATGCAAATCAAAACCACAATGAGATACCATCTCACACCAGTTAGAATGGCGATCATTAAACAGTCAGGAAACAACAGGTGCTGGAGAGGATGTGGAGAAATAGGAACACTTTTACACTGTTGGTGGGACTGTAAACTAGTTCAACCATTGTGGAAGACAGTGTGGCGATTCCTCAGGGATCTAGAACTAGAAATACCATTTGACCCAGCCATCCCATTACTGGGTATATACCCAAAGGATTACAAATCATGCTGCTATAAAGACACATGCACACGTATGTTTATTGCGGCACTATTCACAATAGCAAAGACTTGGAACCAACCCAAATGTCCAACGATAGACTTGATTAAGAAAATGTGGCACATATACACCATGGAATACTATGCAGCCATAAAAAATGATGAGTTCATGTCCTTTGTAGGGACATGGATGAAGCTGGAAATCATCATTCTCAGCAACCTATTGCAGGAACAAAAAACCAAACACTGCATGTTCTCACTCATAGGTGGGAATTGAACAATGACAACACTTGGACACAGGAAGGGGAACATCATACACCGGTGCCTGTTATGGGGTGGGGGGAGCAGGGGATAGCATTAGGAGATATACTTAATGTAAATGACGAGTTAATGGGTGCAGCACACCAACATGGCACATGTATACGTATGTAACAAACCTGCACATTGTGCACATGTACCCTAGAACTTAAAGTATAATTTAAAAAACTATATATATATATGAAAAAAAAATTTGCTGGCCTCCAGCAAGACATGAGTTATTACTTCAGACCATTCTGTCAACCACGTTTACAGCTCTGTAGTATTTCAAATGATGGTACCTATGATGGCCTGGTGCAGTGGCTCACGCCTGTAAGCCCAGCACTTTGAGAGGCCAAGGTGGGTGGATCACCTAAGGTCAGGAGTTTGAGACCACCCTGGCCAACATGGCGAAACCCCGTCTCTACTAAAAATACAAAAATCAACCAGGCATGGTGGTGCATGCCTGTAATCTCAGCTACTCGGGAAGCTGAGGCACAAGAATTGCCTGAACCTGGGAGGCAGAGATTGCACTGAGCTGAAATCACGCCATTACACTCCAGCCTAGGTGACAGAGTAAGACTCTGTTCAAAAAATAAATAAGTAAGTAAATGGTGTTGAAATAACTCCATGGAAAACTAAGACAGACCCTTCTCAAACTATACATTACACATGGATTCGAGTTTAATTTCTCAAAACTAAATCTCAGAAAATAGAACAAAGAATCTTATCTTTG
Source organism: Pan troglodytes (assembly GCF_028858775.2). Taxonomy (NCBI): domain Eukaryota; kingdom Metazoa; phylum Chordata; class Mammalia; order Primates; family Hominidae; genus Pan; species Pan troglodytes. The sequence continues at coordinate 140,159,342 of NC_072405.2, forward strand.
GAGGAATAATATGCTAAAATATAAAGCACTATAAAAAATTTAAAATGGAAAGATGAATCAATCATGTAAAAATTAAAGATAAGGGATACCAAAATGTCTTAAAATACTTCATGGGAGTGTATATAAATCACATGAAGACAACAGAAAAAAATAAACGATAATTTGTAACAGGGAGGCAAAACAATAAATTATGAAAAAAATGTATACCCCCTAATAATAAAAAGCAAATATAGTAAAATGGTTTAGAGAACTGGTTCTGAAATGAGATAGGCTTGGGTTGCATTTCCAATTATTTAAATTATTAAGTTATTTGAGCATCTTTATTTGTAAAATGCAGATTTTCACTTATTTAAATTAGGTTATCTATGCATCCTTTTCCTTTGTAAAAGAGCAAAAATAAACTCAAAGTGTGTAGATTAATGGAAATGCTAGTTTTGCTGAACATGGTCATTACCTTTTGTATTTAATATTTAATATTAAAATTACAATAATATGTATCTCTCTACTGACACTAAATCTCAAGTACAGTACTCTTAAGAAAACCATGTCTAACAGCACCAGAACTCAAACACCTGAGGATTCCTCTATGTCATCCTACACCATGCTTACTATCACAAAATAGTTTGATCAGAAGAAAGCACAATGGTTACATTAAGAGCCTCCCTCCTTGATATACCTAGAACTACATTTTCTATATAAAAACAAATATCAAGGCATATATGATACATATAAATCTTAATACTGTGCAAATATTAATACTAAATATTAATACAATATCAATACATTCTTTTTTTATAAAGATTTTTTAAAAATGTTTTTAAATAAAATAGAGATGGAGTCTTGCTATGTTGACCAGGCTGGTCTTGAACTCCTAGCCTCAAGCAATTCCCCCATCTCAGCCTAGCAAAGTGCTGGGATCACAGGCATGAGCCACCATGCCTGACCAAGAAATTCTTAATCTCTATTGTAAACCCATGCTCCAGAAGATTTGAAATACCAACATTTCTAATTATCTCTAAAGTTTTTTTTTAATTACCTCCAGGAAAAAGTAAATTGCAGTAACAGTTGCCTAGGTAATGCTAGGCTTTCAGAACATGACTTGATTTTTGTAGAATCTAAAAAGTTTTTACAATCTTAATTTTCCCCTTTATTATAAGGGTAAAACATGCTCACTACACAAAATACATAAAGAAAGTGGAAAGAAACAAGTACCACTACCTATAATCCCACAACCAAAGCTTTAACAATTTATTCTCTTCTGATTTCTTTTATGTATATTTTTATACAATTTAACACCCTTTCTTTGTATTTGTACTGCTTTTTATCATTCACATCATGAGCAATATTTCCACATCATTAAAAACTCTGCCAAAATACCACTTTTAGTCTTTACATACCAACTCATCATATGGTTGTACCACATTTTTTCAAGCATTTTCTCACTGCTGGACATTCAGGTTTTTTTCTAACCTTTTGCTCTTTTAAACGATGCTATGCCCAAGACTTCCATAAGCACATAAAGACTTTGTGAGATTAGAAGAAGTTATCCCAGTCTAATATAAAAATGTTTATGAACTATTATTTTATTACACAACCTCAACAACTACACAATATAGCTCTGCCTGGGTTGGGGTTTAAGAACCCCAGCAAGCAAACACCCTGGCTGTGCATACACATGCCCCTGCACACAAGGGTCACACTCTTGCCTACTGACAAACATAATCCCTGAACATTAAGGCACATAAACATACCTAAGCCAGTACCAGGCACCCTTGCCCCAAATTTCTCAAATGAGACTACCAGATCAGTTTCTGTCAGACTGCAGTGGTGGGCAAGTTAGCGAAAGACATCACCTCAGGGGATGCCTGGAGTCTGGAGCTCAGTCTGGACAAGACCATGCTGTAACCACCTGCATGGACAGAGTGTCCTCACAGGAGCTCTCCAGAGTCTTCGCATGCCATAGGTGCTAGTATGGTTTTATGTACCAGGCAACTTACTGTAACCTGGAACTCCTGGCTCCAAGATGTGGCCAGAAGGCCCAGAATCCCTTCACTCACCCACGGTCTTCTCAAAGTGACATGTCTATCTCATGTCTGATACACCCACAGGTGTGGCACCCCTTGTGCAGAGGGCCATGTGAACACCTTGAATAATTATCTTAGCTATGAACATAAATCTTTGCTGAAATAACTTAAAAATGTTTAGGATACATCAAGGTCTTTATACCTAGTGCCAAATTGCTGTCCAAAGATACATTCTAATTAACACTACCATCAGAATGATGCACTGGCCAACTTCACAGCATCCTTGACAAGTGGTGCCTTCTTTCACTTTTCTTTTTTTTTTTTTTTTTAAAGAGACAAGGGCCAGGTGCAATGGCTCCTGCCTATAATTCCAACACTTCAAGAAGCTGAGGTGGGAGGATCACTTGAGACCAGGAGTTTGAGAACAGACAAGACAACATAGCAAGACCATATACACACAAAAATTAAAATGAACAGCCAGGTCTAGTAACATACAACTGTCGTCTCAGCTACATGTGTGGCTGAGACAAGAGGATGGCTTAAGCCCAAGAGTTCAAGGCCACAGTGGGCTATGAGTGCCACTGCACTCCAACATGGGCAACAGAGCAAGACCCTAATTCTAAAAACAAACAAAAGAAACACGGTCTCGCTCTGTCGCCCAGGCTGGAATGCAGTCGTACAATCATAGCTCACTGTAACCTTGAACTCCTGGCCTCAAGGTGTTCTCCCTCCTTGGCCTCCAAAAGCGCTGGAATTATAGGCATGAGCCACCTTGCCCGGCCTCTCTCCCATTGTTTTGTTAACTACTGAGGCCAGCTATTTTTTCCTCCACAATTGTGTAACTTAGTCCTTCCCATTTTCTATCAAGGCCTTATGTATTTTTAAGGAAATAACTATCAAATCTGAACTTCCTTGATCAGATACTCAATATAAATGTATAAAGTGAGGTACAGTCTTTTAAAATTGTCCCTTTCTACTCAGCTGCCTTTTTCTAAGTACTTCCTATGTTTTAGACACTGTACTGCATGATATATTTCACATAAGCCTGTGAACTTAATAGGTTAAAATTAAACCCTTTTCATTGATGAGCAATCAGAGGCTTTAAAAGGTTAAGTAGTTTGTCCAAGGTCATGACTAGAGGGTAAGGAATTGGGAAAAGGAGGGGAAGGGACAGAAATGAGGAAGGGAACAGAGGGAGAAAATTACTTTTCAGGAAACAATCTTGTTCAATATTTATTATAATATTCCTTTCTGTAGATGTGATTTCTTGTAAAACAAATACTACTTTTCCACTAACTTCTTTTATTGTAAAATTAAAAATGATTCTTTAAAAAAATAACCCACGGCCGGACGCGGTGGCTCACACCTGTAATCCCAGCACTTTGCGAGGCCAAGGTGGGCGAATCACGAGGTCAGGGGTTCAAGACCAGCCTGACCAACATGGTGAAACCCTGTCCCTACTAAAAATACAAAAATTAGCCGACTGTGGTGGTGTGCAAAAAAAAAAAAAACAAAAATAAAAACAAACAAAACCTACAACAACAATAATGCTGTTTTCAATTATGAAAAACCTGAGGCAAGGGCTAAATTAAAAGGCAAGAGCTAGATTAAGAGGCTCACCAGGCTTTGAGGACATTATACAGAACCTTCTTACTTCTGGATCTCCTGGTTACTGTCAACATCTTGCCCTGATTACTGACCATCTACAATGGGACTTTTCTGATACTTCAACTCAGCTAAGTTTTGGAACATACAGCCATGGAGAGACTGTAAAATGCATTTTTGATGGCAGATGCTGCAATCGTGCTAACCTAAAGATTCCACAGGTTTAAGATACGTTCTGTGAAAACAAGTAAGTACCTTATTTTGCAGCTCTATAAGCTCAAACTCTGTAAAATTAAATGCTAGTTAAAAGAGTTTTTAGTGTTCATTCAATCTACCCCACATGTTCAAACCCCCTTATAACATTTACACACATAATTTTAAAGGAATGGTAAATACAAACAGAGGTAATAACATAAGGCAAATAAAGCTTTACAGTTTATATATATACACGCTCCAAATTTACCCCAGGTTCGATTTCATAAAAGATCAAATAGTTGAATTTATACATCCTGCTAAATATATATATATATATATATATGCTCCAAAATTATCTGAAGTTGCAAACTGCACTAGCACTGAAATGACCATTCCTTCCAGCTTCTCACCTGCTTCACCACTCCCCAAGTACCACTCTCTCCACCTCTAGTCCAATGCTGCAGTTATCTGAAATTACAAAGTTTTTTTTTTTTTTAATTATGACCAAGTTTGGCTTATCTGAGAAGTGCAAGGTTCGTTCAGAATACCTACTGTTTTCACCACCCTAACAGATTAAAAGAAAAAAGCCATATAATTACCTCAAAAGATGCACAGATGCACTCTGGGGTTGGGGGAAGGGGAGGACTGGGAACAGAGAAGGTGCATTTGAATGAAAACAAAGACTTGGGTTTTTTTAATTTGCCTTTATTTTTATTTTTTTATTTTAGAGACAGGGTCTTATTAGGATGCCCAGGCTGGGGCTTTCTTTTCTTGCAAGTCATTTTTTTTTCAAACAATTCTATATGATAATCAACAGGATGAACTAATGAAGGCATATTAAAGAGTGGTTCAGGTAAAATGATTCAGTGAATTCCTAATCTGTGTGTCATGTTTATGGTGACGGAAAACAAGTGTGTTCTCTACTGCGGTTAAAGTTATCTCTACTGCTGATAAATTTAAATACAAAGCGCAAAAGTGAATCCTACAATGCAATACCATGACTTTCAGGAATCTGCTCCACTTTTTTTTTTTTTTTTTTTTTTTTTTGAGACGGAGTCTGCTCTGTCGCCCAGGCTGGAGTGCAGTGGCGTGATCTAGGCTCACTGCAAGCTCTGCCTCCTGGGATCACGTCATTCTCCGGCCTCAGCCTCCCGCGTAGCTGGGACTACAGGCGCTGGCCACCACGCCTGGCTAATTTTTTGTATTTTTAGTAGAGACAGGGTTTCACCGTGTTAGCCAGGATGGTCTCGATCTCCTGACCTCATGATCCACCTGCCTCAGCCTCCCAAAGTGCTGGGATTACAGGCGTGAGCCACCCCTGGAATCTGCTCCGCTTTCAAAATCATGCCTACATAAGCAGAAGCTCTTGAGATAAACCTTGTCTTTCCCCATAGTGTTGTAATTACAGTAAAAGCTTTTCCATAATAATCAGAACTAGAAGTTTTTCAATTAATTGCAATTATTGATAGAAACATTTAAAATACATACACGTGCATTCATTAGCTAATCCTTTTTTAAGAAAACCAAAGCACATTCTTCAATGACAAGCCACTGCTAGAGTATTTTCCAGCCACTATGATCCAATGTTTTTGTAGAAATTACCAGAGGAGAAAAATATTTTTTTAATTTTTAAAAACTTACAAAGTGGAAATTCCAATTCTTCACAGACTACGTGTGAACAGTTCATGAACCAGTGCTGGTTTGCAAAGTGCGCTTTGAGTAGCACTAGTATAAATAAAGCACGGGCTCTGGAGCCAAACTGTGAGCCTCACCCTTGGACAAGTTTCTCTCTCTCTAGTGGGGATAATATTAATACCTACCACCTAATTGGGTTATTATGAAGATTAAATAAGAATATGTCTAGCATTTAAAACTGTCCCTGCCAGATAAGGACTCTATAAATGAAAGTTGATGTTATTATCATTATTACTATTGTATAGACCATAACCATAAATACACTTTTTCTAAAATGTCTAGTTTTTGTCTTTTTTAAATGTAATGAGAAATGAAGGTACTGAAAATACAGAATTCTTTATAGTTTTATCCTTTTCTCCAATTTTTTATATCCTGATCCATGACCAATCATATCACTTCTTTTAAAGTGAGTCACTAGTCACTGCACACCTGTTATTCACTAAATGTACAGGCTGCAGAGCATGTAGCTGTGTTACTTCCCTGTCCCCAGTGACAAATCCATGAGATACTTTTTTTTTTAATGGGCAACTGAAGGAGAGGATTTGCCAACAAAGACGAAATGAAGCAAAGAAACAAAAGCGATAATGCTGGAAATAAAATTCTAATGGAATATAAATGGAGTTACAAAAGAAAGAGTTGACTGTGAGAATGTTGACACCGCTGCCAACAGGGAGACTAAATATGCAGCCAGAGGAACCTTCTGAAGGTAAACTGATCAACATAAGAGAGTGGTTATGGTGAAAAGGATGACAATGTCTCAGAGGAAGTCACGCCAGCAAAAATCCTTCATATTAAAGGAACTTTTACATATACTTCTTGATATTCACGATGTAATGGATAAAATGTTTGAAGCTGATTCAAATTTAGAAGTATTAACAACTTGTCCAAGGCCTAGAAATGATGCTCACTCCACACTGTACAACAGGGAAGAAGAAACCAGGCACAGTTCTAATTACTCTTGAAAAGATTTTTACAAATAAATAAAACACTTTAGTTTTCAAGGTTTAAATTACACTGTACTAAGTAAATACTAGTTTTACTGTTTTATCCATTTCCCTATACATTTTGCAACAATGAGAGTATGTTTTGACGAAAATTTCTAAAAATCATGAACAACATAATTTCTAAGATTGCTTTGCAAAATTTAAGTCTGCACAAGTATTTTTACATTCCACAGCACAAAATGAGAACTGCCTGTATACAGAACTTTTACAACCTAAGAAGGAAAGCAACTGAATCTAAAAACAGGCAAAAGATTTCAACAGATAATTCACCAAAGTTAAATGGACTGCAAATAAGCACTTGAAAAGATGCTCAACACCATCAGGCACTAGAGAAACACAAACTGAAAACATACCAGATGGCTAAAAAAATACTGTAAATGACCATACCAAGTGCTGGTGAGAATACAGTGGAAATGAATTCCTATATACTTGTGCAAAGCCACTTTAAAAAGTTAAATATACACCTTCAATATGACACAGTCATTCCATCTACGTATTCATCCAAGAAAAATGAAAGCATTATGTTCATACAAAGAATCACACACTAATGTTCATAGCACTTTACTTGTAGTAGTCTCAAACTGCAAGCAACCCAAATGTTCATCAACAAATGAATGGACAGACTGTGGTATTTCCATATGCTGGAATACTATTCAGCAATAAAAGAAACAAGCTACTGACACATCCAACAATAAATATAAATCTCAAAATCACTATGCTGAGTTGAAGAAGCCGGATATAAAAGAATATATATTGTATGAGTCCTCATATATAAGATTCTAGGAGTTAAGTCTGGGCAACACAGTGAGACCCTGTTTCTAAAAAAATTAATTAATAAAAAAGTAAGATTCTAGGAAACGCAAACTAATATTATAAGGACAGAAAGGGCACAGGTGGTTGACTGGCGTCTAGGGGCAGGTACGGTGGATAGATTTGAAGCAGGCAGGAAAAAACTTTGAAGGTGATTATGTTCATTATCTTGATTGTGGTGATGGTTTCATGGGTGATTAACTATGCTGAAGCTCCACAAACTGTATGCTTAATAAAACTTTTAAAAATGGTCCATGGACCATCTGCATCTGCCAAAAATGTGGATTCTCAGGCTTGCCACAACCCACTAAATTTTGTGGGTCAAGCCTGAGAAACTGCATTTTCCAAGATCCACATTACTCTAAGGTATGTATTTACTCTGTAATCTAGAGGATCTAATGCCTAGAGTCTCCAGAAGAACTATCTCACTCAAGCTTTAGAACTTAAGACATCTTATTACATTCGTATTTATATTTTAACTTTGAAAACTGATATATAGGTGATCTCTGAAATAGTTCAATAAAAGAAAAAAGCCCATAGAGACAAAAGTTTTAAAGCTAAAAATAAGCTTTATGATTTCAATTTAAAATCATATCTTGTCCCAATTCCATTTCACAAATGGGAAAGTTGAGACCCAGAAAGGTTAAATTTGGGCAGAGTCAGTAATAAAATGCAAATCTTCTATTCTACTTTCTTCTGAAATGAAATTCTATCCAACTTTCTTCTACAAAGGCTTCTATTCCTTTGCTTTCAATTTCTCCTAAATTCATATTTATTCTTTGTCATTTCCGTAGCTCAGATTTTTATGCTCTCACTCCTAACTACTGTAATAATCTCCTAAATGGTTAACCTACTTCTGTAGTTCTCTCCCCACTTTATTTCTATCACACAAATACCTGAGTACCTAATATTAGTCAAGCACTATGAGACACTAATTTTATCTCATCACTGCTCTATTAAAAAAAAAAACTTCTAATAGCTCCCAATACTCTTCAGGATACATTCTCAAACTGGCACACTTAGGAATGAATATCCATTCTGATTTCAGGCTACTCCTAATAAACATGCTACTAGAGCAGAGCCCCCTAACAGCCTATGCCCATTCCAGTCCTGAAATCTGTTTCCTCCTAAAAAGGCATTCCTTTCTTCCTTCTAAAAAGATTCTTATCCTTAAAAGGCCAATTTAAAGCTATTCCTACTTTCAACAGGCTTTTCCCGAGGACTCCAGCCCACATCAATCCCTATAATTCTAAAGCATTTTCATCCAATAGTACACTGCTACTCATTGGTTGCAGATGTTAGTTGTATAACTGAGGGAAGATAAAATTTGTTTCTCAAGTCTTTCGTACCCTATTTAATATGCAGTGCTTAAGTATTTTACAACGAAGGGAAACAGCATAGCATATATAGGTAGAAAAGTTTTAGTCTAGAGGCTTTGAAACCAGTCAAATACCAGTTTGAATCCTAGTTCTGACAATTACCATAACTCAGGATCACACAGCTAGTAAGCATTAGTTTCCTGATTTGTCAAATGGAGTTAACAGACCTTACAGCACTGTTGCAAGCATTAAATAAGATTCAATGAGAATGCACGTTTACTGCTTAGGAAAAATCACAAACATTCACTTAGTTGTAGCTATGATTAGCAACACAGATTAAATATCCACCATGTGGCAGATATTGTACTAGGTTCTAGAAACACCAAACTGTTTAAGATTTAAGCGCTGATCTTAAAGAAGTTTATGTATTAATACATACCAATACCATTCATCCATCCAAGTTAGAAAACACCAGTCATCATTCTTACCTGTACTGTAAGACCTGAAAAACCTGACCATTCTATTTCCTGAAGACCTCCACTCACACAACCACTGAACTAGCAGTTCAAGCCAGGACTCCTACTATAGCCTATTTGGGTCTCACTACTCCACCTCTAATCTTTTCTAACTAATTCTCCATAATGTTATTAGAATAATCCTTCTAATGCAGAAACCTGATCACATATCTACACATCATCCTTCCCATTAGTCTATATCTGTAATTGTAATGGCATAGGACACAGAGATCTCAGGCTGACTCAATTCTTAAAAAAAAATTTCCAAGATTTCTCTTAAATATCTTGGCCAGGTGCAGTGGCTCAACGCCTGTAATCCCAGCACTTTGGGAGGCCAAGGTGGGCAGATCATGAGGTCAGGAGTTCGAGATCAGCCTGACCAACATGGTGAAACCCCATCTCTACTAAAAATACAAAAATTCACCGGCCATGGTGGCGCTTGCCTGTAATCCCAGCTACTCAGGAGGCTGAGACAGGAGAATTGCTTGAACCTGGGAAGCGGAGGTTGCAGTGAGCCAAGATCGCACCACTGCACTCCAGCCTGGGTGACAGAGCGAGACACCATCTCAAAAAAGAAAAAAAGTCATTTTTATGTATTGTTAAAGCAGCTTTTTAAGAAATTTAATTATTTCTTTAAATACTTCAGTTGTAGTTTTATTAGAAAATCCACCCTACTACTGCAGTGATTTAATAACAAAAAAATTGGAAAAAGAAAATCCACCCTACCTCGTATTACTTCATTGTCACGTGTTACGAGCGACCACTGGCCAGTACGTACTATCAATAATGGCTGCCCACCACAATTATCCATGGACCACCACCACCCTGTTTTTAACTATGCATGCCACAGAGCTACCACAGCAGATTCTTATTCACCAAGCCTACAGTACACCATGGTATTTGTTTTTTTAAGAAGCCACACAATGTTTCTAATATATAGCCAGGATTGCCCAATCCCAGATTGAGAAACTTTACATAGAAAAGTGACCAGATATGATAATATTGCTTTGTCTATCTAAAGCAGGGGTCTGCAAACCACCCACAGACCATGCCTAATCCCATGGCTTTTTGTTCTACCTGCACACTAGAATGCTTTTTACGTTTTCTAAGGGTTGAAAAAAGAAAACAACAATCTTTATCCTGAAAGTAGTTAATGACTTCCTGTGGAAATAATACTTGCATATATAAAAAGTAACGAATTCATAATAATTCTGTCAACACCAAAGTATTGTTACAGACTACAATTACAACAGAAATTTAGAGAACAGGACAGCGTGAGATAAAGGTATATTCCATGTGTGAGTTAAAAATCTTCTCTGTAGGCCTCACAGCACATCATATCACTCATCAAAACGCTGGACCCTTTCCCATGATTCAAAGTGGCTATCACAGGCTGTTCATTGTTATTATACTCTGCTCTGCACTAAGCACAATGCCTGAAACATCACAGTCTCCAAAGTATAGATGCTGAATGAGTGAATAAGCAAACATCATAAATAATATAAGTACATTAGAATAAATGCAACTCGTCTAAAATTAAGGTTCCAAAAGGCTGTCATTCTGCTAAAATGATTTGTTTGGGGAAAAGAGAGATAAGGAGAGGTCAATGTATCATTAGCAGAAAACTGGTAAAATTTAGAAAAATATGTAATTTCTCCTATTAAAAATTAAATAAAGAGACTTCAAATGAAATACTCTAAGGTGTGTCCACCACTGTTTTACAGATACAGTTTTTAAATTATTTTATTTTATTTATTTTTTTAAGAGATGGGTTTTTGCCATGTTGGCCAGGCTTGTCTCGAACTCCTGGCCTCCAGTGATTGGCCTGGGCCTTCCAAAGTGCTGGGATTGTGGGTGTGAGCCACCGTGCCCACCCAGCCTACAGATAGATATAGTTTTTCTGGACTGATAAAACTCAGTTGCACCAACAGGCATAGATAACCACTTTGGAGTGATATTATGTATCTGATATGTGGTAATGTATATTACCGCATGTCTTGGTAGCAATAAAACAATAGATTTTAAGACTATGAAAAATACTTCCGTCACATAGTGTTAAAAACGTCCTCAAAACTCAACAAAGATCAGTTACAGACTCCCAATAGGCTAGACATTCTACGTATGGCAAAGTACAAAATGCTGTGTAAAAACAAGATCTGCCCTCATAAAGCTCACAGTCTCTGAGATGACATGTAAACAAATTACTACAATACAGTACAGTTAAATAAAATGCTATGCTGGAGTTCTGTGGTTAAACTGCTATGGGAAAACAGATGAGGGAGTAATTTCATTATGTCTAGAGGAGAATGTCAGAGAAAGCTAGAGAAGTGAGATGTCTGGGTGCCTTACATACTTAAAAAAACACCAGTACTACTAACAACTTCCAAAGACATTTTTATATGCTTCAAATTAAGTCAAATAACTTAATTTTAAGATTTATGTTAGCATATACACTAAACTGGAAAAGGAAAATCTTCTCCTATACAAAGCATTTTAATTACTACCTATGATTGTTAACAATGGGGTAACATAATAAAATAATACTAAAATCCTTAAGAAAAAGGCTTTATTAAACTGAGACTGAGACAACTCCAAGAATTCAGAAGAACACCGGGTAAGATTTTTCAGTCCTAATAAATACAAACTGCACTGGTTTCTTCAATAATTTCTATCCCGTTTGCTATCCATGTTTGAACCTTAATCTGTTTGCCCTTCTGTTATTTCTACTTATTGGATAGCTTATATAATTCCAAATTTGGACTATCAAATCTGAACTTACAAACCAAATCAGGGGAAAACACTTTCAAAAAAAAAATGTACTGTTCTAAAAATTACTCTTTCATGGTCAGAGTATATATTTATGTAGTAAACCTTTATCTTTAAAACACGTAAGTCCAGCCTGTTAAATGTCCTTATGAAGTGGTTCTTTCTTGTCTATCTTCTCCTTTTTTAAAAACTACCTTACATGTCTTATGAGCTTTTCTCCCAAGTGCTCATTAGGAGCCACATGGAATCTAATGGGTTCAACAGACAAGACATCAATACACACAACTATAAATACATCATATCAGATAGGTTCATTTCTCAAAAGAGCTCATAATTCTTCAGTAGAAGAACTTTATTTTTCCTAACATTTAGAAGTTTCACAGAGATAATTAAGTAGAAATCATTCAGTATTTTCAGATTTTGGCTATTTCTTTATTTCCTAGACTTAAACATCTTAGTTTAAATGATTTTTAACAGATAGTCACCCACAAACAGAATGAGTGCCATAACTGTACTTCAACTGCTATGTGACAGACTTCCATATCATCAGTAATTTTTACCTAGGTATTTCAGACTGGAAAAGATAAATAAAATTTGATTTTAAAATAAATTCTGAAACCATTAACTCATAACATCCTGGATGTTTTACCTTCTGCTACCCTACTCATTCACTAATTTAATACCTTACAAAAACCTGTACAGTTTAGAAATTCCCCTATCCCCTTTCATTTGATTTCCACCAAATGTAGGAGCACTTACGTATTCTAGATTTCACTGTTTAGTTTACTATTTGCAGTATCTAGGAATTTATTTTATCTACAGAGATAGATTTCTTATAACAAGAGACAAAATTTTAGTCATTTGGGAAGTAGACCTTGCTTCCTTGAATTAACAGAAAAAATATTAAAGTGCAAGAATAGGAAAAAAATTGTAAGTACTAAAACCACAAAAATGGAGAAAAATGTTGATCTATGCTAAATGATGTACAAGAAAATACTGATCACCGAAGTGAACAGATCATCAATATTTATTTTAGCCATTTCTTTCAGCCTTCTTCCTAATGTACCTTTTACTCAGACATAAGTCTTATCTATTAAAAAAAAAAAGTTAAATTGTATGTAGCCATCATTTGTCACCTTTGCAGTCCATATTGGAGAATGACTGTTAATGCTTCTTTTCAGAATTTGAGATTCATAACAATTCACTTATCTTTCCTCCACACTATTAAAAACTGAAACTAAAACAGGAAGGTTTTCTTCTTCCCTAACTTCTTGATAATAACTAATAGCTATTATTCAGATATACATTAACAGCCATTATTTGAGTGTATGTCCTCTCCTATGTTAGGCTACTCAGTGAAAAGTTTTGGGCAACCAGATATTCACATGGTTTCAAAGTATCACCAAACCAAGACCTTTTACAAGGTCTCACTCTCTCGCCTAGACTGGAGTGCAGCGGCACGATCACAGTTCACAGCAGCCTTAATCTCCCAGGATCACACCACCACACTCAACTAATTTTTGTATTTTTTTTGTAGAGACAAGGTTTCAGCATGTTGCCCAGGCTGGTTGACACCATCTTAATTGAGGGATAAAATTTAGTATCACCAAAAATGTGACAGACATTACATGCCTGATGATGTAATGCAATGGGATGTATTCAACATTACCCTATGTAATAAACTTGTCAGGTATATATAAACTGATTCTACTTATCAAGAAACAAAGCAGACAAATCTTGATTATGAAATATTTTCTATCAGACAGCTTGCCTGGATGAAATGGAGCAGGTGTGAAGATTAAAAAAAGAAGAGGAGTTCAGTTTTGGACATGTTAAATTTGAGAGGCTTATGAGCCACCAATCTGAAGATGTTGAGAAGGCAATGATGGATACGGAAGTATGGAGTTCAGGGAAGAGGTCAGATCACAAATACTTTATCTACACCCCAGGACTTTGTATCCAAAGACCAAGGACACTTGAAATGGTTAACAGTAGCAACAGTAAGAGACCAGTGGCCACAATGCACTAACCACACTGTTATGGTAACATAATCTGGGCAGTATTTTCTTGCTGCTCATCTGCCTCTGGTTATTGCTCATTTTGTGAAGCTGAGTTCCCACTCTCTCCATCAATTCTGTAACCTACCTGTCATCATCCCAACAAATTCCTTTTATGTCCAAATTACCTAGTCAGTTTCTGCTATTTGCAACCAAGGACCCGTTAATGAATTATGAAGAATATTCCGGTCTCGAATAGAAAACTGTAATTTCCTTCCCAATTTAAAGCCATTCCTACAAACAAGCAGAATTTATGTTACAAATATAACTCTAAAGTATAAATACACATAATAAAGATATTCAAAAATTAAAGACAGTACAGATCAGTTTTTTGAGATATTTAAGAGGTCCCAGGATAATTAAAAAGAAAACTTTGTTTCAAAACATAAAATTTGAACATTAATATAAAAGTAGAACATCCAGAAAAAAATGGCAAAACACCAAGATCATTTAAAAAATATCTAATAAAGGCCGGGCGCGGTGGCTCACGCCTGTAATCCCAGCACTTTGGGAGGCCGAGGCAGGCGGATCACGAGGTCAGGAGATCGAGACCAGCCTGGCTAACACGGTAAAATCCCGTCTCAACTAAAAATACAAAAAATTAGCTGGGTATGGTGGCAGGTGCCTGTAGTCCCAGCTACTCGGGAGGCTGAGGCAGGAGAATGGCATGAACCTGGGAGGCAGAGTTTGCAGTGAGCCGAGATCGCACCACTGCACTCCAGCCTGGGCGACAGAGTGAGACTCCGTCTCCAAAAAAAACAAAAAAAGATGCTTTACTTTATACATTCCAAACTACTCCTACTAAGAATAGTAATGAAAAAATTCTCCGGCCGGGTGTGGTGGCTCACTCCTGTAATCCCAGCACTTTGGAAGGCAGGGGTGGGCGGATCACCTGAGGTCGGGAGTTCTAGACCAGCCTGACCATCAGGGGAAATCCCGTCTCTACTAAAAAAAAAAAAAAAAAAAAAAAAAAAAATACAAAATTAGCCAGGCATGGTGGCACATGCCTGTAGTCCCAGCTACTTGGGAGGCTGAGGCAGAAGAATCGCTTGAACCTGGGAGGCAGAGGTTGTGGTGAGCCGATATCGCGCCATTGCACTCTAGCCTGGGCAACAAGAGCAAAACTCTATCTCAAAAAAAAGAAAAAGAAAAAGAAAAAAATCTCCACCTAAGTCTACATTTATGTATGTATGTATGTTTGAGACAGAGTTTCGCTCTTGTCACCCAGGCTGGAGTGCAATGGTACAATCTCGGCTCACTGCAACCTCTGCCTCCCAGGTTCAAGTGATTCTCGTTCCTCAGCCTCCCAAGTAGCTGGGATTACAGGCGCTCGCCACCACACCCAGCTAATTTTTGTATTTTTAGTAGAGATGGAGTTTCACTATGTTGGCCTGGCTGGTCTCAAACTCCTGGCCTCAGGTGATCCACCCACCTAAGCGTCCCAAAGTGCTGGGATTACAGGTGTGAGTCACTGCACCTGGCCAAGTCTACCTTTAGTCTCTTATTTCATACACTTCCCTCACATGTCAGTAAAACTACTTTTCATTCTTTCTGAAAACTTTTCACATTTCAAATCAAAAGTATAATTGTTGGCTATACTAAAGATTAAACATTTCTTACATCCTTGATAGTACACCATTTATGTGCTAAACTCCCTACCTCCGTTTAGTATTTTTAAGGAATACATTTTGAAGAAGTAAAACATGAAAAAGAGTAAAAACACTTAATAGGGAATATTTGCTTTAAGGAGGAAAAAAGTACGAATATATGTGAATATCTAGTATGTACCATGCATTCTGCTATAGATGATAATTTTTTTTTTAAAACACTGCAAAACCGGTGATGTTACCTTTTTACAAAAAGTAAATGAGGAAAATGAATTTCAAAAACTGGTTTAGGCCAGCTGCAGTAGCTCATGCCTGTATCCCCAACACTTTGCAAGGCTGAGGCAGGAGAACTGCCTGAGCCTAGAAATTTGAGACCAGCCTGGGCAATAAGTGAGATTCTATCTCTACCCCAAAAAAAAAAAAAAAAAAAAAAATTAGCCAGGTGTGGTTGTACATGTCTGCTGTCCCAGCTACTCATGAGGCTGAGATGGGAGGACTGCTTGAGACCAGGTCAAGACTGCAGTGAGCTATGATCATGCCACCACACTGCAGCCCAAGCGACAGAGTGAGACCTGCCTCCAAAAAAAAAAAAAAAAAACGGGGGGGGGGGGCGGTGGCGGGGAGGGTGTTACTTACCTCACATCAGTGCTAATAAGAGGTCAGTGTCAATAAGGGGTAGATCTGTTTCCAGAACAGATCTGCCTATCCCAAAGTTGATGCCACTTTATTCACAACAAAATGCCTCCATGAGCACATTCTTCTAAAAATTCATTCTCATTAATTTTTTTATTAGAAAAACAATTGTAACCATTATACTGAACAAGCTGAACCCGTGGGATGTAACTATAAAAAACAATTTTTTGTCCACGACTAGCCTTTAAAGTTACTCTGTAGCCATAGTTAATGTCCCTGAACTTTCATTTAGGCTAATGATCATGACTTTGGTCACTCCGAAGTTATAAAAACAATCTGACTTTTAAAACTGAAAGATCCAGCTGGGCATAGTGGCTCCCACCTGTAATCCCAACAATCTGGGAGGCTGAGACAGAGGATCACTTAATCCCAGGAGCTGGAGACCAGCCTGGGCAACATAGGGAGAACCCGTCTCTACAAAAAAATTTAAAAAAATAAAAAAACTTAGCCAGATGTGGTGGTGCATACCTATAGTCCCAGTTACTTAGGAGGCTGACGTGGGAGGATCACTCAGGCCTTGGAAGTCGAGGCTGCAGTGACTGAAAGATCTTTAGTATAATCGTCAAATTTTTCTCATTTAAAGTTAGTTTCTCTGCTTTCCCAGCTCAGCCCTACAAAGTACAAGAGCACTACACGCTTTTACTCCACTCCTTTCCACCTTGCTAACCTTGGGTGGGGCAATTATATGCTATCAGAGAGCTTAGACACTTTCATGACTCAAAAAATGTTTAGGCTGGGAGCGGTGGCTCATAGCTGTAATCCCAGCACTTTGGGAGGCCGAGGAAGATGGATCACCTGAGGTCAGGAGTTCTAGACCAGCCTGGCCAACATGGTGAAACCCCGCCTCTACTAAAAATACAAAAATTAGCCGGGCATGGTGGTGTGTACCTGTAGTCCCAGCCACTCAGGAGGCTGAGGCACGAGAATTGCTTGAACCAGGGAGGTTGCAGTGAGCCAAGGTCATGCCACTGCAGTCCAGCCTGGGTGACAGACCGAGACTCCGTCTTAAAAAATAATAATAATAATGATGACAATAAAGTTTAAAGCTGATTCTGTTCAGGAATGCTTTCAGGGGTTCCTTGAAAGTTGGGAGCTCTCACTCCAATTCCTGTAATGCATCTCCTCTGGGAATCCAGCCTCCATCCTGTCCCCCTTATACCTACTCTTTTGGGTTTTCCCTTATGTGGTCTCACTTCTCTCAGGTGGCCCTCATGTGATCTATGGGAAACACAGATCTCTTAGTCCAAAAACTTTGGGAGCACTGGCAGTCCATCTACACAGCAACCTTGCTTTCTTTTGCTTTGCTGCCAAAGCAGATAGTCTCTTGAAAATTTCCAGGTATGAGTTAGACAGACATCAATTTACTGTGTCCACCAAATTGCAGGAGTTACATATTAAGCTCCCCAAGTGGTCACTATAAAGCCCTTCTATCTTTACTGGAGGGGGAGTACTTCCCATCTCTCCCACAAAGACAGAGGAAAGAGGTTAGGAAAGACTCCTAGAATACCAACAACTGGGTTAAAAAACTTTTCCAATTTCTAACAACATGTGTCAAAAACTCTTTTCCAATTTCCAACTTTCTGAATGAAACCTTTTACAACAACAGATGGATACATATTAGAAGTCACAAGATCCATTTTCTGGCTCTCTTTTGAACACCCACATGGTGTCCTTAAAACTCACTTTAGAAATACGCATCTGTTGACTTAGGGTCAAACTCAGAATACAAGAGTTCCACCCATTTTAGCACCTTATTTTGTATTCTGTATTTTCTAAATTTTCCATGAAAAGCAGGAATAAAATAAAAATCCACAACCTTACCACTCAGCCACGGTTAACACTGTCCCTTTATGCCACTTAAAAATGTAAGTTTAAATTTTTTAAAACCTTGTACAATAACACTTCATTTATATAATTTCATTAAGCAATCCAGTTTATCACCTAATTTAAACACATTACCTTTTTCAAGCATCAAATTTCCACTGAACTAGTGTGCTGCTCTTTCTAAAATGTGTCTCACTGTGCCACTCTGAAGTCCAAACCCTTTAATGGCTCCCTACCAGAGATTAAACTTCAGTCTTTTAAAAAGTGTAATCTACACAGTCTCCTAGAGCTGTTACATCTCTAAATATGATTTTGAACCATCTATGCACCATATAAAATCATACTACAAGAAAAATGCAGGTGTCAGAGGAGTTCCTAATAATGGGATATGACCTACACTAGAGGAGAGAAACATTTCAGAATTTGCGAATTCAACCTTGTAACCCCTCAATGAAGCTGGATCCTGAGATATTTTCAACAGGAACTGGGACCAAATTCTGAAATGCAAAAGAACAAAGGTGGCTATTTCTTTATTAGCATGATAAAACTAAGCTTGCAGTGGGGATCAGTCCTCACATGATTGCAAATAAAATTCTGTATCACTACACATATATCTACTGGCTCCACACTCATTATCACCAACTGCCAAAAAGTTAATCTAATACTCAAGAGCAGATTTATAAAAACTTTAAATGCCTAAAACAGGATTTGGGAATTAATTTTGTTGTAAGTTCTACACATAATGTGCTCCATTCATAGAGCACACATTTAAAAAATTGTCTTAGAGTCAAGTGGAGTGGCTCATGCCTGTAATCCCAGCACTTTGGGAGGCCGAGGTGGGCAGATCACTTGAGATCAGGAGTTTGAGACCAGGCTAGCCAACATGGTAAAACCCTGTCTCTACTAAAAATACAAAAAAAACAAAAAAAAATAGCCAAGTATGGTGGTACGTGCCTGTAATCCCAGCTACTTGGGAGGCTGAGGCAGGAGAATCGCTTGAACCCAGGAGGCGGAGGTTGCAGTGAGCCGAGATTGCGCCACTGCACTCCAGCCTGGGCGACAGCGAGACTCTGTCTTCACAAGAAAAAAAAAAGTTTTAAAGTCATCTTTTACCAGATGAAGTGAGAAGTAAATTCCATTTAAACATGCTACCAAGAAAAATGCACTCATAGTTCTTAGCTCAAAGAGGCTTCGGTCTGCTAAGAAGTTTAAGTCAGTAAAAATGCACAAAATTACAAAAGTCCCTGCAGAAAGAAAAATAATCAGTTCTCTCTTAAAGCTGACAATAAATGTATTCACTCAAAAAGTACACAAGAACAATGAGCGTAGGCAAATACGGATATGTCTCTATGAATAAATGTGGAGAGTATGTGTGTGTAGTCATCTAACATATATATATGCATAAAGATGGCTGGAAAGATGGTCACCAAAACAGCGACTACCTAAGGTGGTGATTTTTGCTTTTTTCTTTTACTACTCTATATTGTTTCAATTTTTTTATAAATATGAGCACGTATGTTTACAAGAATTTTCATTATTAAAATACAGCATGAAAGCTACAGTAATCAAGCCATGTGGTACTAGCAGAATGATAGATCAATGAAACAGAAATAAAAGTCTATAGAAAAACCCAAACATTTGTGGTCAACTGATTACCAACAAAGACATCAAGGCAATTCAGTAGAGGAAAGGATAGTCTTTTCAAAAATGGTTCGGAGACTACCGGAAATCCACAGGCAAAAAGTTGAACTTAGTAACTTACACCATAAAGTTAACAAAAATGGATCATAGACCTAAATGCAAGGACCAAAACTAGAAACCTTTTAGAAGAAAACACAAGAGTAAATCTCATAATCTTTGGTGAGGCAAAGATTTCTTAGATATGACACACACTGCACCATTCTTAACAGCAAAAAAAAAAAAAAAGTTAAACTAGACTCTACCAAGTGAAAATGCTTACACCTCAAAAGACACCGTTAACAGCCAAGTGTGGTGGCGCACATCTGTAGCATCAGTTATTAAGGAGGCAGAGGCAGGAGGATTACTTGAGCCCTGAGTTTGAGTCTAGCCTGGGCAACACAGCAAGACCTCGACTCTGAACCCCATCTCTTAAGAAAAAAAAAAAACACCATTAAGAAAAGGACAAGTCACAGATTGAGAGAAAATATTTGCACATAATGTATCTGACAAAGGAGCTGGATACAAAATATGTAAAGAACTCTTACAACTCTGTAAGAAGACAACCCAATTAAAAATGGGCAAAAAGACCTGACAGACATTTCACCGAAACAGATGGAAAAAATGGCTTGGTGCTGCACGCCTGTAGTCCCAGCCCTTTGGGAGGCTGAAGCAGGAGGATCGCTTGAGCCCAGGAGTTCTAGGCTGCAGTGAGGTGTGATTATGCCACTATACTCCAGCCTGAGTGACAAAGTAAAATCCTTTCTTTAAAAAAAAAAAAGAAAAAAGAAAAGAAAAGAAGAAAATTGCTTGAAAAGATGCTCAACATCATTAGTGATTAGGGAAACTCAAACCACAATGTATACTACTTCCCACCCAGTAGAATAATTATAATCAAAAAGATAATGACAAGTGTTGGGAAGATTCAGAGAAACTGAAATCCTCATACACTACTGGTAGGACATAAAATAGCACTGAGAGTCTGGTTTTGGCAGTTTCTTTAAAAATTATATAAGTTTTCCATATGACCCAATAATTCTATTCCTAGGCATCTATGCAAAAGAAAACATATGCCCACACATATCTGCATACGAATGTTCACAGCAGCATTATTTATAACAGCCAAAAACTGTGAACCATCCAAACGCCCATCAACTGGTAATGAATAAACAAAATGTGGCATATCCACAGAATGGAATATTACTCAGCAATAGAAAGGAACAAATTACTGATACACTCAACATGCATGAACCATAAATTAAATGAAAGAAGCCAGACATAAAAGATACTGTATGTTCCATTCATAAGAAATGTCCAGGAAAGAATAATCAAGCAAAAGTGAGAGAGTGAGAGAGTGAGGGAGAGAGTGTGAGAAGGAAAGAGGGAGACACGGGGAGAAGAGAGAGAGGGAGAGGGAGAGGAAGGGAAGGGCAGTGTGTAAGAGCTAGAAGATAGGAAAGTGGATGCCTGGGGCGGGGGGTAGTATAGAAGATGAATACGATTTCAAGGGATCTTACTGGGTTAACAGACAACATCCTAGACTATGGTAATGGTTGCAAAGCTGAATAAACTGACTAATAATCACTGAATTGTGCATTTGAAATAGATGAATTTTATAGTGTATAAAGTATACCTCAATAAAATTGTTTTTAAAAAGATGGTGAAAAAAACTTAGTATATAATTATGTTTACTGAAGGAATGATTAGGTTTTTCTAGATGCCAAAGCCAAAAACCAGTGAGAAAACAAAACATTTTAAATGAAAACATAAATTAAAATAGCATACCAAAATGGCACACATACCACTTATCCCCATTATATAAGTGATTTTCACTTTCTGCCTTTTAGTGGAATACTTCTAAGGGTCATGATTAGGTACAGGAATTTGCTACAAGACTTTATGTGCAATGTAACCTGGATACAGTGGCTAAAACTACCTGGAATAAATTGTCTTAGGGTACCGGTACCTGTTTAGCCCTACTTTATGACTTAGGACAGTTTCTATAATACAGTTAACCAGTTATGCATTTAAAAACAAAACTGGCGAGGTGCGGTGGCTCATGCGTGCAATCCCAGCACTTTGGGAGGCTAAGGCAGGTGGATCACAAGGTCAGGAGTTCGAGACCAGCCTGACCAACATGGTGAAACCCCATCTCTACTAAAAATACAAAAATTCGCCGGGCGTGGTGGCGCATGCCTGTAATCTCAGCTACTCAGGAGGCTGAGGCAGGAGAATCACTTGAACCCGGGAGGCGGAGCTTGCAGTGAGCCGAGATCGCACCACTGCACTCCAGCCTGAGTGACAGAGCAAGACTCTGTCTCAAAACAAACAAACAAACAAATAAACAAAACTGTTCACTCGTCTCTTACTTATGAGACCCTAACAAGATCCTAGAAGGGATCTGAGAGACAAGGGGCAGTAAAAGAATTTCACAAAAAGTTCCACTTGCAGACCTCAACTAGGAAGAATTGTGACGTGCTTATATATATATATATATTTTTTTAATTATTTAAATCCATAGGCTACCCTCCTACCCAAACTAGGCATACTGAAAATGGTTTAAAAACTTTAATTTTAATAAAACACTGTTTTTAAAAGTTGCTTATAAGGCATGAACAATGAAAATCTGCTAAAACTAAGTTCTTAAAAGACACACATTTAAAATGTTAATAGACTACTAAGAGGTCAGTGCCACATACCAAAGACTGAACACTGGCCAGTTGTCACCATCGCACATACCATAATGGAACTTTGGCACACCCATTTCAAAAGGTTGCCAACCAGGCTAAATATTTTGACTACTGCTTCAACATACTGTTCTATAAATAAAAAGACAAAGCTTTAGTTTAACTATATTCACATTCTAATACAGGCAGTTCCAATTATCAAAAAGACTTTCCAAAATGCTTAATCCCTCATTTTCAGGGATCCACCTGCTTTTACCCACTGGCAACTGAGAACTAGCTCCACAGCAAGAAGATTGTTTTAAGTTTCCAAGTCTCTAAATTCACGTATGCTTTAACCCAAATGAATGGAATAAATGAAGTTGACTTCTCCATACTTTTGAAAAAAACTCAGTAAATATATTTACTAAATACCAGGACACATTTAGTATCTAACATTTAAATCAAAATAAATTCAAATATAACAAATAATCTTCAGCAAGTTAGCTTTCAAAATAACATTTTTACAAGACTTGTTTACAGAAAATAACTGGAAGGGAGGATAATTTATAAGATGCTAATAAATAAAATGGAGCCCTACTCCCCTAAAAAAAAAAAAAAAAAGAAAAATTGTGAATTTGAACATTCCCTTCACTAACTATGCTAGCCTCTCATTTACCTAAATCTATACATATAAAGGGAAAGAAGCCTCCCTGAAAATGTTCTTAATTGACATCATTTAGTTTGTTGGAATTTGCCAGAATTTAAAGTAGAGAACTGTGGTTTGATATAAAGAAAGCAAACTAATCTCACACCTTGCATCCCAAGATGGTTTTCTCATATTTCACTTAAATTCAATGGCCTTGAAATTCTTAAAACCCTGTAATCTCTTTCAAATTGAAAGATGTATGAACATGTCAGTCATTACTTTTTGAGTAAATGTTATTAAAGTGACCAACTCATCTTTGAGAAAATTAATCTCAAATTTCCACCAAGGTCATTACACATAACTTTGCCCTCAAAAACAGATTAAAAAATGAACAGCACCAATAATAATAATATGTGTCGTGTTCTTATCACATGCCAGGAACTTTTTTTTTGAGACAGATTTTCCCTCTGTCACCCAGGCTGGAATGCAGTGGCATGATCTCGGCTCACTGCAACCTCCACCTCCCAGATTCCAGTGATTCTTGTGCCTCAGCCTCCCAAGTAGCTGGGATTACAGGCGTGCACCACCACACCCAACTAATCTTTGTATTTTAAGTAGAGACAAGGTTTCACCATGTCAACCAGGCTGGTCACAAACTCCTGGCCTCAAGTGATTTGTCCACCTCAGCCTCCCAAATTGCTGGGATTGCAGGCGTGAGTCAGTATGCCTGGCACTTCTTTAAATGTCAGATTTAATGAGGTATAATTTATATATGTTAGGAAATAATTCTTCATAAGTATCTTCTTTTTTTTTTTTTTTTGAGATGGAGTTTCACTCTGGTTGCCCAGGCTGGAGTGCAGTGGCGCAATCTCGGCTCACCGCAACCTCCACCTCCCAGGTTCAAGCGATTCTCCTGCCTCAGCCTCCTGAGTAGCTGGGATTACAGGTGCTCACCACCTCGCCCAGCTAATTTTTTGCATTTTCAGTAGAGACAGGGTTTCACCATGTTGGGTAGGCTGCTTCATAGGTATCTCTTTTGCATACAGTACAAACAGATGTACCAGCTGCCCTTTGCTCTAGAGAGTATCTTTTCAAGAATGTTTGTAGAGTGAACAGTCTTGAGAAATAAAGATAGTATCTCCTTCTGGAGCAAAGGACAAGCATGCCTACTGTCTGTTCAGTATAATAAATATAATGTATCCCTCAAGAGCAAAGGGCAGGCATGCTTATTGCTCATTAGAAAAGATCTGGGTTCCCTTAACTCAGGGCTTCTCTCCAACAAGAAAGCCCACTGTGTGTACAATTACTACCTGGTCCTCTTCACGTCATCCTGTAGACTGAGGCTCAGAAAACCAGTGCAAATGCTGATACTCTGGCTACTACTATTATAGAGAATAATAATCTGCCCTTGATCTTTAACACAGGAGTTTCATGTCTTCTACCAGATTCCATGAAAATATGGCAGGATAACTTAATAGCTTGCAAGTAGGATAAAATCTCAGACCATCATGGTTCTTGACAGTTCTGGGGAAAGAGGATGGGATGCTGACATAGCCATAACTCTCTAAGGGAAAGGATAAAGGCCCTGCAGACTGAGTTCTGGGACAAGGGAAGATACCCTGGAATCTGAGAGTGATCCTAGTGGTGGATGGGAAGAAGGTGGGAAGAAAGACTCCCCCACCTGTTTACCTGTTAATGAACAGGGTGGAATTAATGTTTAGAAACTGAGCAGTGAGAAGTGAGGCTGAAATTAGCCACCCAAATGGTGGGTTGGTAGTTGTTCACTATCCTCTGGGCTGGTGGAAGGAGGGGAGTATCATAACAATAAGGGCAACAAGCCCCATGGTCCCACATGAAAGGCTGTGGCTGTGACTGCTGAGCCAAGGAATCCCCTAAACTAAAAGAAATGGTGTAAGTAATGATGACCTTGCTGCCAACTACAGAGCTTCAAGTAGACCAGAAACATTAAACCGCGAGAGAATGACCCAAAGTAAATATAAAGCCTTGATTACCAGCACCGAGTTGCTCTCTCCCCCTCCACACTCCCTGATCCCTCTCTGCTCCTACCTCCAAACTCTTCTGCTTTAATGAGCAAGATGGTTAGGAATGGGGCTGAGGTCTCCCTGATCCCCAAGATGGACTGAAGGCCAGACATACTAGGAGGTTTGCCCAGAGAAGTTCAGGGAGAGACTCAAAATTTTATGGTTCTCTTGGAAATAGGCACCCAGGTAACCATTCTATCTAGTCCTGTCAGGCAGACACCCACATTAAGCTAATAGGGTCTGGGCAGGGTTTACAGGGGTTAGGAAAATAAATGTGACTTATGGGTGGGATGTTTTGGACCAATTCAATGTGCTTATTCTTGCCTCTACATCATAACGTATAGTAAGAACTGATAAGCCGGGTGCGGTGGCTCGCACCTGTAATCCCAGCACTTTGGGAGGCTGAGGCGGGCTGATCACTTGAGGTCAGAAGTTCCGAGACCTGACCAACCTGATGAAACCCTGTCTCTAGTGAAAATATAAAATTAGCTGGGCATGGTGGCATGCATCTGTAGTCCCAGCTACTCAGGAGGCTGAGGTAGGAGAATCACTTGAACCCAGGAGGCGGAGGTTGTAGTGAGCCAAGATTGCGTCATTGCACTCCGGCCTGGGTGACAGGGTGACAGAGTAAGACTCTGTCACACACACAAAAAAAAAAAAAGAAGAAGAACCTGATGTGTTATGTGCTTGTACTTAAAAGACTCACTTAGGAGCTAGTGAGGGTTTTTCCAATCAGAAAGGGCTGTATGTATAAAAGTGTACTAGTACCTTTGGGGCCCCACAATCTTAAGGATCACTTTGAGCCATAAAGTCTCATGATTTCACTGATTAGAGGATTTGGCAAAAGGAGGCAGCCTCCACCTACAGGTGCCCCTTGGGGTTTTGAACGCTTTACCTCCCTGACACAGCAATCAAGTTTACGCCTTCCGAAAAGCAGCTATTAGCTTGCTTCTGGATTCCAGTGGAAATTGAATGCCTAACTCATGGAGGCCTCACGAGTCTCCAGCCTGATGTTCCTATTTCGAGGTGGGTCAGCTTACACTCAATGACTAACAATGCGGTAAATCAATGGAAAATGCTTATGTGAAACACACCTGGCTTAGTCTTAGCCCCAAGAAGGATCTCAACTTTACATGAAAAAGGGCTGGCACCTAGCCCTTTGGGGAAAACTTTATCCCCTACTCTACCACTGGAGGCAAAGCTACTGGCTCAATGAAGCCCAAATCCAGTAAATCATCACATCTTATAGATTTGACATCATCAATATTCTTTCCTGGACTTTAGCAACAGCCTTTTAACTTGTCTCCCTGTATACAATCTCACTTCACCTTTAATATATTCTCCAAAAGCAGTAAGGACAATCTTTCCAAAAGACAACTTGAGTATTTTACTCTCCCCTATTAAGATCCTATAATGGTTTCCCCATTGCCTGCAGCTGGAACTGAATGGGACTTGTTAACATGACTCATGCAGATGGTTTACTTCTAGTCCACCTCTTTAGCTTCCTCTTTCCCACTCTTCCTTTACAACCTCCATTGTTGTCATACTATAACCAGTATCAGTTTCTAGCAAGACTTCTCTTATCTTCAGGCTTTTTAGCTCACTCTCTCTTCCTACCCCCATGTAAACTCTCCCTCTTGACTGACTGGTCTACTCTTCAGGTCAGAGTTTAGATGACACTACAACAGGGACTTTTATCTTTACTAGTTAAGATTAGGTACCCAAGGCCGAGGCGGGCAGATCACGAGGTCCGAAGCTCCAAGACCAGCCTGGCCAACATGGTGAGACCTCATCTCTACTAAAAATACAAAAATTAGCCAGGCGTGGTGGCTTGTGCCTGTAATCCCAGCTACTGGGGAGGCTGAGGCAGGAGAATCTCTTGAACCAGGGAGTCGGAGGTTGCAATGAGCCGAGATCGTGCCACTGCACTCCAGCCTGGCGACAGTGAGGCTCCATCTCAAAAAAAAAAAAAAAAGATTAGGTATCCATGTAACACATATCACTGAATTCATACTCTTTCTGTATCTTCTATTCTTTTGTAAGGAAGAACCACAAATGATTTATTCACTGTGATACAACCCCACTTATGTGCTCAATAACTACTTGGGTAGTTAATGGCAATCTATATACCACATATTGTGCCAGGTGATCAAAAACAAAATTATTTTTAATAATCATTTGACTTAGAAATACATTAGGAAAATTATATGCTGCCTTCCTTGTTATGCTGAATTGAAATTAACATAAAAATTTCACAACAGTTTAGTGAGGCATGTAAGAGGGACATTATTCCCATTTAATAATCTGAGGCTCTTCATATTATCATATAAAGCAAATGTGTCAAATTAAATTCAATGTTTTTGTCCATACATACTAGAATGTTACAATGAGAAGAATCTCTCAATTAGAGGATTTTTACTGATTAGAGGATCTGGCAAAAGGTCAAGTCAACAAGTCAACAAACTATAAAAGTGTACCTCAAGTCACAGATTTCAGATTTCATTTAAACTAGTGTATTTGATTCTCTACTATCCCCACTAAGACAGAGAAATGGCATAAATCTTAAATTATAATATCACATTATATGTCATATCATGATAGGTCATAATATATATTATGATACATTATGTCATATTGCGGCAGGCCAGGTCTCACTAATGCAGGCCTCCACAACAACTGTTTCAGTACTGAGTGGTTAAATTAAATATTAAAAGCCAGTGCCCTTAAACAAAACCTGGGATTAACAAAAGCCCATCATGAGTTTTGCCTAGGCCTTTCCTAGGCCTTAAAGCATGACAAAATAATGAAGGAATTCTTAAGAGGACCCATTTAGGAGTAAACAAGTTTTATTGTGGGTCTGAAGAAACTCCCTAGGCCTCCACTAACAAGTTTACTGGGGGTCCGAAGGAATTCCCCAAACCTTCATGATTTCGCAGGAGACAACATAAGGGTAATCACCCCCAGCAACTGGACCCATTTAGATTAAGTAAATTTACTGAGGGTCTGGAGGAGGCTCTTCAGGACTTAGACCTTAGTTATAGATTAAAAGAAGTTAATCACTTATGTATTTAGATGAATGCACACTTACGCATAGACATATAGCTTAGAAGGCATATAAGCTCTGGAAAACTTTGTAATTTTGAGTTGGTCTGGCAATAATTTCCAGGCCTTCTCCCTATAACTGGTTGCAGAAAATAAAAACTCTCTTCCTCTCCAGTTCACCTGCATCTCGTTATTGGGCCACGAGAAATAGAGTGATCCTCAGTTTGGTCCGGGAACAGTATGACATATTATGTCACATTATGACATCCGGGACTATGTCATAATTTCTTTCTTAGCAAGTGTTTTCTGAAAATGCTTGACCTAAAGTAGTATTCAGGTTAATTTGGATTATCTGAAGACATACCAATGTATGATTGGAAGGAATAAATATTCTAGATCAATGGTCCCCAACCTTTTTGGGACCAGGAAATGGTTTCGTGGAAGACAATTTTTCCACGGACAGGGCGACAGGGGGAATGGTTTCAGGATGAAACTGTTCCACCTCAGATCACCAGGCGTTAGATTCTCACATGGAGCACAAAACCTGGATGCCTCTAATGCACAATTCACAACAAGGTTCATGCTACTATGAGAATCTAATGCTATCTCCGCTGATCTAACAGGAGGCAGACCTCAGGGAGTAATGCCGCTCACCTCCTGTGGCGCAGTCCAGTTCCAAACAGGCCATGGCCCAGGGGTTGGGGACCCCTGCTCTAGACACAGTAGGAAGGGTCTGTATCAATCTAGAATTTAATATATATCATACATAATGCATCAACTAAAATATACCAAGAAGAGATTACTGCATCAGCAGAAAATAACTGTACACGACTCAGGCTTCACAGTGTCACATACAATAGTACCTTAATGTTGATGATCAATCTTTTCAAAATGAATAGCTACAAAAATATATCTCTGCATTAAGTCTTCTACTTCAACAAAATCACACAATATCTTTGAAAGTAGTCATTCTGACCCATGGTACCATTATCCAGATGTGAAGGTGTGTTGCAAGAAATGTTTATATTTAAATAATCAAAATTCTAAGAATGATTTCTTTGTTTAAAAAGTTTACACATGTGACTCATTTGCATTCTAATTACTTGCATAAGTGGGAAAGGGGTGAAGCTATAGCTAGCTGTCAATCCTGTATATGCTTACAGGAGAGTACAGAACAAGTGAACATTATCCATCCTCCTTGGCAGCTGAAAAAGAAAAAGTTTTGAGATTTGCTGTTTTAAGTATGTTTTACAAATACTTAATATAAAATATAAGACCTCAAATTAGTAGGTTGAAATAGAATTTAAGTAAACGTGATGGGTTCAAATGCCAGTCTTCAACGTCTCCCACTTGGGAGTATACTTGAACAAGTATACCTAATTGGAAATATTTAATTATGATTAACGGCATACCTCTAACCTAAGGTCTCTGAGCCTTACTTTCCTAATGTTAATTAGGAATTAAATAGAAGTTAACCTACACATTACAGAGTTGTTATAAAACTAACCTAATGGTTATAAGGAATCTGGCAAACAGTAGGTGTTCAATACTACAGCGTAATTAAGAGCCAGGATTTAGTGAGCTGATCATAATATAGAATGAGTTCACACATCCAAGAACATTTATGTATAATTTTAGAAACTCTAAATGCCCAATAAATTATTTGAATTCACGGTTGTTCATGAATGCTGACCAGATACACATATCAAGTGCCCATTCTAAGCAAACAAATCCATTCTATGAACTAATGTATAACACAAAATCATGTCTATACTTCCTCACCCAAAGATCTCAAGGCAAATTAAATAACCCAGTATAGCAGTCTTTTTTTTTTTTTTTTTTTTTTTTTGAGACGGAGTCTTGCTCTGTCGCCCAAGCTGGAGTGCAGTGGCGAGATCTCGGTTCACTGCAAGCTCCGCCTCCCGGGTTCACGCCATTCTCCTGCCTCGGCCTCCTGAGTAGCTGGGACTACAGGCGCCCGCCACCACGCCCGGCTAATTTTTTTGTATTTTTGGTAGAGACGGGGTTTCACCATGTTAGCTAGGATGATCTCCATCTCCCGACCTCGTGATCCGCCCGCCTCGGCCTCCCAAAGTGTTGGGATTACAGGCGTGAGCCACTGCGCCCAGCCAGCAGTCTTAAAAATATACTAGATACCTGAAAAAACTACAGCTCAGGGCAATCAACATCTTTTTCAAAATTTTTTGCCACATAATTACATAATGCTGTTACAGTCTAAGATTCTTTGACCTTGCCATTAACTCAATTGTTCAAAACATAATTATTGAGTATCCACTATGCACCAGGCAGGCACTGTGCTAAACTCTGGTGTAGTTACAGAAGAGACCAAAAATAGGAGGTATGTCACAAAGCTATTTCCAACTATTATAGTCTTGTTTTCCTTAAACAATGTAAGAGAAAATTGTAAGTTCTCACAGTTGAATGCATTAATACTTAGAAAGAGTCAAGTAACCTCAAATAAGTGACAATCCAGTATCTTCCCCCATGGAGACTAGGAGTAAAATAAGCACCCCTCTATACTTCTCTATCAATTGTTATTTACTATGTAAAGATAAATGACCATTTCAAATATGAGTCAAATAATCTCAAGAGGGACACTAATTTAACCTGTAAATTTTTAAAACCCGTTTATTCCTGGAGAGTTCAGAAAAATGAATTTTAAGTTCGATTAAGTTAAATGTCAATCAAAAATCTATCAAAAATAAACTGCATTCACTTAGTTTTACTCAACATCTGAAATTATACTTTTTCTGGGGCAGCTAGAATTAACTTACTAACCACGCCTCCCTCTGATCAACCAGCCACTTTCTTGGGAGACAAAAATCTAGCCTCTACCCAATTATATAATCTAGAATTCATACTATATATCCTAGAACATTTTACAAAGCAAGAGTTTCCTCACAAACAGCTACATCACTATTAAAGTTTTAAAGAATTCTTAAACATTATTATCTAGCAAAACTGTTCTGCAAATACACATTCTCTCTCTCTCATGAGTTAAGAAATCTTACTACTGAAGTGGTTATCCAAAACCTAAGCGGGGACAAACAGCCAAGTACCTTTTTAACACCAAGCTCCCCAAAAACGAAGCTGTTAGAAAATGCTGCCATAAATACTGACAGCAATAGCATCATCATAATGATATGCAGGTAGGTGTACTTTAGGACTAAAAGCCTCTCGTTCGTTATCATGGATATGAAAGTCACATGAAAAAAAAAGTGCTGTCATTTCATTTTATGAATGCTGATTAGGGAGTTTCAGTTAACTGCAACACTTTGCAAACAGGCTATCAAATAAACCCCAGTTATCAAGCAGTTCTAGACACAAAGCTTCTGTTTCTATTACTAAATACAATTAAAGAATTAAAAGGATCAGTGTGTTTTTCTTGAGGTATATTAGTCTAAAATGATTTGCGATAGTAAGTTACCAAACACCCGAGTGACTGAAATTCTTTTAGCTATATAAAACACTCCTTTGGAATGCCGATCTCCCACACCATAAGACTTAAAACACACAAAATTCATTGACATACATTTTTCACACAGAGATTAAGTGGTAAAAAGGTGGCAAACTCAATACACTTACACAGAAGTAGCAAAAAACGTGTAAGCAAATTCCAAAAACCTTTGTCTTATCCAGAATGGCACTTTGTGGTACTCCAAGGATTCAGGCATTTCATCAGTATTCCGCATATAGGGGTACTCAAACAATGTTGCTGACAGATGAGACAAGAAAGTCTCACCAACAAACATTTCTACAGCAATGTATTAACAGGTAATGTTGCAAATCAGTCAAGGGACCAAGTGAGGAGGAATCCAGAGGAGTAGAAAGAATACTAATTTTCTGCCAAATTTTACACTCAGAGGAAATTAATCCATCATAGAAGTCTTCCATGAAAAAAATAAAAAAGGTACTCAGTATGACCCAGAATAGCCATGAGGTTAAAACACATACACACACACACACACACACACACACACACACACAGCAATTGCCACTTCCACTAGAGTTTGACAGTTATAGATTTGGGTAATTATAGCAGAAATTGTGTGTTTGGAAACACACTAAGACCACACCCTAAGACTGAGAATCTGGACTTTAAACGCTGATCATTAATTAAAAGGACAACGCAGTATCTAAGTTGGAAGATCTGGCCGCGCAGGTGGAAGGCGAAGTGATGGGGAGCGATAAAGACACCAACTTCAACACCAGGGACCAGGAGGGCTGGGTGTCGAGGCGAGGCGAAGCCCGGGGGAGAAGGGGGTGTGGAGCTGGGGACGGGAACAGGGGATGAGGAAGAAAAGTGGCCGCGAAGAGGAAGGAGTGGTGGGAGCCAGGATTGGGGGGTGGGGGACAAAGCCGACGCGGGAAGGGACGAGCCGGCGAGCCAGGAGTCACTGGCGGGCGCAGGATCTGGGGTGGGAGGGGGCGGCGAGAGCGCGCGTGGAGGTGCCAATGGAAGGAAGGGGGCGGAAGAAAGGAAGACCCGAATGAATGAGCGCCGGGGGCAGGCCGGGGCCGCGGGGCCGGAGAGGAAGCGGGGCCGGAGAGGAAGCGGGCCCGGGGCGCCCCGGGGCCGGGGGCGGGCCCAGCGCGCCTGGGAAGGAGGAAGCCCCGCGCCAGCGCGGGCCCCGCCGCACCCGCCTCTTCGCCAAAATGGGGTCGCGGAGCAGGAAAGCTAGGAGTGTGAAGGAAGAGGGGAAAATGGCAAAAACCAATCACTTACCCTCCGCTCGAGCCTCCAGGCGCTCTCAGTCCCGCTCCTGCGCCCTCCTGGAGCCGCCTCTGCGGCTCCTCAGCGGCGCTAGGGGGAGCCCCGGGTCCGGAACGGGGGAGCGGCGGCAGCCGGACCGGGAGCCCCTCAACACCTGCCCCTGTGGCGGAGCCGCGACGAGCCAGAAGGCAGCTCCGAGCGGGGAGGGCAAGTGACCCGGATGTACAGGGTAACGACGAGGAGGGGGAGGAGGGAATGCCAGGAAGTGAGGGCGCCGCGGACCTGTCCGGCCGTGCGCATGCGCCGCACGCCCGCCCTGCAAGGTAAATCCTTAGCCTATCTTCTCCGCCCCTCATCCCCGCCCCTCCCGAAGGGGCGGGGCGAAGCCAGAGACAGGTGGTCGGCAGCGCGGCGTGCTGAGGAAGGAGGCGTGGCCACCCCCTTACACCCCGGCCTCCTTAAAGGGGCAGCACCTTCGCAAATATCGCGCCGAGATAGCTTCTGAGTGGGTTTGAGTCTTCCAGCCTTCCAGATGTACAGATGGGAAACGGAGGTTCAGAGGTGGCGGTGACCTGCCTCTTGTCAGCGGGCTTGGAAATGGCAGGAACCGGACCTCGGGACTCGATGCTGAGCCCTGCGAAGTTGCCATATTCCCCCCACGCCTGGAACCGCTAGGCTGCGGGCGCGCCTCTCCCCTTCGGGTCAGGTACTGAGCCTCGCCCGCGATTCCCGGCGCGGCACGTGTTCCTGGCAGGCGCCCAGCGCCAGGAGACTGTACCGTTACCGCCTGCGATGGTATCGCGGAGACGCCCTTGGGAGGTGAAAAATGATCATTCTGAGAACAAAAATTAGAGTCCACTTACAACACTCTCAGATAAATCAGACCCCTGTTCTGGGGTCGACTCTGGGCAAAAATATCTAGTGGGCAGAAACTTGGATGTGACAGAGGGCACAGCCTCTTAATTACTTCCCTAATTCCCCTTTAGCTCTTTGAACATAAATGATCCCTTTCCCTTTACAGACAAAAACAGAACATCCCATCTAGCTAGCTTCTCCTAATCCTGTTATAAAGCTGAATTTTTTTTATTAACATTAAAGGGGAAAAGATGACAATGTTATCTCTCCCAGGGTTGTTTTCAGTTTGACAGCTGAGCAGATCACTAAGATGGAGGTAAATGATTATGAACATTTTGCAGTCACAGGCCCAACTGAAAATACTGTAACAGTATGGACTTTTCCCCCCGGGAAAATACAGACATGCACACACATTTGCATAAAATTTCAGGAGTTTCATGCAACCAGGGAGCCTATCCATGAAATCCTGATTATGAACGAAGCTCTAGTCAAAGAGCTAAGGTTCCGGTAACTATCTGCGCCTTACTGTATGGGGCCAAGAAATCACTCCTTGCCACAAAACACAGAAGGGCAGCCCTTACCTTAGCCTTTTTGTCTTCCTCTTGAGTTATGTAGAAACCAAATGGTATGTAACATGGTGGGCATATTACTTAGAAACGTGTTGAGTCATGGAGAGATGAAGTGGCTTTTTCAAGGCACACACTAAGGGCAACATTCCTAGGCCTCAGACTTTTACCTTAATTATCATACTTCAGGAGGATTCAGGGATTCTATATTGTAGCTATTATAATTCTGGTCAATTTCAATGAAACTGAAGGAGATTTATTTATTTATTTTTTTTTTTGGTGACGGAGTCTCGCTGTCACCCAGGCTGGAGTGCAGTGGCGCGATATCGGCTCACTGCAACTTCCACCTCCCAGGTTCAAGCGATTCTCCTGTCTCAGCCTCCCAAGTAGCTGGGATTACAGGTGCACACCACCATGCCTGGCTAATTTTTTGTATTTTAGTAGAGACGGGGTTTCACCATGTTGCCCAGGCTGCTCCCGAACTCCTGAGCTCAGGCAATCCACCTGCCTGAGCCTCCCAAAGTGCTAGGATTACAGGCGTGAGCCACCGCCCCCAGCTGGAGATGATGTTTTACAAATGTTGATGCTGATAGAAAAGTCCTCCTAATCCAAGAAGCTTGGTCCACTTGTCTGACATACTGACATCCAACCTCTGATAACCTGGGTCCAGATGGACCACTGTCCTCAATGTGAACAGGAGGAGGAGTTCATACATGTGCACAGTCCCTTAGATATGAGCTCTGAGTAACCACACACCTCTAACCCTATCTCCCACCAGAAGCAGAAATCTTTCATATTATCTTCAACACATGAATATCTAGTTCAGCTCCAATATCTCCAACTACAGGGAGCTCATTACTGCAATCATCAGCCTTTGATTGTGAGGAACCTCTTTTACAGTAAGCAAAAATCTGATGCACAACAATTTTCATCCACTGGTCGTAATTTTCTCTATGGAGAGCAATATAGACATGACGCTGGCCTAGGGAGCTTACAGTCCAGCAAAGAAGCAGTCCACTGAGAAGTGATAATAATAAAATACTGGACCAGGTGCAGTGGCTCACACCTGTAATCCCAGCACTTTGGGAGGCTGAAGCAGGTGGATCACGAGGTCAGGAGTTCGAGACCAGCCAGGCCAACATGGTAAAACCCCATCTCTACTAAAAATACAAAAATTAGCTGGGCGTGGTGTCAGGCGCCTGTAATCCCAACTACTCAGGAGGCTGAGGCAGGAGAGTCGCTTGAACCCAGGAGGTGAAGGTTGCAGTTAGCCGAGATCTTGCCTTTGCACTCCAGCCTGGATGACGAGCGAAACACGTCTCAAAAACTAATAATAATAACAAAATACAATGAGTCCCGTGAGGAACACGGAATACCCCTCTCACATGCACCTTTCTCCTTAGCTGCCCTGGGTCCATTCCTGCCATGTACAAGAACTCACAAGTAAGTTCTTCCATTACCCCACGTGGGAATTCCCTAAAAGAGGGAGCTGGCTCAGAAAACAAGACTCCTATAAGAAGTGCTGAATTTATTCTTCTAGAATCCTTTCTTCATCATTCTGCATGAATGTGATCATATTTTTGCTGAGGGCAAAGCTTTCAAAAACTTATGTTGAAAAATTGAACAAAAAGATGCAAAAAAAAAAGGGCTTACATAAGAGCACTAGTCTCTTAATGATGATTTACGCATTGTGGCTAGCTGTATTTTGTGAGTCCTTACAATGTGCCAGGCACTGTACTAAGCTCTACGCTCTTGACTTGTTTTCTTCTTTTGCTTTTTCACAGCCATCCTATATGGTACTATTATCAGGCCCATTTTATAAATGAGGCAACCGAAACTCCATATGTGACAGATCCAGGATTCAAACCCAATCTGTCAACTTCACAGCTTCTATGGACACTGCATTGTCTCTGTCTACTTTTTAAAATTTCACAAGGTCCTGTGGCTTTCCTTCAGTGCTGTTTTCTTGGAAAATTTTATTTATTATTAAATCAGTTTTAAAACCCTATAGAGAATAAATGGTTTCACTCAATCATTGATTCACTCAATCAACACACATTTTTGCACCGCCGCCCCCCCCCCCGCCCCACCCCCCGCACTGTGTCCTAGGCATCAGGCTGAGGGTCTGGGAAGAAGGAGAGTAAGACACCAAGTCCCTGCTCCGGAGGGGCTGAGAGTTTAGTGAAAGGACAGGCTGTCATCTTGCACTTAAAACAAAGCATGACTCGTTGTAATTCAGAAGGGTAGAGGAAACAGCTTTCCCTGGGACAATTGTGAAGGCTTCAGAAAGAATGGGACCTTTGGCCAGGTGCAGTGGCTCACACCTATAATCCCAATATTTTGGGAGGCTGAGGCAGGCAGATCACTTAGGGTCAGGAGTTCGAGATGGCCTAACTAACATGGTGAAACCCCATCTCTACTGGAAAAAAAAAAAAAAAGAAAGAAATTAACCAAACATGGTGGCACGCGCCTCTGTAATCCCAGCTACTTGGGAGGCTGAGGTGGGAGAATTGCTTGAATCCAAGAGGCAGAGGTTGCAATGAGCCAAGATTGCACCACTGCACTCCAGCCTGGGCAACAGAGTGAGACTCCATCTTAAAAAAAAAAAAAAAAAAAAAAGAATGAGACCTCTTAGCTTGGTCTTGAAGGGAAGGGGAAAGGGCCAAGGAGAAAACGCAGGGGGCCAAGGGTTGGCAGGGATTGTGGGGGTGCTGTGACACACTGAGATTGTAAAGGACATCATACACCATACTAAGAAATTTGAACTTGCCTTCTGAAGGCAACAACAAGTAAAGAGACGCTTCTAACCAAGGGAGACACATAATCAGGTATGTTTTATATCAGGATCACTCTGACCACAGGGTCCAATGTGGACTACAGTGGTAGGGAGAACAGAGGGCCAGCAAAGCAGTTAAGAGGCTGCTGTGGGGTCCAGGAGAGGTATAAGGAGAGCCTGCTCAAGGAAACTGGCAGCGAGGATGAAGAACAGGCATCGGAATTAAGATGCTACCTGATGCAGAATCTGCAAGTTCAATCTGGGGGAAGAGGAGACTGGGGTTGTCGGGATGACCCAGAGGCTCCTGGCTTAGCAGACAAACTGGATGGTGACACCACGTGATATCAATACTTTTACACAGTTTTCATTCCTCTTATCTTCCAATCTTTATCCATGTAAATGCACTTGCTTTGCCGGGTGCAGTGGCTCACGTCTGTAATCCCAGCAGTTTGAGAGGCCGATGCAGGTGGATCACTTGAGTCCAGGAGTTCGAGACCAGCCTGGCCAACATGGTGAAACCCCGTCTCTACTAAAAATACAAAAATTAGCCAGACATGGTGGCACACGCTTGTATTCCCAGCTATTCTGAAGGCTAAGGCAGGAGAATCACTTGAGCCCAGGAGGCAGAGGTCGCAGTGAGCCGATATCCCACCATTGCACTCCAGCCTGGGCAACGCAGTGAGACTCTGTCTCAAAAAAAAAATAAATAAATAAAAATAAATAAATAAATGCACATTGCTTTCATTGGTTTCTTCAGATATGTGCAACTCTTTCCCAATACTTTTTCATATTTCTACACACTCACATCTATCATTTTAATGACTACAGAGTATTTCATCATACTGAAATACCTCAGTTTCCTTCAGTTGCTAAAGGTCCACATCCTACATGGCTGGTTTACCCTCTAGACTCATTTGGCTTTGGGTATTTTGCAAGGGATGAGTTGAGCCTTTAGGGAAAAAGAGCCTTTAGGCAAAAGGTGTTGGAGAAGTGTGGCCTCCGGGGAAGCTGCAACTCTCCTGGGAGGGGCCTGGGCAACCGCATTGCTGTATTGCAGGTAAAAAATGCAGAACTATGGAAAAGAACCTGTCATCCATGGGGAGCCTGAGGTCCAAGTTTCCACAGAAGCTGGTTTTCATGTTCTAACTCCCTAATCCATTTGTTCATTCATGTGTTCATGTATTCACTCCTTCTACAAAGCATTCCTGTGAATGCAGAGGGCAACACAGCAGAGCTGAAACCACGTCTATGCTCTGGATGTAACTTAGGCTCTGAAACCTGCTCTACAACTTACACAAGTTATTCAACATCTGAAAGCCTCCGTTTCCCCCACAAGTTTGTTGTGTTAACTCAGAGAAAACTTGTAAAATGCTAGGGACTGAACTAGGCACAGACTAAGCTCAATAACAGTTTTCAGTCTTGGTTTTCTCCTTATGCTTTTTTGACTCCCACCACTGTACCTTGAGTTTCTTTTTTTTGTATTTTTATTTATTTATCTATTTGAGACAGAGTCTTGCTCTGTCGCCCCAGGCTGGAGGGCTGTGACACAATCTCCACTCACTGCAGCCTCCGCCTCCCGAGTTCAAGCGACTTTCCTGCCTCAGCCTCCTGAGTGAGTAGCTGGGATTACAGGCATGAGCCACCACACCCGGCTAATTTTTGCATTTTTAATAGAGACAGGGTTTCACCATGTTGGCCAGACTGGTGTTAAACTCCTGACCTCAGGTGATCCGCCCACCTTGGCCTCCCAAGGTGCTGGGAGCCACTGCACCCAGCTGTACCTTGAGTTTCTGACCAAACCCACTGGGCAGCCATCCATGAGCTGGAGCTCAGGTCCTGAATCTGCCAGAGTGAACTAGACCCACTCACTTGATCTTTGCTCCCTATCTGTGAAATGGAGATAAGACAATCTACTTCTCGGAAATGTTGGGAAGCTCTCATGAAGACTGTATAAGAAAATACTTTCAAAGCTCCAAAGCACTATGTCATTATTGACTGTTAACTTTTGTTAGAGACATTTTGTTTTCTTTGTTTTTCCCTTTAAAAAAACTCTGACCTCAGCGTAAGCTCCCTGGATTGTAATTACTGGGTCAAAGGATCTGAAAATTTTTTAGATCCTGATTTGTTATTGCCCAATTGTCCTTAGAGAAGACTCTATATTTTGCTGCCAGCCTTCACTCAAAGACATCTTTCAATACACTTCAGCACCTAGAGTATAGTTTTTGCTGCCTCTGTATCCAGTCTCACTCCTCAATTGAACATTCAGGGAGTTCTATCAACTGTTTCTCTCTTCCTTTTCACAGGATGAATGAACACTGAATCCTTTAGAAAACAGACAGCTCCAAACATTTCCACCACAGTCAGGGACTCCAGTGTTGCCTTAGGGACGAGGACTCCATGGATATTTAATGAAGAAAGGGGAAGAGGACAGGGGACAGAGGCCTGAGAATCCCCTGGGAAGGGCTAGAATCTCATCCAGCATTGAAAGATGACATCAGAGCCGCTATTCAAAAAGAACCCAAGTAAGAAGGCAACCAATCAAACTGACACCTTCCTGTTATTTAGCAAAACATTAACCAATCTCACAGGAGCCATAAAGCTGTCCTTAGAGCCATATTTCCCCTGAGTTATAAGGTTTATCTATGAGCCTCCGTCACATTTGCAAATCTAACATATTTCTCACAAGTGGGGCAACTCCAAGTCTCATTTCCCCAACCCTTCAGGTGACCTGCAGGAAGAAAAAAGGGTGCCACTGCATCACATTGGCTGTTCCCTTCTGTACCTCAAGTACTCTTTCCAGTCTCTTCACTTGGCTGTTTGTCAGCCTTCGGATTCAAAGCAGTTCCCCCATCACCCTTCCAAAGGTGAACCCCCCATCACCCTTCCAAAGGTGAACTCCACCTACCTTCACTCATTCCCTAGCATGTCACTGGTGTTTTTCCTTCACAGCGCTTATCACAAACTCTAATTCTTTTAATTTTTTTTTTTTTTTTTGAGACAGAATCTTGCTGTGTCACCCAGGCTAGAGTGCAGTGGTGCGATCTCGGCTCACTGCAACCTCCACCTCCCAGGTTCAAGTGATTCTCCTGCCTCAGCCTCCCGAGTCGCTGGGACTACAGGCACACGCCATCATGCTCAGCTAATTTTTTCATATTTTTGGTAGAGATGGGGTTTTGCCATGTTGGCCAAGCTGGTCTCAAACTCCTGACTTCAAGTGATCCTCCTGC
The DNA here is from genome assembly GCF_028858775.2 of Pan troglodytes. Lineage (NCBI taxonomy): Eukaryota > Metazoa > Chordata > Mammalia > Primates > Hominidae > Pan > Pan troglodytes. The sequence goes on from NC_072405.2 coordinate 140,199,688, forward strand.
CTCAGTTTCCAAAAATGTTGGGATTACAGGTGCCAGCCACTGCGCCCAGCCTCTAATTATTTTACATGTTTAGCTTAAAAATGTTTTAACTAAAAAAAACCCAAAGAAATAAACAACCAAAAACCACCTCTTGTTACAATGTCAGCTGTGATGGCAGAGACAGAGCTATCACCATGCCCACTGCAGTTCCTGCCATGGTGCCTGGCCCCTAGGAGAGCCTCCCTAAATATTGAATGAATGGATAAAAAAAGGGAGGACCCGAGCAGTAAATAAGGTGCCCCGATGCACTATTCACCCTGATTATATGAGTAATACATATTGATTGCAGCAAAAAAATTTGAAAATACATATGAGCAAATGAAAGAAAAAATAAACACCCATGATCCAACCACCCACACCATGTGGACACCCTTCCAAATGTTTTTCCTGTCTATATCTATATAAAGGCAGCACATATTTTTATTAAAATGGTTCATTTACTGAATTGTAATCTGCTGTCTTTCCACCTCACAGTTTATCAACCTTCCTTAATAAAGGAATGTCAGCCACATCGCTGTTAAAGGCTATATAACACTCCGCTGTGCAGCTCAACCATGAAGTGTTGAATGATTCTGGAGTTCAGCTGAAGGGAGGTTTCTTCAATGTCAATAAAGGTAAAATGCTTTATTCCAGCACTTCCCCCTTGCCAAGCTTCCCATTTTTTCCCTCTGTGTTTGTATTGCTTTAGAGCTGTATTTCTACAGAACTGTATTCCCCACCGCCCATTCACCACCTGGAGTTATTAGAGTCCTCGTCAACTAGAGAAGCAAAATTGTTTGCAGCCGGAAAAGCTGACGTATGACGAAGCAAGGACGATGCCTTGAAGTTCAAATTGGGAATGTGCTGCTGATACAGGAAACAGAAATGAAGAGTGTGCTTTCTTGCCAAGATTTGAATAGGGAGAAGAGGAAAAGATTTTCTGCACGCCTTCACTTCTTCCCAAGCCCTACCCTCGAGGAGAGGTTTTTCGCAAGGGATAGGCTGTTCCCCACCATGCTGACTGATGCTGTAAGCAGTTTGCAGACCAAGCCCGTGGCTCCATTTACAGACTCACTGGCTGCAAAAAAAATCCAAGAGGGCATGCTCAGAATGTGCCACCCCTTCCACGAACAGCTCTTTCAGCCCCGGTGTGGTTCAGCAGCACGAAGGACTGCTCACTTGGCATGTTTAGCTCTGACAATCCCATTCCTTCCATCAGGAAAAGGCACAGGCACAGGAGGGCGCCACCTGAAGGAAGGGACAAGATGCCATAAAATCATAGATGGCTCCAGAGGAACGGAAGGGAGAAAAATGGCTGGGTGGGCCGTTCATTTCTGAGCTTCACCCCACTGTGACCCCAAAACCTATGGAGAGGTAAGTTCATCTCTGCTTTTCCACCCACCTTACATAGCATACCATCAGAATTAAATCTTTGCCTACAGAAAAAGAGAATTCCAGCCAGGTGTGGTGGCTCACGCCTGTAATCCCAGCACTTTGGGAGGCCAAGGTGGGAGGACTGCTTGAGCCCAGAATTGCTTGAGACCAGCCTGGGCAACATGAGGAGGCCCTGTATGTAGAAAAAATTTAAAAACAAAGGAAAATTAGCCGAGTACAGTGGTGTGAGCCTGTGGTCCCAGTTACTTGGGAGGCTGAGGCAGGAGGATTGCTTTGGCTCACAAGGTCAAGGATGCAGTGGGTCGTGATTGCACTATTGCACTCTGGCCTGGGCGACAGGGTGGGACCCTGTCTCAAAAGAAAAGAAAAAGAGAATTCTTAATTGTGTCCATAGTCATTAATTTTCAATGACATTTTAAAAGATTGATAAAGTGTATTAATTTATCAATGCCATTAAAAAAAGATTTGTTGTTTTACAGAAATATCATCATTAGAAGACAAAAGGATTTAATGTGAAATATAATGACAGAAGAACTATTACCACCAATATCTCTGATCAATTGCTTAGTTTCTGCCAGTATTATAGAAAGTGATTTCTACCCATTTATAATGCAATCCTTACAACATTATGAAAGATATTTTATTACTTCCCTGTTTTCAGATGAGAAAATGGAGGGACAAACAGTTCAAGTACTTTGCCATAGGTTACATAACTACGAGGAGGTGAACCAGGATTCTAGACCAAGTCTTAGCTCCCTGCTTTGCATAAATCATTCCACCTGCCTTGCTTCCCCACCCCATTTTCCTTTCTGTAAACATTAACTAAATCCCTCAGTGACCAAGCTCCACCTGAAATACTACACTAAGACTGGGCATGGTGGCTCATGCCTGTAATCCCAGCACTTTGGGAGGCCGAGGTGGGCAGATCACCTGAGGTCGGGAGTTCGAGACCAGCCTGACCAACACATAGAGAAACCCTGTCTCTACTAAAAAAAAAAAAATACAAAAATTAGCAGGGCGTGGTGGCGCATGCCTGTAATCCCAGCTACTCGGGAGGCTGAGGCATGAGAATCACTTGAACCCAGGAGGCAGAGGTTGATCGCGCCATTGCACTCCAGCCTGGGCAAAAAGAGCGAAACTCCATCTTAAAAAATAATAATAATAATAATACACTACTCATCTATAAAACAGCCACAATTATCACCTACTTCACTGTGTTATTGTGAGCACTGACTACAATAATAGGTAGAACTTAGGAAATTGCCAATTCCAACTGTCTTTGGCTATAAAAAGCAACAATTACATAGGAAACATAATCAGTAAAAGTTTGGGTAAAACTTAAATGTTCGGCAAATTCTTAAATAAATGTATGTACCTGATTATCTTGGCTTTTGACATTTGCTTTTTATTCTTTTAATTTGAGAGTTTGGGGCATTTTTGTTGACAATTGCTGTTTTAATATTCAAACTCGCAAAGTTGTATATGATAGAAGCTGACAGTCAGACCCTGGGCTTGGTCAGCCTTAAGTTTTAATCCCTTCATTTTCTCATCTATAAAATAAAGAAAGTGTCCGGGCACTGTGGCTCACGCCTGTAATCCCAGCACTTTGGGAGGCCATGGCAGACGGATCACCTGAGGTCAGGAGTTCGAGACCAGCCTGGCCAGCATGGCAAAAGCCCATCTCTACTAAAAATACAAAAATTAGCCAGACGTGGTGACGTGCACCTGTAATCTCAGCTACTTGGGAGGCTGAGACAGGAGAATCACTTGAACCCAGGAGGTGGAGGTTGCAGTGAGAAGAGATCACGCCACTGCACTCCAGCCTGGGTGACAAAGCAAGACCATCTCAAAGAAAAAAAAAAAATGAAGAAACTAATGGTACTCATTGTCAGATGTAAGTTATTTCATGTAGAGTGCTTAGCACAGGGCACAGAAAATTTAAGAGCTCAGTAAATATTAACATTTTCTATTACTTATTATTATTGTTTTTATTAACAGACTTGCTTTCATTAAGATGCTGTTGGTATAAAGCTGCCCACTGCAGCATTATTTATAATAAAAGCCAGACACAAATTAAATTTCCCACTATAGGGAAAGGGCATAGTAGGATTCTGAAAGAACCATCTTTAGAATTAATGAAAATCACTTTAATTACAATGTAAGCCCTGCTTTGCTACTTGGGGGCAGTATGATTTTGAGCAAGTCATTTCTTTTCTCTGGACCTGTTTCCTCACCTCAGAAATGAAGGGTTTGCTCTCAATGACTCCCACGTCTTCTCATGATTTAAAGTTACATAGTCCTGGCCAGACAGGGTGGCTCACGCCTATAATCCCAGCACTTTGGGAGGCCAAGGCAGGCAGATCACTCGAGTCGGGAACTTGAGACCAGCCTGGCCAACATGGCGAGACCCCATCTCTACTAAAAATACAAAAATTAGCCAGGTGTGGTGGCGGGAGACTGTAGTCCCAGTTACTCAGGAGGCTGGGGCGGGAGAATCACTTGAGCCTGGGAAACAGAAGTTGCAGTGAGCCGAGACTGTGCCATTGCACTCCAGTCTGGGTGACAGAGCGAGACTCCATCTCAAAAGAAAAACAAAGCAAAAAAATAATAATAAAGTTATATAGTCCTAAGGTTCTCAATACATTAAAATCCATCAACCTCAAGGACAACATACAACTGAGGACATAAGAAAATGGTAGAAACGGCCAGTTGCGGTGGCTCATGCCTATAATCCTAACACTTTGGGAGGCCGAGGCGGGCAGATCATGAGGTCAGGAGTTCGAGACCAGCCTGGACAGCATGGTGAAACCCCGTCTCTACTAAAAATACAAAAAATTAGCCGGCCGTGGTGGCACGTGCCTGTAATCCCAGCTACTTAGGAGGCTGAGGCAGGAGAATTGCTTGAACACGGGAGGCAGAGGTTGCAGTGAGCCAAGATTGTGCCACTGCACTCCAGCCTGGGTAACAGAGCGAGACTCCATCTCAAAAAAAAAAAAGAAAGAAAATGGTAGAAACACAAGAAACTATTTTATAAATTAATATTCCCAATCTTCTTTCACCCTACTCTTTGTTTCCATAACATTTGTCACCTCCTAACATCGTTTGTATTATGTTTATTGTCTTTCTCCATGAACTAGACCTAAGCCCATGACAGTAGGCATTTATGGCTGGTCTGTCCACGAATGTGTCCCCAGCCCCTAGAACAATGTCTGGCATATAGTAGGAGCTCAGTTAGCATTTGTTGAATTTAAAAATGTGAATATTAAGTTAAAAGAACAAAGTACAAAACTACATATATCATAAAATGCAAAAATTACCTTTTGTTTTTGTTTTTTTTTTTTTGAGACAGAGCTTCGCTCTTGTTGCCCAGGCTGAAGTGCAATGGTGCTATCTCGGCTTACCGCAACCTCCACCTCCCAGGTTCAAGCGATTCTCCTGCCTCAGCCTCCCTGGTAGCTGGAATTACAGGCATGTGCCACCATGCCCAGCTAATTTTGTATTTTTAGTAGAGATGGGGTTTAGTAGAGATGGGGTTTCTCCATGTTGGTCAGGCTGGTCTCGAACTCCCGACCTCAGGTGATCTGCCCACCTCGGCCTCCCAAAGTGCTGGGATTACAGGCGTGAGCCACCACACCCGGCCAAAAATTACATTTATAATTATGTATATTACATGTATATGTATGTATATAATAAATATGTAATAAAGTTATATATAATAGAATGCAAAATTGTATATACAATTAATATAAAATATGTACCCCTATGGAGAAATGGTAGAGAGGATCAGAGACGGTAAAACTCAATGATAACAAGGTGAATGTGGAAGTGAAATAATATTCTTTTTCATTTTCCTTTAACGTTTTGAACCATTTTGTTTGTCCAAAAAGATGGCATTTTAAAAAGGAAGAGTGTGAACAGGAGAAATATGGAAGAGAAGAGGAAGCAGAAGTGGCCAAGGGAGAGAACCTGATGGAGAAAATAAGGAAAGATAGGAGGGGCCAAAGCAAACAGAAGGCTCATGGCTGGTAGTTACTCTATTAATGGAAATAGAATCACACAGGCAGAAAGAAAAGTGAGTAGATAAAGGAAAGACAATTTACCTTGAACTTTTAATTCCAAGCTAATATCTATTAAACTACTCCTAGGTTGATAGAATTTCCCCCATTAACTGCCTCAATCCACAGAAGCTTTGGTAAATTTCAGCACAAAGGAACACTTGGAACTGTTACGTGTTACTGTTATTCATTCCGAACCTTCTGTTGATCTGCTGCTTTGGAGGCAAGAAGAAAGAGGCCCACATTCTAAGACTAACTGAATGCCACAGGCATTTTCATTAGCCAACTGATCCATCAAGCATTTCATCTAGGGTCACCTACTTGGGGGACATAGAGTGTAGGAAACAGACTTGTCTTCTAGGGGATGAAAGGCACACTACTTACTCCAATACAAAGCAACGCACAACTGCCAAATAAATGACACGGATGATATATCCTGTAAAATTAAAGGGCTAGAAGAGTTCCTTCCAGCTTGGGAAGGTCAGGGGAGGGGGGCAGGGAGATGTCCAGGGAAGGACTTGTCCTGCACTTTATCCAATAACAGGGACCCTAGTGCTGTCCGTGAGTGGACTCTTGACCCCTTCACCTGGTCCCAACTTGTACTTGAGATCACTTGCTGCTCTTAATGCCTAGAGCCCCCAGCTACTGGCCTGGGTTCCTCATCACGGCCATGCATTTGCCATTTTGAGCAAACCAGGTCAGATCCCCTGTGCATGTGCTCTCAACCTCTGTGCTTCTTGTTTACAGCACACACCATCACTGCAATTGTATGGTTATTGTGTGGTTCCTTAAACACGTGAGCTCCAGGACGGTAGCGGCCACACTATTTTGTCACCACTGTATCCCCAGTGAGAGCATGGAGCCTGGCACAAGGCAGGCACTCAACAAACAGCTGCAGCTGGTCAAGGAGATGGCATTGGTCCAGCCTGAATCAGCACAGGCCTAGGTTTTAACGCTACTGTGAATCCCCAGCATGGCCACAGAGCTGGAACCAGGGAATCAGATAAGCAAGACAAGGAGGTAAGATTGAACCCTCGCCCAAAATTAGCCTAAATGATCAGGTCACTACTGTGTAACCTAGTATTTGAAATACAGAGATTTAGACAGAATGACAGGAAAAAGTCAAACATAAACTAAAAGTCTGAAAGAGCTTAGGTTCTCACAGTCACTTTTTGAGGCTACAAAAGGAAAGATATTGCATAAACCTTAAAAAAAATGGACCAGTTAAGAAGTGTAACTGGTTTAGCAAGCTTCCCTTCTAAAATCCTGGTGCCGATTTCATGTTAGAACACAGGTTTAATGAGAATGTATCCCTCTCCCCAAGTTGTAATACACAGAAGAGGGCAAAGGGGAGAATGTTACCTTGCCCAAGCTCTGGTCTTATCTCAACCCACAGACTTGGAGAAAATGTCTATAGTCCATTTCAGTATTTACTTAGCTTTTTAATTTTTAATTTTTTTTTTGACACAGACTCTCGCTGTGTCCCCCAGGCTGGAGTGCAGTGGTATGATCTTAGCTCACTGCAACCTCCGCTTCCCAGGTTCAAGCGATTCTCCTGCCTCAGCCTCCCGAATAGCTGGGATTACAGGTGCTGGCCACAATGCCCGGCTGATTTTTGTATTTTTAGTAGAGATGGGGTTTCACCATGTTGGCCAGGCTGGTCTCGAACTCCTGATCTCAGGTGATCCACCCACTTCAGTCTCCCAAAGTGCTGGGATTACGTGCTTGAGCCACTGCGCCTGGCCTAGTTTTTTAATTTAATAGGCCGCTTGTACTTATAAGTGCCTGCATCAGAGTTTCTGGATGAAATCAACTAATTTTAGAAATGGGAGAAACTTTGGAATTCACCTTCAATCTAATATTTTTGCTTATGAAAATGCAGGGCCCAAGTGGTTAAGGAACTTGTCTAGGGGCGCGATCCCCCAGTCATGAACTCTGGACCCAGGGGGAAGATTAGAGGGATTTATGTCTATGCTGTCTTTATTTCCAAAGGTTAGTCTACATCACTGAGGCATCAGTAAAGTCCTGTGAAATATCTATACTAATAAGCAGTGTGCAACATTTGGTATGGTATCTGGTGTGATCTTTCAGGGTAAAAGTAGGTAAATTAATAGCTGTCCTTATTTGGCCCTTACTACACACAACACACAAATCTCTTCCACCATTGCAAAATGTTAGAAGATGTATGTGCTGTGGCCGGACGCGGTGGCTCACACCTGTAATCCCAGCACTCTGAGAAGCTGAGGCAGGCGGATCACTTGAGTTTAGGAGTTTGAGACTAGCCTGGCCAACATGGTGAAGTCCCGTCTCTACTAAAAACACAAAATTAGCTGGGCGTGACGGTGCACACTTGTAGTCCCAGCTACTTGGGAGGCTGAGGCAGGAGAATCACTTGAACCCAGGAGGCGGAGGTTGCAGTGAGCCAAGATCGTGCCACTGCACTCCAGCCTGGGTGACAGAACAAAACTCCGTCTCAAAAAAAAAAAATAAAGTATGTGCTGCATGATGAAGAAATAAGTGGAAATGCAGGCTTTCTGAGATTTTCCAGTCACCCATAATAGCAAGGAATGATATCTTTCTCGGTCACAACACTAAGCTGCTTACAGAGTTCATGTAAATACTGTTTCTTGCTGTTCCACCTCTGCTAGGAACACCTTCCACAACACTCCCACGCTTCCGCACCAAACTCCTACCTACACATCGAGGCTCCCATCAGAAATCTCTACAGACATCGGAAATCTATAGAGATATTAGATAAGCATTTCAAGGTAACTTATTTCCTCATTTTACCTTATGGTAACAGCCCTATTTACCTCTTACAAGCATTCTACGGTGTATCAAAAAGACCAACAACAGTAAGAGGTTTGCATAGCACTGTGTATTCCATTGAGAAAAGTGCTACAAAAACACAAGGTAGCATTTTATTAATTTATTAAATCTGATTCCTTGAGACACATACAAAGTGGTGTTGATGGATGAACCAACAAACCCAAGATTAATAGCCTGGTTTACTGCACTCTTTTCTCCTTCCAAGCCACAAGCCAAAATAAACTCACCCTCAATTTATAATGTTGCAAAATGTGCTTCCAAGCACCAATGCCTGAATCCACTGTGGTTATTAAAAGGATGGTTGCATCCATCGGGATGGGATAGGTTATGCTGTGGTAACAAAGAACACCTAAATCTCAGCCCTAAGGATGACCACAATGGTCCCTCTGGGGTCAAGAAGGTAAGCCCAGCAGCCCCATCTTTCTCATTTTCACCTGACAATCTGGTTAGCCAACTCTGTGGCTTACATAAGTTTGAAAGATATGACCCTCTCCTTTCCTTCTCCAACCACCTACAAAACTGTCTCGTGGAGCGCAGTGAGAATCAGAAGTGATTATCTTTGTAAAACATCGAGAATGCTGCCTGGCATATAGGTAGCAGCCAGTAAATAATAATGATGGCTACTACCATTGTCACTTCCATTGTCCCCACCCCTTCTCAAATAATAATAATAATGATATTATAATTCTCACAGAGCGGTGATTCCTGAACTTAACTTGTCCTGAACATTAGAATCATCTGGAGAGCTTAAAAAAACTAATGCCTGTGTCCCACCCCTAGAGTCTACGAAGTAATTCATCTAGTGTATGACCTTAGGCTTGGGATTTTAAAAGATTGCCAGGTGATTCCAAAGTGTAGACAAGTTTGGAAACCAGCCTCAAGAGGCAGCAAGATTCATATATACACATACATGTCTTTGTGTTTGCACACACACACACACACACACACACACACACCTGCTCCCAAGTTCCATGAATCATGCTCCCTGTATGACAGTAGTGGTTATATCACTTAGGGTGAGCTGGGTTATGCTGTGGTAACAGAGCCCCCGAATCTCATCCCTAATGAAAACCAATTGATCACCCCTGCAGGGTCACAATGAGCCCAGAAGCCCTGTTTTTCTGGTCTTTACCTGACAGTTAAGCCTATTCTTTTTTCTTTTTCGGTCTTTACTTGACATTTAAGCCTATTTTTCCTTCCTTCCTTCCTCCCTCCTCCCTCCCTCCCTCCCCGCCCCCCCCCCCCCCCCCCCCCCCGCCTCTCTTTCTTTCTTTCTTTCTTGGCTCTTGCTCTGTCACCCAGGCTGGAGTGCAGTAGCATGACCATGGTTCACTGCAGCCTTGACCTCCAGGGCTCCAGTGATCCTCCCACCTCAGACTCCCAAGTAGCTGGGACTACAGACACACACGACTGTGCCTGGCTGATTTTTGTTCTTTTCTTTTCTATTTTCTTTTTGTGTGTGTAGACACAGGGTCTTGCTGTGTTGCTAGAACTGACCTCAAACTCCTGAGCTCAAGCAATCCTCCCACCACAGCCTCCCTAAATGCTGAGATTACAGGTATGAGCCATTGTGCATGGCCTAAGCCTCTGCATTTTATCCTCAGACCTTTCTGATGTTCTATTTTCTTCTACTTCATACTTTTCCCCAAGTCCAGTTAAAGTTTGCCTGGCCCAGAGTAAATCAGCACCCAAAGATGACACCAATGTGGACAGACTTAGGGGAAATCTGGTTAGAGGAAGGCCACTAAAGGCTATCAGTACTTAAGGCTATACTTTGCTCAATTCTCTGTCCCCAAGACTTAAAACACAGCACACAATGTGGTAGAAATTTGGATAGTTAAATCAGTTATCATCAGTAATAACCTAGAAGAAAAGCAGACACAAGAACTCAAAAAGCACAGCATCTAAGCTGAAAACCTTATTTATCAACTTGTCACCAACCACCATTTGAATTTCAAATATTTTTATTGCCGGCACGATGGCTCACACCTGTAATCCCAGCACTTTGGGAGGTGGAGGTGGGCGGATTACTTGAAGTCAGGTGTTCCAGACCAGCCTGGCCAACATGGTGAAACCCCATCTCTACTAAAAATAAAAAAAATTGGCCGGCGTGGTGGCACATGCCTGTAATCCCAGCACTTTGGGAGGCCGAAGCAGGTGGATCATGAGGTCAGGAGATCAAGACCATCCTGGCTAACATGGTGAAACCCCATCTCTACTAAAAATACAAGAAATTAGCCAGGGATAGTGGCGGGTGCCTATAGTCCCAGCTACTTAGGAGGCTGAGGCAGGAGAATGGTGTGAACCTGGGAGGCAGAGCTTGCAGTGAGCCGAGATGGCGCCACTGCACTCCAGCCTGGGCGACAGAACGAGACTCCATCTCAAAAAAAAAAAAATACAAAAAATACAAAAAATTAGCCAAGCTAATTAGCCAAGTGGCGCACGCCTGTAATCCCAACTACTTGGGAGGCTGAGGAATGAGAATCGCTTGAACCCGAGAGATGGAGGTTGTAGTGAGCCAAGATCGTGCTACTGCCCTCCAGCTTGGGCAAAGAGTGAGACTCTGTCTCTGGGAAAAAAAAAATTATTAATTTCTCCCTGGATAAAACTGTATCTGCTGGGGTGGAATGGAAGTAGGTGAGGTTGGGGGACCGATGAAGAAAAGAGAGCCTTTCCACTGGGCAGTGAAGTGTGTACACACACACCGGGGGCAGAGCAGTGTGAAAACATTCTGCACCAGCACACAAATGACTTTTGGCAAATCATCTTCCTGATCTGTCGGATGTTACGTCTCTGCAGAATCTGGAGAAAACCAGAAAACCCAGCTTGTTTGCCCTCATTTTGGCAGTTTAATTTAGGAATCACACTGGCTTTACATAAACTCTTTACCAAAAAAACTGTATTCTGTATTTTGAAGGCACAAGTTAACATGGGCCCAAGGGAAGGAAGCATTGTATACAATTACATAATAGCTACTCTATTACTTTAAAACCTAATGGCAGCCTCGGGCAGAAAAGTCAAAAGGGGAGAGAAACCATTTCTGTGAAATTATCTGATGCAATCATCTCTTTGGAGACATTGTCAGTTGACAATGGTTCTGCTTTTTCTCTTGAGCTCATTCAATTTCTGTTATTTACCTGAACCTGGAAGCAGAGTTTTCCTCCCATCTACCACTGGTTTAAAAAAAAAAAAAAAAAAAGAGGCCGGGAGCAGTGGCTCACGCCTGTAATCCCAACACTTTGGGAGGCTGAGGCGGGTGGATCACGAGGTCAGGAGTTCAAGACGAGCCTGGCCAAGATGGTGAAACCCCCGTCTCTACTAAAAATACAAAAATTAGCCGGCTGTGATGGCAGGCGCCTGTAATCCCAGCTACTCGGGAGGCTGAGGCAGAGAATTGCTTGAATCTGGGAGGCAGAGATTGCAGTGAGCCGAGATCATGCCACTGCACTCCAGCCTGGGCGACAGAGACTCTGTCTCAAAAAAAAAAAAAAAAAAAGGCAGGCAGGATTTCTCTAATAAAAGCTTGAAATGAAAAGCAGTAACTACTCCCAAGGCCCTGCTTGTTGTAGAAAAGTCATTCAACAAATCTTTTTAGGTCTCTATTAACAATTTATTTTCTCTACCCCCATCACAAAAAAGCAGAGGAAGTAGTGTAGCAGCCCCAGCCACAGCCACAGCCACACCCCACTTGCTTCCTAGGTGTGTGTGGTGTGTGACTGCCTGCAAGCAACTCCAGCTCTCTGAACTTGTTTCCTCATCTGCAAACTGGAAATATTTATTTATTTGACAAGGACATTATGAGAATTTACTCTGAAAAATACATGTAGAGTACCTAGCATTCAATTAAGACTAGGTGAATGCCCTTCTCAGGAACCGTACTAGAGAAGGTGAGTTTCTGGTCCAGTGTGATGACTCACGCCTGTAATCCCAGCACTTTAGGAGGCTGAGGTGAGAGGATGGCTTGAACCCAGGAGTTTGAGACCAGACTGGGCAACTTAGCAAGACCCCATCTCTATTATTAATATTTTAAAAAATAAGAAAAAGGTGAGTGTCTAATAGAGATAATACTTTTACCCATCTTTGTACGCCAATCCTACCACATCTACTCCACTCCTTCCCCATCAAGAGGCATTCTTCAGTCAAGCACACCTTACCTCCAATTCCAAGGGCAGGTCCTGAATGGTCTAAGCCAATCAGTATTATCCCATTTCCCACCACAATTAATTGAAAGATGAATGCATGTCCTGAAATGATCCAATCAGGACAAAGTTCAGGAAGTTTGTTCAGTGGCTCTAGGGAGAGATGGTAGCTCTTTTCTCTCACGACTATGAAGGAAGTCAATCTGAGAAGAGCCCACAGACAGAAGTACAGAGCTGGGAGGATCTTAAGGAAAGGAAGACGGAGCCCTGACCTATCCTACCTCTACAATTTTTGGTTATGTGAGCCACTTAACTGCTTTTATCAATTATCCCATTTGAACTGGGATTTATGACACTTGCAATTCAAAGCATCTAACTGATACATCCTGGTGCATGGCTGAATAAATCACTGAATGAAAGACTGCACACTTCCAATTATTTAACTCAGACTTTAAGTTCCCTGGGAGCAGAAACCCTGGTCAATCTTGGTCACCCAGGGCCAAACAGAGTTTCTGTACACAGGCCCTCCATAAGTACTTTTTAAAATAAATGAATGAAATGAAACTTAACAAATCACGATCAGGCGCAGTAGCTCGTACCTGTAATCCCAGCACTTTGGGAGGCCAAGGTGGGTGGATCACCTGAGGTCAGGAGTTTGAGACCAGCCTGGCCAACATGGCGAAACCCCGCCTCTACTAAAAATACAAAAATTAGCTGGGCATGGTGGCGGGCACCTGTAATCCCAGTTACTCAGGAGGCTGAGGCAGGAGAATAGGATAATCGCTTCAACCTGGGAGGCAGAGGTTGCAGTGAGCCAAGATCAAGCCACTGCTTTCCAGCCTGGGCGGCAGAGCGAGACTCTGTCTCAAGAAAAAAAAAAAAAAAAAGCCTGGGCATGGTGGCTCATGCCTGTAATCCCAGCACTTTGGGAGGCCGAGACAGGCGGATCACAAGGTCAGGAGTTCGAGACCAGCCTGACCAACATGGTGAAACCCCCATCTCCACTAAAAATACAATAATTAGCTGGGCATGGTGGCACGCACCTGTAACCCCAGCTCTCGGGAGGCTGAAGCAGGAGAATTGCTTGAACCCGGGAGGCGGAGGTTGCAGTGAGCCAAGATCACGCCACTGCACTCCAGCCTGGGCGACAGAGCAAGACTCAGTCTCAAAGAAAAAAAAAAAGAAAGAAAGAAAGAAAGAAACTAGGAAACTTACCAATCACCTCACATTTCAGAAGCTTTGAAAGCCCTACTCCCCAGACCTACCTGGATCAAAGGAGGGTAAGAGGAAGCCCATATGATTTTGGAGCCATCCGACAGGGCTGGGCTCAAATTGTGACTCTAAATAAGCCTCGGCTTCTTCCCCTGAAAAATGGGGACAATAATACCTATTTCCCTGGGCAGGAGGAGCCATGTCAAAGAACCAGGGGGAGGTCTCATTCAAGAAATATTTATTTCCCCCCTGTTCAGCTAACCCTGCTTCATTCCATGGGTTCTGCTCTGGGGTTCAGAAACGGGAGTCATCATATGGACAGAGTGGTGGGACACAGCCCAGATCACCCAGCAGAGCCAGCCCTGGGAGGATGAGAACAGGTGAGGCACACCCTAAGCCTCCCATACCTCAATATCCATCAGTCCCTTTAGGAGCAGCATCCTAGGCAGACAGCATAGATAAAACTGGGCCATCCAGCTTCTTGGTTTTGCTGGTTGCCTCCTTACAGAGGGGTGGGACTAGTGCGACTCCCATTATCATAGATCTGTACAACCTTAGAGGCTGTCATTTAACCATTTAGAAGTAATATGGAACTTGGCCAGACTGTAAGCTCCAAGAGGGCAGGGGCTTGAATCATTCACTAGTCCATCTCTGGTACCCAGGTAGGCAATCAATGGAATATTTCCTGAGTACATGAGTGAAGATGAATGAGTGGATAAACAAATATTGATGAAATCAAGATCTCAGAAGAGAACTATGGCAAAACCCTATTATTTAGTACAGTCTGCTGGCTATGCAGCAGCTAAATCAAATACCAGGCAATGCAAGGGGCTTCTGAAACTAGCAGACCTAGACTGAATTCTGGCCTTGTCAGAGCCCAGGCCTATGACCTCGGGCAAGTTCCTAAACTCTCTGAGCTAGTTTCTTTAACAAACACAATTATCAAGATTAAATAAAAAATTTTTAATTGCTGCCAGATGCAGTGGCTTGTGCCTGTAATCTCAGCACTTTGGGAGGCCGAGGTGGGAGGATGGCTTGAGCCCAAGAGTTCAAGACCAGCCTGAGCAACATGGGAGACCCCTTCTCTAAACATACAAAAAATTAGCCACGCATGGTGCTGCTTGCCTGTGGTCCCAGCTACTCGGGGAGGCTGAGGTGGATCACCTGAGCCTGGGAAGTCAAGGCTGCAGTGAGCCATGATTGTGCCACTGCACTCCAGCCTGGGCAACAGAGTGAAACCCTGTTTAAAAAAAAAAGAAAGAAAGAAAGAACAAAAGAAAGAAGGAAAGAAAAAGAAAAAAAATTAGCTAGGTGTGATGTGTGCCTGTAGTCCCAGATACTCAGGAGGGAGGCAGGATGATTGCTTGAGCCTGGGAGACTGAGGCTGCAGTAAGCTAGAATCATACCACTGCACACCAACCTGGGCCACAGAGCAAGGCCTTGTCTCAAAAAAATGAAATAACATAAATTAAAATAAAAATAAACGTGGGGTGATGTCAATTAAAGTGTCTAGCCCAGCATCTATGGCATAAAATAGGGACCCAGAAAATGTCCCTTCCCTATGAATGCCCTTTACGTTTGGAAACAGCTATCATATGTCTCCCCTGTCTCCTATTTCTTGTTAAATATTTCAGCTAATTTAATGGTATCCTTAAATGACTTGATTTCAGAGCCCTCTTCTATCCCTCCCCTCTGCAAAGGCTCCATCTGTTAAAACCCCACTCGGGGTATTGCATAACCAGCTCGCAGAATCAGCAGCACGCTCCTGTTTGCTCATTCATCTGTTAATTCATTCACTGAGTAAACACTGATTAAAAACCTACTATATTGGACATCCTTGGCTTTTGCCTACCCACCATTCACAAACGGTACCCGCATTTCCCTGGAAACCTGCAATCTTTCCCTCATTCTCAGGCTCTGTACCTGAGCAGGTGCAAGCTGCACCCAATCTCCCTCAGGGGGAGGGCATTTGATCCAAGATGGCCAATCAGAGCGTCGCATTTGCCTGCCACAGCGATTGGTTCAGGGCTGTGCATGTTACCCAGAAAAGACCAATCAGAAAGACAGTTGGACTCAGTTCTAAGACTTGTTGAACTACTGGAACAGTGGCCTTTTTTTACCTCCTGCTAGAACCGCTGACAACCATTTTGGACCACAATCCAAAAGAAAAGGGAGGCAGCGTTAAAGATGGTGAAAAACTGTGTAAGCCTTGGCAACACTTTAAGCCTTGGATCCTCCAGGCCTTATGTTTCACTCCTAGATTCTTCAATTACATAAACCAACAAATCCCCTTTCTGCGGAAGCCAGTTCGAGGCGAGATTCTGTTTCAAGGTCGACAGAATCCTGACTAATGAAATCCGAAGTGCTGTGGTGTATGCTGCATGCTGGCTATACACAGATGAAGCAAGGTGATCCATACCATCCTTCCAGGCACTCACAGGCTGATGTGGAGACAGCCACAAACAATTACAGTTATTTAAAGCCAATAAGATAACTGCTTTAATTAAATACTACACAGTGCAATATGAGCACAGCAAAGCACCTGGGTCCAGGAAGGCCTCACAGAGCAATGGCGATTAAACCTATTCCCTCTCTCTATTCAGGCAGTGAAGATGGAATTACTAGTTGGAGGAGTCAGATAACACTGTTGATTCACATTCATCTTACAGTAAACTAAAACCATTACATCCCACATTGCACAGAAGGGCGATGATACTTAAAGCTCTTAACAGCTCTCTCTGAGCCTACAAAATACTGTCTCAAGAGACCAGCGAAGTGCTAAGGTCAAATAACTCTCACTTGCAAGTGTTTCATCTGAATTGTGCAGATAATGGAACGCTCTTAAATACTACCCAGGTCAGTTTTTGTGATTTTGATTCCATACGCTTAAATTTTCATTCCATCCTTCTTGACCATTTGGATTTCTTGTCCATTTGTGTGCTGATCACATCACAACAGCATCAAAACAGCCCTTTCAAGATGAATAACCTACTTACTGAATTTATTTCCAGATGATCAAGGGAAGGGGAAGAGAGAAAGTCTCTGGTTCTATAAAACATTTCCTGATGGGTTAGAAATGTGGCTGATTGCAGAAAACAACAATAACAACAATAAAAAGCACCTCTGGGAACATCTGTTTTGAGAAGAAAGGCCCCTAAAAGTCAGTCTTTTTAAGTGAACAGAAGCTGGTGTCTCTTAGTCCTTTGATGATGCATACTCAACGGGAAAGTTGTAAAGATAAAATAATTCAGGAAACGAGGACATCGCAGGACAAATTCTCCTTGCCTTTATTGTTTCTAAACACATCAGCAATTCATGTGGTCCAGAAACACAAGCTACAGCTTTCCAGAACAAAGAATCTTACAGTTGGAAAAGTTAGTACTGACTGAATACTTCCATGTGGACTCAAGAGAGGTGCCAGGGACTAGTGTCAGGAGAGACAAAGTTAAGATGCCTCTCAGATAACTCAGATTTCTATGAAGCAGCTGGGTTACCCGTTTCCAAAACACCTTGCAGGCCGTCACGGAATTTCCCTTCCTCTACCTGCATGCCACAGGACTTTGCACAACAAAGGTACCATCCATTTTCTTGAAAATGGGATTATCGGGCCAAGCACAGTGGCTCACACCTGTAATCCCAGCACTTTGGGAGGCCAAGTCAGGAGGATCACTTGAGCCCAGGAGTTCAAGACCAGCCTGGGCAAGATAGGGAGACCCCTGTCTCTACAAAATGAAAAAAGTGAGCCAGGCGTGGTGGCACATGCCTGTAGTCCCAGCTACTCAGGAGGCTGAGCCTGGGAGGTCGAGGCTGCAGTGAGCCGTGATCGTGCCACTGCACTTCAGCCTGGGTAATCAAGCAAAAGTCTGCCTCCAAAGAAATAAAGAAAAAGGAAAAGAAAATGAGATTTATCATTTATCACACATTTACTGGGCAGCTCTGTAGTCCAGGTATCAGCAGGCAATGGAGAGAACTCCAGTGTTATGGATGTGTGAGGACACCTCCTCACATCCTTACCTGTGTGATCTGTCTTACCTGTGAGCAGATAACACAGGTAATTGCCTGGTGCTTGGCAAATGCTCAATAAATGTTGGTTTCCCATGGGGCATATGCAACCCCACCAAGGAGACCTGCTAAATCTCCTCTATAAACATTCAAAGAAACATAAAAGGACATATAGCAGGATATCTTCCACCCACCCAAGACCCACAATCCCCTAAGCTTTTCCAAGAGATATACAGAATTCCCCCAGACACTGTGTGTGTGTGTGTGTGTGTGTGTGTCCTTCCAGCAATCGCCTAGGCATAATCAAGCATGAGTATGTGTGTGGGTGGGTGTGTATAAACACTTATACCCTCTTCTTGTTTTCCTACATCTGGCAGCATATCACATATACTTTCCTGCAAATTGCTTTATTCTTAAACTTAAGAATATATCCTGAAAATCATTCCTTCTTAGCAGATATGACCTACTATTTTAAACAATGGCGGAGCAATCCACTTTAAGAATATACATTCAGGCCGGGCACGGTGGCCCACGCCTGTAATCCCAGCACTTTGGGAGGCCGAGGCAGGTGGATCACAAGGCCAGGAGATCGAGACCATCCTGGCTAACACGGTGAAACCCCGTCTCTACTAAAAATACAAAAAATTAACCGGGCGTGGTCGCAGGCGCCTGTAGTCCCAGCTACTTGGGAGGCTGAAGCAGGAGAATGGCGTGAACCCAGGAGGCAGAGCTTGCAGTGAGCCGAGATCGCGCCACTGCACTCCAGCCTGGGCGACAGAGCAAGACTCTGTCTCAAAAAAAAAAAAGAATATACATTCAATCAATTCGTTACTTTTTGTTTTTTGGAGTTTTGTTTGTTCATTTTTTGAGGCAGAGTCTTGCTCTTGTCACCGAGGCTGGAGTGCAGTGGTGCAGTCTCGGCTCACTGCAGCCTCTGCCTCCCAGATTCAAGCTATTCTCCTACCTGGGCTTCCCGAGTAACTGGGATTACAGGTGTGGGCCACAACACCCAGCTAATTTTTGTATTTTTTGGTAGAGACACAGTTTCTACCATGTTGGTCAGGCTGGTCTCAAACTCCTGGCCTCAAGTGATCTGCCTACCTCGACTTCCAAAGTGCTGATTATAGGCATGAGCCACTGCGCCCAGCCTAAATCAATTCCTTATTGACATACATTAAGTTGCTTCCACAGTCTTTCTATTACTAGCAATGCTGCAATGAGTATATGTTACATGCATCTTCACACACATTTATAACTATAGGAAACATAGAATTTATAAGAGAAAATCCTTGAAGCAGAATTGCAGGATCAGAGGGTATGTGCACTTAAAATGGTGCCAAATGGCCCTCCAAAGAAGTTGTACTAATTTTCACTCTCATCAGTAGTAGAATGAGTATGCCTGTTTCTCCAACCACAGTCACAAAAGGTTGTTTTGTTTTGTTTTTAAATACAAAAGAAGAAAGGCAGAGCTCACTCTTGTCCCATTGTCTCTTCTTGCCTCTGTGATATCATTAATGACATGACTACTTCTTAAAAATTCCACACCTGGATGCAAAACCCAGAGATCAAAGTTTAAAAAAGGCCGGGCGCAGTGGCTCATGCCTGTAATCCTAGCACTTTGGGAGGCCAAGGCAGGAGGATCACTTGAGTCCAGGAATTCAAGACCAGCCTCTATAAAAAATAAATTTTACTCTATTTTTAAATTTTTAATTAATTATTTTTTGAGATAGGGCCTCACTCCATGGCCCAGGCTGGAGTGCAGAGGACCAATTCTGGCTCACTGCCACCTGGGTTCAAACAATCCTCCCACCTCAGCCTCCCAGGTAGCTGGGAATACAGGTGCATACCACCACACCCAGCTAATTTATATTTTTTTTGTAGAAACAGGGTTTCGCCATGTTGCCCAGGCTGGTCTTAAACTCCTGAGCTCAAGTGATCCTCCCACCTTGGCTTCTCAAAATGCTGGGATTGCAGGCATAAGCCACCAAGCACAGACAAAAATAAATTTTTTAAAAAATTATCCATGAGTGTTTTTTAAAAAATTACTGCAGTGGCCCATAATCGCTTCACTGCACTCAAGCCTGGGCAACAGAGCGAGGCCCTACCTCAAAAATAAAAAAACAACAACAGAGTTTAAAATAAAATGAATGCCAAAGGCAGTGGTGTTCTGAAGGTGGCTATACTGACTCAAGAGTCCTAACCATGTTCATTTCTTCCAAACTCCGTGTTCAGTGGCATCATGTTGGTAGCTTGAAACTGGTCATGGTGGAAGTATTTACACCATAGGAATCAGCAAATGCTACAAATTAGGGCTTCTTTTCTTTTCTTTCTTCTTTTTATTTTCTTTGTTTTTTTTTTTTTTTTTTTTTTTTTGAGACGGAGTCTTGCTCTGTCACCCAGGCTGGAGTGCAGTGGCGTGATCTCGGCTCACTGCAAACTCCACCTCCCGGGTTCACGCCATTCTCCTGCTTCAGCCTCCCGAGTAGCTGGGACTACAGGCGCCTGCCACCACGCCCGGCTAATTTTTTGTATTTTTAGTAGAGACGGGGTTTCACCCTGTTAGCCAGGATGGTCTCGATCTCCTGACCTCGTGATCTGCCTGCCTCAGCCTCCCAAAGTGCTGGGATTACAGGTGTGAGCCACCGTGCCCAGTTTTCTTTCCTTTTTAAATCACTGTAAACATTTACCAGCACACCAATGTAGACTACAGTGAAAACTGAGGGTATACCACCCTCCTTTGAATATTTTGCCCTCAATGGTGACCTGGTCACAAATTCTTGGAACCTAAGGATTGGAAGATGTCTGAAAGGACATCTAATCCTTACGTCTTCTAATACTGCCTCTCCCTTAGTCCCTCTATGTAGATGTAAGTAGTGCCATTGATACTTCTTCACCATTATTTCATATACCCATCTCTTTTTCGCTTAGTGCCTACTCTTGGTGATTTCCCATAGTATAATACTTGCAAACACAGACCCAAGGCTACCCAAGACAGCCTGGAGTCAAATCCCAGATCCATCACTTACCAGCTATGTGACCATGAGCTAGTGGCTTAAACTGCTATTTAGTTTATTTGTCTATAAAATTCAGATGATCATAATGCCTCCTCATAATTTTGTTCTAAGGAGTAAATGAGTTAATGCAAATAAAGTACACAGAACAATGGCATGTACTATGCACTTAACAAATTTTAACTGTCATTGTCTCTCAGCTCAGCTCATTAATTCTCTCTTTAGCTATGTCTAATCTGTCATTTAACTCTTTTGTTGGATTTCAATTTTAATGATTATTTTTCCTTTCAATTCAGCTGCTCTTCAAGTCAACCTATTCTTTTTCCATCTTTCTTTACATTTTTTATATCATCTTTAGTTCTTAATCATTTTATTTCTTTTTTCTTGTGAGCCTAAACTAAGACATCTTAATCATTTTAAATATACCATTTTTATAGTCTCTTATAAATGGTTTTATTATTTCCAACTTGGAATGGTTTCCTGAATATAGTTTTTCATTGTGAACTCGTCTTCAGAGGTCATTCTCACTGTGGGAGTGCTGTTAGGTATGGGTTGTTGAAATATGCCTATGGAATGACTTTGCATTTGCAGTCGAGGTTTCCACGGTACTAGACCAGTTCTTACGTTAATTTTTCAGGTTGAAGGGTCTCATACCTCATAAGTAATAAAAAATACAGATTCCACAACCACATATAGTACAATCCCATGTGTTTAAGTTCTTGCTGGTAATTTTTTTTCCAGCCAAGTCAAGCTTCCTCTCTATTTCTCCAAGTATTGAAGTGTTTCTAGCCCCTTTTCATGAAAAAGTCAGACCTTCAAGGCTCCAGAGCACTCAATTCCACCTTGAGCCCAGGTCTCCTTCCTAGAGCCACCGTGCCATTAAAACTTTGGCCCTCAGGCTCTATAGCTTCTGTGCAAAAGCCCCAGGAGTAGTCATGGCTTCAGCTCACATGCCACCATTTAGCTTAAGTTTGTCCTCCTTTTTTTTTTTTTTTTTTTGAGGTGGATTCTTACTCTGTCGCCCAGGCTAGAGTGCAGTGGCTTAATCTCTGCTCACTGCAACTTTCCCCTCCCAGGTTCAGGCAATTCTCCTGCCTCAGCCTCCTGAGTAGCTGGAATTACAGGCATGTGCCACCACACCCGGCTAATTTTTGTATTTTTAGTAGAGACAGGCCTTCACCATGTTGGCCAGGCTGGTCTGGAACTCCTGACCTCAAGTGATCTGCCTGCCTTGGCCTCCCAAAGTGCTAGGATTACAGGCGTGAGCCACCGCGGCCGGCCTATCCTCATTTTTGACATTTGCAGGTTTCCCTTTCTTCAGCGCTCCCCTAGATAAAATTCTTATATTTCCATCAATTCTGTATTCATACCAGGAAGGACTCACACAAGTCAGCTTAGTCCACCATGCTGCCAGAAGTATTCCAGGTCACTACATTTAATATAACCACTTATCCACACTTGAGTTCTGCCCACATTAAAATTGTATCTACTCAAGGGTTAGCTTCTAAAGCCAGCATGTTGTGTGAAAATTGAAAGAAGCCAAAATTCCCCTTGAAAAATCCCACAATAAGGTCTCAGGTTGGACACAAACCATCTTTCATGAAGTCCAACACAGCCAGTCTTTCCTTCAGCACTGGATTTGGTTTCTTAGGGTTGGGCACCATATGTAATAACTGGCTTAGATTTAGGGGCCATGTTGTGTGATAATTAAAATCCATAAATATGAGAAACATACTTGGTGGCACAAGATGCTCACATCCTAAAAAGCCATAAGAACAAATGACCAACAGACGGAATAGCAGATCCATGTCTGCCATTCACACCCACTCCAAGAGAGATGCCCATTGGGTGGAATGACAGGATCACCTACACTATTTAAAGTGGTGTTTTATCCTTTTGTTTTTGTTGAGCAAGTATATTTGGATACGGCTAAGGTGGAAGCATGAATCTATGTTGACAGACGTCAGAATAGTGCTTATCTCTGGGGCAATACTAACTGCAAAGGGCATGAGGGAACTTTCTAGAAATATTGTATATCCTGATTTGGGTGGTGATTAGATGGGTGTAACATATCAAAATTTCACCAAGCTGTACGATTAAGATTTGTGCATTTTACAGCATGTAAGATAGCTCGATTAAAATAAAAGTTAAAAGCATGCCTACGTAGAAATGGCTGTACAGTATTTTGCCAAAGGTCCCCATCCTATGGTTAAGCCTCACCAGTGAGGATAGTTGGGAGGCTAGGAAACCGGGGGAAAAAAGAAGTAGAAAAGGGAAGTGCACTGTCACAGACAGAGGGCACCCAGGCTCCAAGAGTCAATGGTTTTCCGTGAAGGGCCTTATAGGGTTGACAAGACTACATTAGTTAAGAGCACTGACTTTTTTTTTTTTTTTTTTTTTTGAGACAGAGTCTTGCTCTGTCACTCAGGCTGGAGTGCAGCGGCGCAATCTCAGCTCACTGCAACCTCCGCCTCCTGGGTTCAAGTGAGTATTTTGTATTTTTAGTATTTTTAGTAAATTTTGTATTTTTAGTAGAGACGGGGTTTCACCATGTTGGCCAGGCTCGTCTTGAACTCCTGACCTCAAGTGATCCACCCACCTCAGCCTCCCAAAGTGTTGGGATTACAGGTGTGAGCCACTGCGCCCAGCCTATAGTTCTTATTTAAACTAATAATTTGACCTAAAAACCTTGTAGGTTCATGGAGTGAATGAATATTCATAGAGTGAATGAAGAGATGTATATGTATTCTGATTTCAATAGAGGTAGGAGGTTCTTATTTCTATGCAACTGAAATCCATCTTGTAGCCATCACCATCCACTTTAATTTTTCCTCATAGGAAGTGTGGTTAAGAGTGCTGGCTCTGGAGCCAGATGACCATGGTCAAATTCCAGCTCTGTTACTTACCAACTGGGTAACCTTGAATGAGTTAGTCAAATTCCAGGCCTCAGTTTCTTCTCCTGTAAAAGAGTTATAGCAAGGATTAAGCAAGTTACAACAGTTCTCAGTACACAGAAAGCCCCCGGTAAATCCTAGCTATTGTTTTTTTTCCCATAGTAGAGGTACAGTTTGGGAATAACAACTCCAAATAGCATTTGTTTGTTTGATTGTTTGTTTTTTAAGACATAGTCTTGCTCTGTCGCCTAAGCTGGAGTGCAGTGGCACGATCTCGGCTCACTGCAACCTCTGCCTCCCAGGTTCAAGCAAGCATGCCTGGCTAATTTTTTTTATTTTTAGTAGAGACAGGGTTTCATCATGTTGGCCAGGCTGGTCTTGAACTCCTGACCTCAAGTGATCCACCAGCCTTGACCTCCCAAAGTGCTGAATTACAGGCATGAACCACCGCACCCAGCCCCAGATAGCATTTGTACAGTCCATTATATCACTGAATTGTTTTGCAAACAGTTTTCTCATTTAATGCTCAAAATAGTCTGGTATATTACAAATAAATAATCATTCAGAGAAGTTGAATAATTTGCTGAAGGTTGCACAGCAAGTAAAGAACAAAGACCTAAACCAAACTCCTATGACTGAAGGACAGTTTGGCTGGACTGTGTTGTCCTTAGGAGCATATACGGTGGGGCCAGCGCTATCCATGGAGATTCAGTATAAAGGATATTGGGACCCTTGGCTGCAGCAGCAAGTCTTGGTCCCAGCAAAATGCTCAGTTCAACTTGAGTTTAAAACGGTCTTAGTCATTCTGTCCCCTGAATCACTTCCTGTTTCAGGTTTCTACTTTGCAGAGAAAGAAACACAAACAGGTACATTACGCCAGCCTTGTCACCCTCCAAAATCTCCTACAGCAACAAAAGCTGATGAATTAAAGAGAAGTTTCATAAAACCACAGTTAACATCCCATTTAATGCATTAGCCAGCAGTTAGTGTGAAAATCTGAGCAAAGTCGGCAGTGTCTAGACACTCTTACTATTGAATGGAAGAGAAACAGGATGACTTTTTCTCTGGCCTTTATTCTGATTAAATCTTTAGCTGCCTTAGTGTTTTCTCTTTGCTTTTCATTGGGTGCTGAAACTACCGGAAGCTACTTAACCAGCCTTGTTTTATTCACAAAAGGTTTAGGGGCCATGTCTAATTGTCCAGAGAGAACCCTATCTGCTGATAATTTCAGCCACTTCGGCTGCTTTTGCAGCTTTTTGTTTGCCAGTGTAGGTTTTCTTTCTGTCGTTCTTCTTGCTATGGCATGAGTGTGGTTTCACATTCCCTTTTAAATAATAATCACCGAACTGCTCAGTGGCCAAGAAGAGGATTTAAGAACCATCTAGGCCAGGCACGGTGGCTCGCCCGTAATCCTAACATTTTAGGAGGCTGAGGTGGGAGGATCACTTGAGCCCAGTAATTTAGGGAGCTCTCGTCTCTACAAACAATTTAAAAATTAGCTGAGCCTGGTGGCACATGCCTGTTGTCCCAGCTACTTGGCAGGCTGAGACAGGAGGATCATTTGAGCCCAGGAGGTCGAGTCTGCAGTGACCCATGATGTGCACTGTGCTCCAGCCTGGGTGACAGAGCAACCTGTCTCCAAAGAAAATAAAAAAAAGAACCATCTAAGCATACTGCATACTCACAAACTATGTCCTCTTACGTACACACACAGACTCCACACATACCACACATTCATTCCATGTACACCCACCACACATACACCATACACACATCCCATGCACACACCCCACACACATCCCAGGAACATACCCCACACACATACACACCACACACACACACCCCACATCACTCACACACCCAGCACACCCAGGGCATAGAGTGTGGCTCTGATAGAAGTAACATGGGCCTCTAAACAAGTGTGGCTTCTTTTCATTTCCAAGCTATAGGCAGAAAGCCTGGACTACAGCTCTAGAAATCAGATCTCGCCTCCTCTTCAGCCTCATAGCATGCGTCTCATCCCTTCTCAGTCTTTCAGAGCATCTGACTTGGGCGAGTCACTTAACTTCTGTTATAAAGTGAGGACACTCATTCACTCAATAGCTACTGAGCACCTATTGTGTGCCAAGCATTGTGGCCATGGAGATAATTCCATGAATTAAACTGTCCCAGCCACCCAGGAGCTCTCCAAGATTAGGGGAGCAATTACAGGCAGATGAACGCTCTGAAGGAAAGGGGGTGAGGCAATCTCTGAAAAGGGTATTTAATTAACTCAGCAGGGGACGGAAAGTGATGGATAATCAAAGAAAGACTTCCCCAAGGAGGTGATACTGAAGCTGAGAAGTAAAAGTTAAGTTAGAATTGGCCAGAGGCAGGAAGGGATCCAGGCAGAGCTCTCGGCACAGGCAAAGGCTGGCAAGTTAGACTGCTGGTCCATTCAGCTAAGCACAGGAGGTGGAAGAGGGATGGGCCTCGGTATGTCAGGGGTGGGCTTGCCAGGGTTACCCGCCTGGGCCAGGTGCCCCCCTGAGGTCCCTCCCAGCCCTCAAGGCAGATTCTATCATATTCTGAGAGCCCAGGTCCTCTCCTTCCCTGACAGCCTTTTCACCAGCATGCTGAAGTCGGCTCCAGAGGACAAGGGGAGTCCCAACCACCTCACGTGGACTCCTGCTCCTTCCTCTTTCATCTCCTCTCAGCAGTGACCAGACAGTGACTCAGGGAAGGGAGCTGTCCTCTATTTGTCATTTAGTTCTTTAAAAAATACTCGCCTATAGTCCCAGCTACTCTAGAGGCTGAGAAAGGAGGATCACTTGAGCCTTGGAATTCAAATCCAGCCTGGGCAACATAGTGAGACCCTGTCTCTATAAAAATAAAAATTAAAAAACACCCAGCGCTCTTATACCCAACTAGCCTTCTAACCAACTCCCTCCTTTCTCCCACCCAGTCCCTCACCTAGCTGAGAAAGGCTGGATTTCTCTGTGTCCTTATCCGTCTCCTCCAAGAGACTTTAAGCTTTAAGCTACCTGAGGGCTCATGCTAGGTTTTGGTCATCCTGGTGTCCCCCACAGCTGGTACTATGCCTGATGTCTAGTAGATCCCCCAAATGCAGGCGGAACCAAACTGATTCCCCTCCCTGAAAATGAGCACTGCCCAGAACCCACCCACAGGGCAGCCTGTCTGAGGCCAAGGCAGGAGACCCAGAATCCAGCCGACCCAACACTCCTCCCCCCAGCACTCTGTAGGAGACTCTGCCCTGTGAATCCCAATTTGAAAACTGACAGCTATGTTAGTCTAATTCCCTCATTTTATCAACAAAGAACCTCAGGCCCAAAAGAATGATATGACTTGCCCAAGGTCTCTCAGCAAATGTGATATAAAGTTTTTTTAAAGGAGCAAAACACCGCTTAAATGGAAGCCTATCTATCACCCCAACCAGAAAAGTTGCTTATTTTAAGAAGAAAACCCTTAATGTTTGCAAGTCGAATGGAAGCTTTCCTTTCTCTGACCAATTTTGCCATACTTTCATGACTCCTGGGATGCTCTAGGCAGCACTAAAAGTTCCCACTGAAGCAAATCTATTTACAAAGGTGACCAGGAATTGTTTTAGGGATTGGATATATTTTTGATTATGGATCATTTTTAAAGTTAATTATCTATTATGTGATCTAAGGCTATAATAATTTTTTAAACAATTGAGCCTCCCAAACCACTTAGATGCTTCCTGATTTTTAAAAATGTTTTGCTATTTTAAAATGTTTTGCTATTAAACAACTTTACTAGAAGTAAAAAAAAAAAAAAAATCACAGATTTTTTTTTTTTTTAAACTTGAAACAGGGTCTCACTTTGTTGCCCAGGCTGGAGTGCAGTGGCTCAAACATGGCTTACTGTAGCCTCAACCTCCTGGGCTCAAAGGGCTCCTCCTGCCTCAGTCCCCCAAGTAGCTGTGACCACAGGCACGTGCCACCACACCCAGATAATTTTTTTTTTTTTGAGACGGAATCTCGTTCTGTCACCCAGGCTGCAGTGGTGCGATCTTGGCTCACTGCAACCTCTGCCTTCCGGGTTCAAGAGATTCTTCTGTCTCAGGTTCCCGAGTAGCTGGGACTACAGGCACCTGCCAGCACGCCCAGCTAATTTTTTTGTTTCTAGTAGAAACAGGGTTTCACCATACTTGCCAGGCTGGTCTCGAACTCCTGACCTCAGGATCCGCCCACCTCAGCCTCCCAAAGTGCTGGGATTACAGGCGTGAACCACTGCGCCTGGCCTAATTTTTTTTATTTCTTGTAGAGACAGGGTGTCACCATATTGCCCAGGCTGGTCTCGAACTCGTAACCTCAAGCGATCCTCCCACCTCGGCCTCCCAAAGTGCTGGGATTACAGGCGTGAGCCACTGTGCCCGGAACAGATGATTTTTAAGGAAGACATTTCTACCCATAATCCCTCCACCAAAAGAAAGAATTCCTTACAATTCTGTGTCCTCCTAAACTGTTTTATCCACAGTTCTGTACTCTGGACATATGTATGTATTTCATTAAAACACATTACCTTTAGTATAAAAGATTGTTAAATAGTTTCCTTTTTTCTTAAAAAATAAAAAAGACAAAAACTTTTATCATGCAAGTCACTGGCACCATGTTTCTGATAAACGCCACGGAGCAAAACCCAGGCTACAAGTTAAGAGCACCTGGAAATTCTGGGTTTGAGACTTTTAAAGCAACATTTTCTAGCCTGCTTCATTCCATAATTATTCTGACACTTTCCATATCCCACTTAATAGGAAACAGACGAAGGAAAACAGGTGTTTTGCTTATTCTACTTGGCATAGCATGCTCTACTGCAGAAGTTTGCAGCAGTTGCTTATTGCTGTATTTTTCCTGCAAGTGAAATGACATCTCTGGTTTGGCCAGAGTTTAAAAATACTGCAGCCGGGTCCCCACTCTGCATAATTAAACAGACTCTCTGGGGAAGCACCCCAGCACCATATTGCTCCAAAGCTCCCCAGGTGATTTTCATGTGCAGCTGGGACTGACAAGCACCAGGCTAAGATAACTCATTAGTCAAAGGAAGCCCATGGGAAATCTTATCTGGAAATGAAGAACTCTTGTAATTAAATAAAATAGCAGATGTAAAAGTCCCTAACAGTGCCTGTTACCCAGAAGACAATAAATGTTAATTAAACAAAAAAATTTAAATAATTACTCCTTCCCCTCGGTGGATTCATCTTGTTATTTTATTGGCTTGTTTATCACTTGTTTTTTTTTTTCTTTACCATGATTCATTCTATCCCTGTTAATAAAATTATAAACTTATGCCTATAATCCTGTTCAATTACAAGAGCTCTGTAATATTTCTAACAACCCTTTATTGCTTTAATAAAACTTTCCCCCATTACAGTGGCTTATAGCAAATATGCAATAAACATCTGCTATTTATAATAATAATGGATATTCAGAATTACTTTAATTCAGAATTCATGACCGTTTTTCTAAACTAGACTGAAATTTATTTCACATTATTAGGACCAGTTAGCAACAATGTAAAAAATTATTAGGGCAATGTTTAACAAACTTAAGAAAACAGACCTTTAAGCAAACCAATTCTTTTTTATAATTTCCTGGGAAAAAACTAAATGCAGTCATTACACAGGTGAACTTATCTCCCATTCAAGGGGGCCTTGCTCAGCTGTTCCCATAGTTACCTGGAGAGGCTAATACTGCAATTAGTTATAAGCGGTTTTTCCTTCCAATTTCTCCCTACGGCTGCCTCTCTGAGC